>NW_027526335.1:68685020-69053826 GCF_048455015.1 Haemaphysalis longicornis | reverse complement strand
GGCCGCCCACATTTCAATAAACTGCGTGTAAAGTACAAAGCACAAAATCAAACGAACGATTAGAAAGTCTGAAACAGATGCGTAGACGTTTTTCAGTGTAAAATGATGCCAAAAGCAAGGTCAATAACCTGACCTTGAATCAAAACAGGCATGCGGCAGTCATCCCCATTCTTTTCTCGCTTAGTGGCTGTTTAGTTTCTTGCACCACGGTCAACTTGTCATTCTTTAGGCGTTAAATTTCATCCATATTTCCTGTCATGCCTTGACAATCAGCATAACTGCGTCCGCAGAAACGACGTGTGCATTGCCTTCAAACTCGCAGGCCGTCGCCGAGAGGATAATACAGGAACCGCCCCTGTTTCTCAATTCCCAAATTATTTAGGATTGTTTTTTGATCTTTTTGTTTCTCTTCAGAGGACCCGAGGCCGTCTCACCGTTTTTCCCCGACAAAGGACGAGAGATTGCGATAGCACGGTAGTCTATGACGACGAGGAGACAGGTGAGAAACGAGGACGAGGGGACAAGCGCGCTGACTTGTTTGCGCCGTCACTGTTTTTGTTTTTTGTTTGACGCCGCTGGCGTCTATAAGACTATAAAACTGTCGACACGCCAGGGTTATCGGACACCCTTTAGTGCTTGTTTAGTTTTTCGGGAGCTTCTTGTTTATCAAAGCAGAAGGCTCCCATCTTTACCCATCTCGTCGATGCTTATATCGCTCTCATGGGCCCCGAGGGAAGATTAACAATTACTGTTAAAAGAAGCAACAAAAAACAAAAACGCCCTCACCCATTTATAAAGAAATTAGAAAATTTAGTAAACGAATCACCACTCTCCCCCGTGCCGTCGTACACCCTGTTAATATGATGAGGAAAATTGAATCATCGTGATGCGGACTGACAGGATTGGTTATATCTTAGCTACTCGCGTTAGCTGCTTCCTTCCTCGGAAAAAAGAAAGGTCAGGCTGGCTTTTAATGATGGTGTTGCACTATCTTCTTGTTCCGACGGGCTCACACAGCCCGTTAACCTTATTTCTAGCGTCTAACTCGCACAGGAAGCAACGAAGTCCAAGGGCTGGTCTTCGCCAAAAGAAAGGGAGAAGGAACGAACAGAAGAAAACCGAAAGAAATAAAGAAATAAAGAAGTCAAGAAAAGAATCAAATGGGAAGGAAGAAAGGACGGAAGGACGGAGGGAGGTAAGGAAGCAGGGAGGGCGGGAGGGAAGGAAGGAAGGAATAAAGGAAGGAAGGAAGACTGAAAGAAGGAAGGAAAGGAAGAAAGAGTGAAAGAAAGAAGAAATTGAAGGAATAACGAAATAATAAGGAAAGGAAGAACGAAAGAAAAAAAGACGAAAGAAAGAAGAAAGGAAGGAAGAAGAAAGAAAGAGTTCACCGATATTGCTTTCCAACGCCCTTACCTAAAATGTGGCGCTTCCTGGTGCAAGCCCCGAAAAACAATGACGTACGCATGCCCACTCCGTTTTCCCATGATGAACCAATGCTTCCGCAGCTCTTCCGCTCCTGTGCCTTGCCCCCATTGATTTCCCTTACGCCTGGATCCCATATTAGTAAAAAGTTGAAACAAGAGAAACTCGAAACTCGGACCATTTTCCCTTAATTGCCACATTACATATATATATCACTAGCGGCGCTATTCCCAGCTGCCACGTGATTTTATCCCTTTTTATTTCCGAGCTTTTCTGCCGGTTTTGTATTCCAGTGGCATGGGAAAATTGACGTCAGTGCGAATAGAATTACGAATGAGACGTCGTTAGGCATTACAAATCACCTTCGGCTAAATTAGTTATCACGGGGAGGCTGCCGGGTTTCTTTTCTTTCGAGCTCCTTCCGTCGGTGTGGGGATTCTGCAAAATCGTTCTGGTTGCAAACCACAAGAAGAGGGCTTGCAAACAGTAATAACGGAAACCTAAAACGAGTAGTACAGTAAAATTGTAGCTGTCAAATTCATTATGGTTGAGGCTGAGAAAAATTAATGCGGAAAGACACAGGACGTGCTCTCGTCTGCGGCAAAAGCGAGCACAGTGAGGCTTGTATTTCGAAGCCTCTGCAATGACAATCTTCTCAGTTCCCGAAGGGGCCTGCGGCAACCCAACGGGAAGTCTTCGCTTATCTGCTTCGTTTCCTGGAGACGACCGGCCTTACGCAGCGGCTGTAGCCCGGAGTGCAGTGATTGACTGATGTGCCCGGACTGACAGCTTTCTAGGACTGACAGCTCTCTTTATACCTTTCTGTCTCCCTCTCTTTTTCTACTTTATCCTATCACTCCCCCTCTACTTCCCTTCCCTGTACTGGGTTGTATGCAGGTGAGCTCCTTGCCGAGCTCAAAATATCCCCAGTGAATTTCCTTTCCTTTTCCCGTCGCAAACCACAACCACAAGTTACTACGAAACCCTATCACAATTTTAAACTCACCGCCACCTTAATGACCCCCCCCCCCCCTCCCAAACAAGCGACACTTATACACTTCTAACTTTTTGTCGCCCTCTTCACTAAAGCCACTGCCCTATTTAAGGAAACTGTTGCAATGAAATACTAGCTTTTCTTTTTTACTTTTTCCCAATCTGCATGCTCACTGGCAAGTGCAAAACTTTTTTAATGACGACCAGGTATTTACGCAGGAGTGAGGAACCCCTCTAAATTGCTTGTAAAGCTGGTAACTTCTTCGATTTGCTATGTATTTTTCGGGAACGTATCTGGCGCTGTCGCTGTGACTGCTTCGTGTCTAAGGCTAGCAAATAAACTTCCTGAGATGCTCATGATGGGAACACTTCTTTCTGGTCTACCCTAATTCTTTCTACTTCCATTGTAATAGAATAGTACTAATTTAATAAAGTACGGCTATTCTACTCGATTTTATTCCATTTTCGCGTCTTGTTCGCTTCTTTCTTCCCCGAATAATTTCCGGAGAAAACTGCTTGATGTGGATACAACCTCATAAAAATCCCGCGAGGAATATATAATTATTGCGCAAGTTTGCCTTCTAGTTTTCCGCGCAAACTAGTCTTAAAATAGAACTTTTGGACATTTTCTGGAGAGCTTTAATTACGAATTGTTGCAACGAAGGAAGTTATCTGTAGCAAAGTTTGACCCAGTAATAGAGCAGCGCATGCGTTTTCACGAACGAGTGTTTTAGTTACTATTTTAACACGAAAGGGTTTAATTCCGGGATGCACAAACATTTTGGTGACGTCATATCTGTCACAGAACTGACGCCGGTACAACGAAGCAAGTGGGCTGTAAAGGGTGCACCGCTGCACATAGGGGCTTCCTGCGGGGAAGCAACCTTTATAACTAAAGAGCACGTTATACTTCGGGGTTGTTCGTTTTCGGGTTTGATATTTTAACAAGGAAAGGTTTTATGCCGGGATACACCAAGATTTCACTGACGTCATGTCCGTCACGGAAGTGACGCCTGTGCACCTTTGCCGAAAAGGCCCGCAAGCTGGACGTCGCTCGCCAAGCGCACCCACAAGACACCCACCGACCCGGAAATCATGCTCAGCTGCAGATTTAGCTGCACATTTCCCTTTCGTGTTTTACCGATTCCTATGACAGAGGAATCAGTCTGAGTTTTTTTGTTTCTATTTTTATTTCAGGAATGTGTGGGAGGGAAGAATTCTGAAATAGAGCTACTTGAAAAACCCTGCTCTTGAAACAAGAGGTAAAGAGCGAGAAAGCGTTATACATATATAGAGATAGACAGAGTGAAGAAGAAAAAGAGGTAGGGAGGGAGGGAGGGAGGGAGGGAGGGAGGGAGGCGAAAGGAAAGGGTGGGAGAGGCGAGAGAGACAGGAGGCAACAGAAAAACCAGAAAGCATGCACTTTCCTGCCTTTACATCTTCTATTTTGGTGTGCTAAAACCATCCCCAAGGTTTGAAAGGTGGGGATGTACTTAAGTGTACCTGGGGGGAGTGATGTGAGTGCGGACAGGACAGGCATCGTAGTGCTGAACAACACCTTCGACTGACCATTTGGCAGAATGCCCACTTTCAGTGACATTACCTTGTTGCTCACGTACTCCGTTCGTACAAACAATGCGAACTCTTTGCGCCGGTTTGCCGGTGTGCATTCACCACCATGCCTGCGAATGGGCAGCTAGGATTTTAGTTTTAAATTGCACCCGCGTAGCTCGGAAGAGCTTGCGTCCTATTCTTTTTACACTTAACATTTTCTCTCTGCCGATGCATTTCCGTTTCTTTTTGTATGGTTATTTCTGTCTCTCTCTACTATTTTTTTTTTTGCCTGACGTCGTTTTTCGCAGCTTGCTCGGCGATGAGGGACCGTGCCCTGTCGGCAGGTCGCTCACAGATGTGGCCCGCCCAATGCGTGGACGTGGTAAAATTGATGGTATCATCGCGGCACCCTTCGAACGAAGAAATTCAAGCCTTCAATCACGCGGCCCAGCAGTCCGCAAAAAAAGCCGAAAGGAAAAACACGAAGTGAGCTTCTGAAGATGGGCAGTCATCCCTTTTTCCAGAAAAGAATTTTTTTCGAGGCAAGAAAATATTTTTGGATGCACGTCCTGCCCTCCATGAAGCTACATTACTTCCATTTCTTCCGGACTCGGGCGAAAAGCTTGCGAAACGCAAGTCACGGAAGAAAAAAGAGAAAGAGAGAAAAACATAGAATTTTGAGAGAAAAAAGCCGCGATTTTTGCCGGTATGTTACCCGAGATGCTTGCTACTCGCGGTGGGCCCTGGAGGACAGTGTGTAGAAGAGCGGAAAAAGAAAGAACGAAAGAAAGAAAGAGGGAAAGAAAGAAAGAAAGAAAGAAAGAAAGAAAGAAAGAAAGAAAGAAAGAAAGAGAAAAGGGTGAAAACTCGCCCCGAACGTTTGTTTCAGTGCGTCACGTGAGAAACCCAGATGGCCGCTCTGAAGAGGTTGCGATGTTTTCTCAAGTCGTCTCAGCCACTCACTCATCTTGCGGATAGTCAAATGAAGCTACCATGCTTCGCGCTAAATAAAGAAAATAGTCATGAACCAATATTTTTAAGGCTTGCTGTTCGGGGCTAAGGCTGTCGACATTGGCCACGTCGGGCATTCATTTAAGTTCCAACATAAGCACGCCCGCCATAATTATTGTAGCGCTGGTCAAGACCAGGCTGGAAATAATGTGCACCGGGGACCGACACGCCATCGCTCAAAATGCAAGGCTTGCGGGAAATTGGGGAGGGGAGGGGGCCCTCCGCATTATCGAGTTGATTTCAGTCTCATACCATTACTGCGTGGTTAGCGCCCTCCAAACGGCCTGCGTTCGGGGGAAACAATCTTTTGGGAGGTGCCTGCAGACCGGAACTGCATTAGAACAAGTATTTGGTGCCGATGACCGAGTACGTTTAAATGGTGTACCGAACAATACAAGCACCGGAGGTTAACAGATAATTTAATAAATTAATATAGCTGAAGAATCCTATGCCTTCTGCCTGCCCGTAGGAAAGGGTGACATAGAAGAACTGCAGTCTAATCCAGTTGGTCCTCACACAAGATTTGGTGATGTATTCCGTAAATGAGTTTTTGATGTAACGAAAATTCTCTGGCATCTTTGGAGCACAACATGTATTGCATTGGTGGTGTGATAAACTCTACATTTGACAAAAACGGTTTTTTTTTGCTTGACTATATTTCGAGCAAGTCGGTCATGGACTTGCGCTCGACACATACACAGTGGTAGGGTACCAGTCAATATTGCTTGGAATTGATTAATTATGGGGTTTAATGTGCCGTAACTGCGCAGGTTATGAGGCGCGCCATAGTGGAGGGCTCCGGATTAATTTTGACCACCTAGAGATCTTTAACGCGAACCGAAATCTCGAAAACACGACCGTTTTTGCTTTAAGGCTTCATCAGAAAAGCAACCGCCGCCGCCGGGAATCGAACCAGCGTCCCTGGGCCTTGCAGCACAACGACCGAGTCACCGCGGCGGGTTATTGCTTGGAATCGTTTTCCGGACCCGCAGTGCACGCAGGAAGAGTTCTTCATGATCCAGCAAGCTATTACACGCAGGACTCGCGTCCGCAAGACACTAATTCATATCAGAGGCTGCATTCCGTTACAGGTACGCGACACGGTATGTTTCCCTCGTACACACCAGACCTAAACAGAAAATAAAGATACGTGCGTTCTCAATACGTTGACCTATACAAAACAAAGAGAACAAACCATACGCAGTGTGCGGAATAAATGTTGCTGCAATTCGGTAGACATCCGCCGGAGTGTCACTCACCGTAAACCCTAGTACCTAACCTTTGCAACTGAAGTAGCACGTCCAAATAAAACGACTCGAAGCACCATCTGTCAGAGCGAAACCGCTACCTCGACTGCATTTTTTATCGTCTAGGCCATTAGGCTACAGCGAGTGAACGCCGGCGTTGATGGTTAAGAGAGCAATGAGTAATTCTTCCACAAATCCTGGTCATGCCTTGAGCCATGGTTGCGTCATGTACGCGCAACAATAAATAGTTCACGCACAAGCGAGGAAAAGAGCCCAAAATGAGTGGATAAAAAAAGAAAAGAACGTAGCGGAATCTCCGCCATGACGGCTCTCGGTCAACTTTTATTCGAAGCGCACAACCGTGAAGCTCAGTGAGCCAAGGTTTAGTATACGGTCGGTGTGGGTGGCCCCGCTTGCCTCTGCCAGTTTTGTTGCTCCGGACGAGAATGGGTTTTCTTCCACTCGAGTTGCAGGGTAAAGAGAAAAATGTGTGGAAGATGTGACGACGTCGACGCAATTCGAATGACAGCGAACGCGTCGTCCTTTCGATGGATGCTGTGGCGATCGATCTCTCGACAAAAGGCTGGGGAAATTTTCAAGACCCTGCGTTCTCCCGCGCACTAGTGAACGCAGATGCGTTAATTGAACAGCTCCTTAAATCCAATGAATTATCAATACCACCGCTCTCCAAAAGAACGGCCGTTCAAGGCACTCAACCTTAAAAATCCATGGCCATCAACGTAAGAGGAAGGAAAAACTACGACGCTGTTTCTCTTTTAAAGACAGCGAAAAAGACAAAAAAATACGTTAGCTAAAGAAAGCTGTGTGGTTTATGATGAAACGACCCCAGGCTACATTCATAATTCTTCGGCATTTATTTTTTTCGGTTTACTCGCATTCTCACGCACACTGCACCTTCTACGTACATCTCACTCTTGGAAGGTAGCCGCGAGTTAACGAAGTTTTTGCGCAACGCAGGCAGTCTCTGGATAAACCACTTCTGCGTTGTACAATATTGATGACGTCCGGCGAGAACGAAGAAGCTCTTGGAGCTAAATTTGGTCGGAGCCAACTTTATTTTAGTGACTATCTCTGGTATTCTGAGTCCTTCACCCACTCGAGCCTCCGATGAAGGAGACCCTTTAAATCGACTTACCCATGCATAAGCATTGCGGAATCCCCCCCTCAGCTGAGTGGAGGGAGCAAATGGAGTGGGGGAAGCACTCAGAATACCGCCTTATATTGGCACGAACCATGTATTGTTTATTTATTGTTTGCTTTTACTGCCGGGCCACGCCCGGCTGTGTTATCTGCGTTCCAAGCTAAGCGCGGCTTCCATTCTTTATTTTTATGCCACACGGGCTATCACATTCAGATAAGCAGACTGTTTCGCCCTGACGTCGCTAGCCCAGAATAATCTTCTGTGATCTACAATGTTCTGGATGCGAATCGACGGTTCCAGAAACACTTGCGCCGAAAGATAAAAGCCTGCAGAGCAGACGCCGCGGCATTTCGAATCGCCGGAGCTCGCCTGCACGCGTCACTTTGTTGACTGCCGCTTCGCCGCCTCTGTATTCTTAGAGTTGTTAGGGGAGCACAAGTTTGCTCCAATAAATCTGTTTTCCTTGAAGACAACTGCGTCGTCTTTGACTTCGTGACAATATAGTGGTGCGTGTCTTCTTGGCACGCTAGTTTCAGTTTCAGTTTCGCGCTTCTGTTCGGCTTGCACGCAACAATGTGGGCCTCATACCAGCCCACACAACAATAATGGTTGCACAACACGAATAAAAGTTTCAGCCTGCTTTTAGATTTCTGGTACAAAAAAGCTTCAGATTATAATTTCACGCTGGTGTGAATAGAATACGATTCTTTCGTTCTGAGGTCAACATCAGTTGCCGGAGCAGTCATCGTCGTCGCCATCGTCATTATCATCACTTTTATACTCATTATTTATTATCATTGTCATTATTTACATCATCATTAATGCCCCTTTCAAAGTAATACGTAAATAGAAAGGCAGGTACAAAATTCAGTCATGGGTTATGTTCGATACTACAGGCATAAAAACGAGTAAAGTTCACGATCAAATAGTAAACAGAGGCAAATAGATGTACAGGTGCTCCAAAAAGCAAACGGAGCAAGAGTTGGAGATTTGGAGGGGATTTTCCGGCAATATGCCTTGCCAGCAACCTATAAGTGACTTGTGACGAAATTTATTCCAGAAAAAATTCGGGCCGCGAATATTCTATTTATGCCGGCAGCCGCATAAAATAGAAGAATTCATAGCGCATGCAGACGCGGACAAGAAAAGAGAACAGAGACACCACGCACCGCTACTTTCAACTAGTTTGTGTTGGGAAGACACATCCATATATATCCACACTTCTGGCCCTCTCACCGCCATTGCCCACGTATTGTAGCCATGCGAAGAAATGCAGACTCCTTATCTGTTAACCTGAACGACGGCATGCTCACACATGTCCAACCCGCTCTCAAAATCAATTCTGCGTCCAATCTCTCGTACCGATTGCTATTTAAGCTTCGCTCGGACAACGCATGACTGAAACCGAGGCACTCAGCCGCAGTCGGGGAAGTGGACAGACAAATGACCATCTCAGTGGCTGCTAACGTTTCGTCTGTGCTCTCGCAAGCGGTCATCAAGACATCGACCAGTGTACCCGATATATTGCTTTTCCGACGACAGCGGAATTTCATATACCATCCCTACCGCGCATTCTACAAAGGGCGTCTGATGCTGTTCTAGGTGCGGAGTACCTTAGGACCGCATAATGTCCGTCCGCGTCCGTCCATGCGCACACCACCATCAAGCGAAAATCAAGCGAAATTCGATTTGAGCCGTGACTTGTAGTTTAATTTAGGGAATATTCAATGTGCAACTAGCGGCTCAAATCGAATGACGGTCGGGGCGCAAATCGGATGTCACTCGGGGCGCAACTTGCATGTCATTTCGAGTCCCCGTACTCCGCACCCTCGCCATCATCCACGGAGTGGAGATGCTGCCATTTTCACGTACTACACGCATTTTGCGTTAGGGGTCAGTCATTTTGCAGAGCTGTTTCATTTTGCATTCGCTATGAATTCTTCTGCAATGAACACCAACTCGCACAAAAATCCGTACTCGTGATAAAATAGAAATTATTCTTATCACGGGAAGCCGTCCTTCGTTTACGTTTTGAGGCACCTCCACATAAAAGGAACTAAAACACTTAAAGAGTAAAAACAAATGAATTCAATTTAATTACTGCTTTCTCAGCTGCACTATTCGTTCCGATGCAACCGGGCGCCAGGTTTACAATAGGGGGATTAGTTCGACTGTTATTCGAGTCAAGAAAAAAAAGAACGCCCACCTCATGTGAGGATCGAAACCTCAATCTTGGATTACACTCGTAGCGCTAGTCAATTCGGCTAGCGCACTTTTTTTTTTATTGCATTCGGCGACCGGAGCCGCCCTTGTAGCCCATTTGTTAAAGCTTAATCTGGCATGTGGCTCACATCCATGCCTCTCTATGGCGGTGTCCATAGTTGTGGTGTCGATTTTTCAAGCAGCTAAAGAATACAAAGGTTCAACTATGCTGGTATTTTTGCATTTTATGCATAAACCAAGATTTGGGTGACAAAAAAACGGGGTGCTTCTTAGCACCAGCGCTCTTGATCCGACGCGATAGGATCAAGCACACACTCAAGACCTCTTCCAGACTTCGTCAAAACATGCCTATTCTACTAAGGTCGCTACGGATCTACGATGGCTGTCCATATACTAGCTTAGTTTTATACACTAGCCTTATTCCATCTCTACGCCGCCAGCCGCCGGTGACCGGAGATGTCGCTGGTAGCCACCGTGTGTGCATACTAAAGCGATAAGGAACTTGGCGTGAAGGATGATCACAGGGTTTTGGGATAAGAGGATAACAGGAATGCGTCAACACTACATCGCAAGCGCACTTGGTTGGAGCAAAACTCCTCGATAAGGCGTAGCGAGTACTTAACCATACACACTGAAATGCAGCAGTAAACGATAACGACCGACCGGATTTTATTAGGCGCGTGAACTCACACGCACAGACACAATCCCAAGTGGTTGCATTAGGTGGGGGGAGGAAAGCATTCGGAAGATACTTTTTTAGACGGTGTGCGCAGAAGGCTTGGGTAATAAAGAAAGAGGTGGGATATAGGAAGCCGAGTAAAAGAGGAGCGTCGTTAGGGAAATTTATGGCAGGGCTAAAACGCTGACGTAGCCGGACGGCTCGCACGGGAACTCCTACTAGTTCCAAGGAAACTGCATGCCAACCAGATCAGGTAAAGCAAACCAGAGGGGAAAGTTTAAAACAGTGCGTTGTGTCGGAGGTAATTCAATAGTCCTCGAAACTCATTCTTCCGCTGCTTCGCTTAAATTGGCTGGTAGAGGCGTTTGTTCAAATCTTAATCCCCGCTTCGGCACCATTCAGTGGTGTTCAGTTTTGGAAAGTATACGGACGTCGCAAACAACAGCTTTACTTGCGTTTCACTCAGTTTATTGCTCCGGAACGCTTACTGGCATATGTGTACACTGTAAGCAGTACTCACCGCAAGGGATGGTGGCCACTTGAAATGAGGGGAATCCGCACTTCCTGTTCATTGCGGGGCTGTTTATGAACACATACAGCGAAGCACACCCGCTTTCACCACCGCACGATTGCCCAGCGTGAAACAAGCATCGTTGTCAAGCGTCCGACCAAGGCATTTCTCCCGCCACACAGGTTTATAAAACTTTGTAATCTTACGTACGTCTTCAGTGGCCGAACATGACGTAATTTGTTTTATCACGCATGGCTATTAAAGCGGCAGCTACGACATTTTCGTAAAAGTACGCGGTAGAATTGCGGGAAGCGGTGAGCAGCGGAAAATTAACTTCGTTTTCCAACCTCGGTGACCGGCACTTCTTACGGAACTAGTATAATGAAGCTTTAAACAATGTGAGATGCTTCATAACGGGCAGACGTGGTGTTATTTGTCTCATGGTACTTAGGTTGCAGCAAGACTTGGAGCCGCTTCGCGCCGCCTTGTGGCCCCTGTTGACGCGCATGATAGAAAACAAAGCTGACAGAAACAAAAAGGCAGAATTCCTCTCGTGGACATACCCGCATATTACAAGGCAAAAATACAGATACAAACCTTCAAATTAAAAGATTTCTCTTTGCCTGAGGGAGGCCTTTATGCTTAGCTTAAAATATTGACAAAACTATCTTAAAATATATTTAACCACATCATACGCTGTATTATATGAACCATATGGCGTTACGCAAGTTTCTGAGTCTGAACAGCTTTCTGAGAGTCATTTTATTGACGGGTTAAAAAAAGTATGCGTTACAGCCAGCGTCAAGGCTGTGTCTAAGGCAAAAAAATGGTAGTTCGCCCTAGTTGAAAATTAACCTGCCAGACGTAATGACCACGACGAGAGGAGCAGACGAGCGCTCGTCTTTGCACTTCCTTGTGTTCGTTACGTCGTGTAATGACATTTGAATAACTGGCTGACGATTGTGATACTTCCAATTGCGAAATTTGGGCGCAGTTAGAACTGCAGCTTTCTCGGTGACGGCGCATACCTGCTGCGCTTGAGGAAGTTATCCCTTTGTCAGTGAACGCACAACCGCGCTATACTCTGGCATTCTCGTGTATCGCGTTGCCACCGAGGACCATATCTCGTCGCCTTGGCATACCGCCCTCAGGCTTCACACTTACGCCATACTTTCTCCTTTGCTTTCCTGCTCGCTGTACCTCATTTATCTTCGGTTTCCTTTTCGTTCGCTCGGTTACAAAGAGGCCGGCGGCAACGCGAAACCACAGCAGCGGGCGCTTAAGGGCTGCGCACCGAAAATTATTCTGTTTGAAATTTGCGACTTGCCAAGCTGTGCTTGTTTCTAATGGTGGTTGGCGCTCCCCCAAGCAAGCCAAGGAGGACGCCCAATGAGAGAATCCACCTTTTTACTGGGATTAACCTGCAGATAATCCTACTATAGTGGCGTGCAGCTTTTAGCAATTCCTGGTTGTTCACGGCATGGCTATGTAGCTCTTGTCAGCAAGTTGTGAAGGGTGGGGTACGGGAGATGTTTTTTGCACTTGATCTCACTACCACTACAGTGATTCTGGGTAGTGAAGAAGAAGCTACGTCTAGATCGGTTGCATAAAAATCAAGGACGACTGCTCTCAGTGAGTTGCAAGAGCAGCCTGCCTTGATTTTTAACAACCGGCGTAAACGTTACTGCCGGCTCACTACCCAGAACCACTGTAGTGGGGGCGAGATCAAGTGCAAAAAACCCCTCCCGCCTGGTACAGCTTTGTCTTCTTGAGTTCGCACTACCATCAACACTCTTCGCAGCATCAGATTGACCCGTGCTGCCGATACCCCGCAGTGATGTCAGCTTTAAAAGGAAATGCGAGCTTGGGACCGATCTTTCGATTATTGACCCCACTGAAAATGTATATTCAAGACGCTTCTACTCTTCAGGTTGCCGGTTCAAGCTGAGACAGATTTTACAAACCATGCTGAATGTCCCACTGCGTGGAATTACAAAACAAATAACTAGATTTTATAGGAAGCCTCCAGAAAACCAGTATAAAATTTTATTTCTTCTTGTTTTACTTTTTTTATGATGAAAAAAGTCACGGTTGCGAACTATTAAGTTCCGCTTCTGAAGTCGTATGGAGTGAACTCGTCCCACGGCGTAAATAAGCGCCGTTTAGTTTACCAGAACGCGGACTGACAAAAATTTGAAATTAATTAGAAACAGCGAAAGGCATTTCATGCCTAAAGGTTGTTTCTATATTCTTGCTTTACTCCCACACTTAGATGGTGGCCCTGAGACAACTCTGGCTCCAGGTAGTAGAGTAAGGAGAACAGAAAAAACGTGGTATATTTAGCAAAAACACAACGAGCCCAACTTTTGAAAACATTAGGATGCGTCGAATTAGCGAAAAATGTAAATGCTGTTCGAACTCAGAATCCTCTTTGAGCTGGCCTGCTTTCCTCCGTTAGTATGGAGGTTTGCGATAAGCAATGGATTCCGTTTTTGTTCCAGACTGGCGGCAGTCTTGATGCAGCCGCGGCAAAACTTAACTGCTCCTGCCTGGTAATACAATACTATTTCAGTTTGCGAAAGGAGGATTGATGTGGCATGCATGAACGTTGCCCATTACTTTCCTATATCATTACTATTCGAGAAGCAACGCTTCCAAGTTCGATATTACAGAAAATTGAAGCCTGTATACTCAAAGATTAGAAAATATAGGCCTTCTTTTTCTTCCGCAAAAGCAGACCTTGAAGTATTTCTAGCGTAAGTGATCTGTGATGACACTACTGCCTAGTCAGCATCGTTCTACTCATCTGGGGCTTATTTTTAGACAAAAACAACGTTGATTGCTTTCTGTCGGCTATCGTTGTCACCAGGCCTAAGCAAAACGCCAGTATAAAGTTAATTGAATACTTAAGGCGGGGCCTTTTTTATTTTTTTTTTCGTGTACCCTTTTAGCGCAAAAATTACATCTGGTTTTGTGAAAATATTGTGCACCGTATGGTTGCCTGTCGTGATGCAACTTGTTCGCGTTTACTTTGTACGCCGTGTGACGGCGCGAAGCAAAAAAGAAACACAATCCTGCCAATTTTAAAGCAGAGTAAAGTTAATTGCGAAATTTTTGAGTGTGCAAATCTTGGTAAAATGTATCCTTTATTTTGTGACCAGAATGTACAAATTGAAAATTAACCCCTGAAGCGGGTAGCCCGTAGTGTATGGATGAATTCAGCAATTTCACAAATATTTTCACTTTGGTTTAAAAGTTGCAAGATTGTATATTGTTTAATCGAGGAAAGTGCAGACGGTATATCCGGTTACTTTATTTTATTGGCACGACTAAAGAAAGAAGATATTTAGAGGATAATCAATATGCAAATTTCTTAATGGCTTGAGAACTGCCGAGCTCCGATTCCCAGGCTTCCTTTTGGCACAAACAGCGAACTTCAGCATGCTAATGTTGCGGCTTTTTTTTCCGCAACCGCAAACAAAAGCACCCCGTAACTGGCAAGAAACGAGAAACGAACGTCGCGTTTAAATTATGATCACAGGCCCACTTAACTTCCGCTAAAGGTTCGTTTTGCCGAACGAAAATGATGTAAATCATTTGTAGTTAAGTTTTATTATCGCTTACACCACTTCCCACAACCTTGCGCTCCAGAATGAAACTTTCGTTATACATCTCCGCATTTTATGCATCTCTGCATATGCACTAGACGAGTTTCTAGCGAAATGTATGGTCAGCGATCAGTATTTGGATACTCATCAATCATATCACTTCTTCTGGGCCGGAAGAGAAACTTAGTGGAAGTGAGTGTATAACCCAATAAAAACAACAGTTGCAGATGTAACTCGTTTTTGCTGATGTAGTCGTTCGCGACCCCACGGTCCCCGTTGAAACTTATGACCCGAAACAACACGTCTAATTACTCGGCTCCAAAATAGCCGCGCGAGGAATCTAGCGAGTGTTAGGCAGTATTTGCTTATAAAATGATATTCTTCTCCACAGAAGAACTTTGCGTAGGTTCTTTTGAAAGCAAAGGTTACAACGTGGCATTTCATCCATGGCGTGGCGTGCAGAGCCGACGTGTTGCGTTTTGAGCGTCTCCGTGGCAGACGCTCCGTTCCCAAGGAAAGTCGTTCGCTGCTCAGGAGGAATAGGAGGAGGAACAACTTTATTTAGTCAACAATCATTAAGTTTGATTATTGATGGGCTTCTTGACTCCGTGAAGTGGCCAGAAGACCTTGCTTCGTGGCGACTTCCAAAGCCCAGTCCACGGCCTGAATTTGGGTCTCAGGCTCGGAGCTGGTCACCGCAGTCTCCCACTCTATTTGGTTAGAGAGATGCTATTCGGCTTTAGGTTGGAGCCCAGGGCATTCATATAGGATGTGCAGAATAATCAGCGCTTACAAAAAGGATGGCCACGTTATGGAGATCTAATTATAGTTAGAGGAAATATATATCCGGTACCGATCACGCGTTATTTGTACTTGTTCTTTCGTTTTGTCGACAGGAAATTTTATTCCTTTTATTTTCATACGTAACCTGCAACATTGATAGGGCGAAAAGAACGATTTTGCGGAAAATTTAATTTTTATTATCCCGGTTTACGTGACATTGCATTGTCAGTCTGCCTGACTACGATTGTTTCTGCCTTCCTGAGGCATGCGTTATCACGACTTCAGTTTATGCATTGTGCAACTGAAAGCCTTCACTAGTGGTCCATTTTCATCGTTCAATCAGTACTAATCTTTACAGAATCTTTCCTTTGTTTTTTTTTCTTGAATGCTTTTTTTCATCGTGAATATACTTCACCAACAGTATCATCATCAGCATCATGAACGACGCTATATTTATTGCTACCGTCCGCATCCCTATAGCCCCAACATTGCCGTCAGCTTTGTTGCTGAGTTACTGTCGCAACTTGAAACAAAGAATTCATTTTAACAGCGACGCTGTTTGGCCATTCGTTGATTAGGGCATTTCACAACGCTCAGTAAAACAATACCAAGAAAAGAAATCATCGGCACCGATAGGATTCGATCCTGTGTCTGGTAGATCAATGGTACGACCTTACGAAGTGGTCTTACCAACACGGATACGACCGTGAGTTAGTACGCGAGAGTCAAACTCCTTCGAGAGTCCTGCTCGACACAGGACGCGCGATAGCGTACAGGTTGCACCTGTGGGCATATAGTTTAAGCTTGCGCGTTCCGTTCATTCGTTTTGCTTCTTCGATTTGCTCTTCTTCTCCGTTATAGCAACAAAGGTGGAGTACAAGTCGTTGCGGCAGCGAAGAAGAAGAAAATCGACTGCAATCATGGACTTAAACCGTCGTGATGGCCGTGAAGGTTGCGTAGTTTCGTTGCCTTCAAGACTTACGCGTTAGTGTGAGCTTCCTTCATTTTTTTATTACTTTAACATAGCCCTTCAGCTTACTATCAATTCACATTTTCTCACAAACAGTTGGACTATAAGTATAAAGTGTCAAGACAATGCCAAAGCCTCCTAAAACACTAAAGAGATCACTACAAACACAGCGTAAGCACAATGCATCGACTACAGAACTCTGGGCTAAGACAAGAAAGCGGGTTGAAAAGTTTAGAATGCAACCAACAAAGAATGTAGGGGCTCTCGTTCTTCACGCCCTCATTTGCATTTTAAAGTTTCTTTCCTTTCACACCCCTGCATACCTTATTTTTTCAGGTGGTGCAGGCATCGCCTCTTTATAACCTTGTGGAATAAAGGGTGCCAAAACCTCTTCCTAAAGCAGAATTGTTTCTGGCGATTTCGTTCTTTCGAACCTCTTCGCGCTTAGGCTCTGAAATGTCGGGTTCTCTGCATGGCTGGCTCTACCTAAAATGAAAAGTGGTTGCTGAAAGGCGGAACCGGAAGACTTAAATGAGTAGTAGAAAAAAGTTGGTGTTCTAGTCACTACAAGATAAAAAAAAGGAAGAGAAAAAGAAAGAGAGAAAAGCAAAGAAAGAACGAAGGAACGAAAGAAAGAAAGAAAGAAAGGAAGAAAGAAAGAAAGAAAGGAAGAAAGAAAGAAAGGAAAAGAGAAAGGAAGAAAAAAAGAAGAAAAGAAGAAGAAAAGAAGAAGGAAGAAAGAAAGAGGGAAAGAAAGAAGGAAAAAAGAAAGAAGAAGAAAGAAAGGAAGAAAGGAATGCAGTGCTTAGGCATTTTCCTGCAATGCCCGTAGTCGTTGGTTCGGCTCCCGGACACCGGAGCTGTCTTTAGTACACAGGAGAAATCGTAAAAGCGCCCACATTTGTTAGAATGTGGGCGCTCGCTAAAAATACTCAGGGAGTCTAAATTATTCCGTATCCCACAGCTGTGGCGGGTCTCCTAACCCAGATGTCGCTTTGCCACTAAAAATCCAGAACCTAATTGTAGTCGAAAAGGAACGAAGTAACTACGAAAAAACTCGCACCCTCGCCATCATCCGGGGATGATGGCGAGGGTGCGGAGTACGGGGACTCGAAATGACATGCAAGTTGCGCCCCGAGTGACATCCGATTTGCCCCCCGACCATCATTCGATTAGAGCCATGAGTTGCACGTTGATTATTCCCTAAATGAAACTTCAACTCACGGCTCAAATTGAATTTCGCTTGATTTTCGATTGATGGTGGTGTGCGCACGGATGGACGCGGACGGACATTGTAAGGTCCTAAGGTACTCCGCACCGTTACAGGACGAGGGAGTAAGCTGTTTGACTCGTAGACGTTTGATTCGTAGCCCAATGGGTAAGACGACTGACACTAACTCTGTCTGCTCTACCAGACACAGGCTCGAATTCTGCCGATGCCTGCGTGATTTTTTGCGATTGTTAAGCTATGCGCACGGACGAGGACGGACACTGTGCGGTCCTAAGGTACTCCGCACCTGAAAGCAGAAAAGGAGTAGGAAAACTTCATTGGCGATGGCAACCAGAAAAAATCATGCACCCCTCCGTCTAACGACGACAATGGTTGAACGCGAAGCTTTCTCGTGATGGATTCTTTGGTTGGCCAATCCCCCACTGCGAATATGTGTTACTCTGGAAGTACGCACCACTTTTCTAGAATACCCACAGCTACTCTCGGGTGTGCACTCTGTAGGTCTAACATTCGGGTTTGGGGTGTACCACGTGAATCGGTGCCTGCTGCTTCGCGTTAGCTGCGACCTTGTCAAAATGGAGCAATCGAATAGACGACGGCATCATAACTCGAGGATCCTAGGTTCGATTCCAGCACCGGAAGGCGTTTTTTTCTTTCAGTTCACTCACGATCATTCATCATCACCGTCATAGAAAGTTGCTTTTCCTACAGGGCGTATTGGCGTATAACGGCATCAGTGAGGGCACTAAAGCTTGCTTTAAAATAGTGACACGCCATCTCGACTCCGCGAAATTGATGTCCGAACGGTTATCTTGCAAAACCACCACAACTGCTGATAACGATCTGCAGTGCTTTATTGCTTTCGAGAAGAGGTAGTGGCAATCGCATTGTTGCCAATAATAAATCCAAACACACTCTGCACCATGTGGTTGGCTTGTTGGAGACGTTGCATACAACGCGAGTCTGTAATTCTCCAGGATAAAATCCTGGAGTCACTCCTCCTTGTCCTGTTTGGCGATGCCAACATTAAAGTTCCTGACGATAACTACTGGTATGTCTCGTTCTCGCCTGACCGTGCACGGCACCTAATGCCTGAAGGTCTCGATGTCTGTTTTGGACGTTGCATGGTTGACCTGTACTGTCAAGATTAGCATTCCTTCACTGTGGTTTACACCACAGACGTCCGCACAGTCGGGGGCATTGGTTGCCGTCGGCAGCATCAGTGAGTATATGCGCTAAGTACTATGTTGGCCGCAGTGTGTGAGTTCTTTGAGACTCCCAGGGGTTGGAAAAATCGGCGAAAGCGTTAAACCTGCTCGAGTATGTGTCATGGCCCTTGTTAGGTTTAACGTCAGGTTGCCCGTATAGGTTTTGTCCGAATCACCGATTGGGACAAGTTTCGGAAGACTCGAGCAATCAGAGAAAAAAAATCCGAGATTGTCCTACGATGATTCGGCCGCTGAAATAATGGAGGATTGCAAAACCCACACCCAAACGATTGCTACTACGTATTTAAAACCCCACGGGGATACGAGACCTGTCAACCTGTGGGAAGCCAGGCGAAGCCTTACAAGGAGATGGAAAAGACAGAGGCATAACAAAAAACTCCGCAAAAATATCGCTCAAATCAACAAACAAGTGGCTGAATAAGCCTTGTCTTTATTCAAGGAAAATTGGTTTCAACTTTGTGACGGCCTGCAGGGAACCTTATCCACCAGAAAGACTTCGCTTCTCCTCCGTCACCTGATGGACCCTCTAATAAGCAAGGGGGAAACCAATCGCCGTATGATCCGCACCATCAATTCATCTCAAGGAAACTCGAACGAACTCCTCAAAGATCTCGAAACAAAGTACCTGCAAACCGAAAAGAGCTACCTCCCACTTACACAGGAAAGCTGAATTAAGGCCTCGACGAACCGTTCCAACTGTACGAATTCCGGGCTGTAAGTGCCGAAAATAAGCGCAACAGCGCTCCAGGACCCGATCACATCTCCTACAAACTATTAGCCAACCTTGACGACGAGGCACTCGAGACCTTGTTGGAGTATTTTAACGACTTTTGAACTAAATGCAAGGTCCCGCAGCAGTTGGAGAATAGCAGAGATAATATTTATTCCCAAGCCAGGCAAATACCCGCATATCGATAATTTGCGGCCAATATTCCTCACATCGTGCATGGGAAAGGTGATGAAAAGGGTTGTGCTACACCGTATGCAGCAATACCTGGATGAAACACAGAAAAGGACAGACAGGATGTTTGGATTTTGAAATCATCTCGGAACCCAGGACGTGCTGATTCAGCTAAAAGAAGAAATCCTCGCCCCCACCACTCGACACTCCCCGCGAGCAGAGCAATACTAGTGCTTGACCTCAAAGGGGCTTTTAATAAATAACGTGTCGCACGAGGCAAATCTACAAAACCTTAACAACACAGGATGCGGGGACAGAACATACAACTACATTGTAGACTTTCTTTCAGACCGCACAGCCACACTCAAAATCGGGGATATCACCTCAGATCCCATCACCCTCGGAAGTAGAGGTACACCCGAAGGCTCGGTCCTCTCCCCGCTCCTATTTAACATCACGCTCCTGCGTCCACCGGCAAGGCTGGAGAGTATTCCAAATTTAAACCATGCACTCTACGCAGATGATAGAACAATTTAGACTGGCACTGACTCACTCGGAAGACTTTAAGACTGCCTGCAGCAAACAGCCAACGCTGTAAAGCAGTACGCCAAGGAAAGTGGACTGGAGTGTTCCGCACAGAAGTCAGAACTCTTCGTGGTCCGGTGCCGGCGCACTAAAAATGACAAGGACAATGTCGAACTCAATTTAGAGGGACCCACAATTACGCCCTGTAGGTCACTCAAGGTTTTTTGGGCTTTTTGTGCAAGCGGATGCAAAATGGTACATAATGCTCCAGCGCCTGACCAGAAAAACCGAACAAGTTGTGCACATGATTCGTAGAGTCACAAATAGACACCGGGGCATGAAAGAAGATACCATACGTCTTGTCGAGGTCTTTGTTCTATCGAGGCTAACATACGCAGTGCCCTACATGACTCTAACCAAGACAGATACGTAAAGCCACCAAGCCAGCCCTTGGAATCCCTATGACCGTGTCAACCAATAGGCTCCTTCGCATGGGTCTGCACAACACGGTGGACGAGCTCATAGAGGGCCACCTCTCCAGCCAGAAAGGACGGCTTGCAATGACAAAAACCGGCCAGGAACTGTTGAACCGAATCAAATGGAGCTCCCCAGACGTGAAGCCGAACAAGCAGGTTCCTGAGCGGTGGCGGCATAATATCTTATCCAACCCACTTCCAAAGAACATGCATCCGGTTCACCACCCCGTTCGATGAGAAGCTTGAGCGAAAGCCTTAGACAAGAAATACGGCATCCTACAGGAAACGATCTACACGGATGCAGCCGAATCCGTGGTAGAACAGCAAAGACAGTGGTAGTCACCACAAAGACAGAACTCCTTGTCAGTGCCACCGTCACAACCGCATCGATCAAAGAAGCGGAGGCGCTAGCTGTGGCACTGGCTCTCACGCATACGGAAGCCACGGTGGTCGTAGCAGACTCTCAGGAAGCGTGCAGGAGCTTCATGTCGGGGTGGGTGGCACCAGCAACGCACCACATGCTCTCAACCAAATTCCCTGACAGAAAAGTAAGGATTGTGTGGACGTCTGCACATGCTTCCATGGAGGGCAATGAATTGTCCACCAAAAGGCCCGAGAACTTGCGAGCCAGGCCTCGGAGGATGTGTGGAAACCTGTACCTGTTGTAACATACCACGAAATAATACAACGTTACAAGTTTAATCGACGGACTTTCCCGCTACCTCACCCAAACCTCACGAAATCTCAAGAAACAACGCTTAGACTCCTAAAAACCAACACGTTCCCGCATCCAATTAGGCTTCACTGGATATCCCCCACCCAATATCCAGCACAATGCAAATACTGCCAAGAACCTGGTATACTAAGACATATTGTTACATGGCGGCAGGACAGGCGAAATGAACGATGGGACAGTCGAACGATGTATTTACACTATTTACACGATGTCGGCCATGAGGGAGCCCGCCCAGCTGGGTCCTCTTCCACGTCTTCTCGTAACATGCCCCCCCCCCCCCCCAAGGTTGAAAGCGACCGTGCCGGTCGACGGCGCGGTAGTCGGTTATGTGGTGAGGACGAAAGATGAGATGACGATGTACAGTGAAGTCCTCGCCGCCACATAGGATGATGATGTCGGTGATAATTGGTCCCACGACACGATCTCGTCAAGGCACAGACGAAACGTCTGAGGTAGCCGGAACCACGTCGGACTATTGTGGTGGGGACACGGCATCTTGTGTTGGTCACGCTTCGTCTCGTCTGGTCACGGCAGCACTGGATGGGCTGGTCACGGACTGGGGACACGGGGAGGTGGGTGGGTCGAGTTCAGGTCGAGTAAGGGCTGGGGCTGTCCGGCCCATCCCACTCACCCTCGACGAGTGCGCTTGTGCCTAGACGTTATGAATCGATGGCCAGGGTGGTGATGAACCGACCAGCATACTCCACCAAAATGTTATGTTGTGGCAGGACAGGCGACATGAACGATGAGACAGTCGAACAATGTATTTACACTATTTACACGATGTTGGCCATGAGGGAGCCCGCCCAGCTGGGTCCTCTTCTTCGTCTTCTCGTAACAATATTGCCCTAGAGTGTAGAAAAAACAAGAACCCACCACCCCTTTCCCGCATTTCAAATCCTCAATAGCAGTGGGAGACTACTGTACAGCCCCTGCCTCTCGGACCAGCACCTCCCGCTCACCGAGAGGGCAGCCGATGCTAAGACAGCTCATGGATTCCTGTGAAGAGGGAACCACTCCTACATGAATACCGTAAATGCTCTGACAATAAAAGTTTCTCTCTCTCTCTCTCTCTCTCTCTCTCTCTCTCTCTCTCTCTCTCTCTCTCTCTCTCTCTCTCTCTCTCTCTCTCTCTCTCTCTCTCTCTCTCTCTCTCTCCCTCTCTCTCTCCCCTCTCTCTCTCTCTCTCTCTCTCTCTCTCTCTCTCTCTCTCTCTCTCTCCCCCCCCCCCCCCCCTCTCTCTCTCTCTCTCTCTCTCTCTCTCTCTCTCTCTCTCTCTCTCTTTCAGGTAGCCATAATGTTGAGCCCAACGACGTGTTAAACAACGTCACACAAAGCGTAACGGTAGGCATGTCCGACCGTTGGTCATTGCACCACTGCGGGTATGCAATTGTCTGTGAGCATGCGACGGCGTATTAACTTTTGCGCGCACACGGATAACACGAAAAACCCTGACCGACTAGAAGGTAACAGCTTCACTGCAAAAGTTTATGTTAATTCCGACGAAAACGACACGTCGGCAGTATACAATCGGTTTTGAGATATGCGAGAGCTTATAGACTGCACAAAATTTAAAGACGACCGTTTTCCAATAAACCTTGATCAAGGAACGGATTCATTAAAAACATAAATAAATTTCAACTTCACTATGCTTGCGTGTGGAGCCTAAATAATGACATCTGTTATTACTCGGCAGTCGGCCTTGAAGCAAACCTAACTTGCTAGGTACATCGAAAAGATGTCCTAATTATACATCGGGAAAAGGTGCATTTCACCCAAAATTACGCTAACCAACTCACTCTGTCCACAATTTCTTCATATCCAGCTGTCAAGGCTTAGTGAAATTGCTCTTTTTGTGTGTTCGTGGGTGTGTGTGGGGGATGAAAAAAGGGCGTTGATGGATAGCGACAAACATCGAGCGTGCAATGTTACCCGTTAGTGATCTGCGCCATTTCGAACGTCTGTCGCTAATACCCGCAGCTGACGCAGTTGTCGGTGCCATGACCAGACACGATCAACCCTAAGCACTGTTTTCACGCTACATATACGTCGCGCCGTTTCTCGTTCCAAAACAGCCGACGCTTAGCGCCGAATTAGTCGGCTGTAAGTGACATGTTGATTTTAGCCTTCGCGTGTACGTTACGCCATGCTTAGTTAGTCAGTTCCTTTTCTACTACATGAACAACTATCGCAAGTTTTGTGTCTAATGCCGAATTTTCTCCAGAACATCACTTTGTATTTTTATTTTTCGACGCGTTTTGACACAAAACATCTTTTTGCCTCATTGATAGAGAAACAAAAAATAAATGTCGCAATAAGCAAGAATGAGGCAAATAGTAGATGTTGAGACCGTTCGCCGGGCAATAGAACGGGAGTTGTGACCAAAAGAGTCGGCAAGCAAAAGTTGAAAGGTGCGTTCGAGAAACGAGGGGTCAGCCAGAGTAATGTTCGAACGTCTGGAGCCGACGGGAAGCTTATCCGTGCGGTCGTTCACACAAACACACGCTTCACACGTACGCAAACACAAATGTACTGTATACGTACCAACGCCGACACGCAGCAACAGGGGTGAGACCATTCAGATTAATTCGTCTCGGCTCTCGCGGTAATGCAGTTCCCGACACCAGCTTGCCGCCGGATCAACGGTTGGCGGGAGCCCTTGCGAGGGAGAGCGCGTCGGAAACCACTAGGGAGAAGAGAAAACTAAAAGGAAGACTCAGGGCAAGGCGCGCTGACTGAGCCCACGCTCTGGCACCATCTGCGCTCCCTAAGCTCCCAATCGACGCCAGACGGGCACAAACACACCTCCCGTCTGCCATTTTACGCCGTTTATGCAGCGCGCCTAGAACCATTCCTGAAGCCTGTAGACGAGCCATCGCCCAAATAATGGCGAAACTGACGCTATAGGCTATATTGCCAATTGCTGCAACGCGCAGCTTATACAAATGTCTAGGGTTGCATGTTGCAAATGTCTAGGCTGCATGTTTATGGGAGACCTAAAACTCACTCGTACGGCTACAATGTGGCGGCGTCTGACACACGAGAAAAACCCCAAACGGCAACCACTAAGTCACACTTGAATTGTTTTGTGTGCTCTGCAGTTGGTTCTTCGTCCTTCGCAGTCATGTAATACTATACAAGCGTTCCTGCAGGATTCGTTTTGTGGCCTAGGGAGGTTTACTTATAGAGCAGGAAAGTAGTGGTATGGTGTGGAGTCAACTAATGTGCCTGTCTGAGTATAAATACTGAATAAGAGCTGAGTTTTAAGAAAAGCACGCTTTCTGTATATTAATAAACAAAATCAATATTCAACAGAGCAAGCCTCCGCATTAACCGCAAAAGTTAAAAGGTATAGTCCCTAGTTACTTCGCCCCTGCTCCCTTGCCCACGTATCTGGACCTACAATTGGTACGGAGCTGCTGTATCTTTTTGTCTTTCACGGCGGCTATTAGTGATGACCCCAAAGGGGGTAACAATATGAATTTGCGCCACATTGAACAGAACTTGTCAGGTTCAGTGTAGGAACCCGCTTTGCGCGCCTCCAGTGCGTTGTATGCACGCGTAATGTCTAAGTGCGCTTGTACGACAGATCGTACCTCCCGTCTGCACGATATCCTTCGAGTTGAGAAAAGAAGTGCTTTCAAGATGACACAGTCCTTGTGCATCAATGAAGCGTGCCACCCATTCTGAGCCTCCTTCACTGATTCTCAGCCACCGCCCTACATTACATCATTAGGCACGAAATGCTCCCTGGTCCAGTCATAATATCGCAGGATACCAGTAGAGGCTGTACTAGAGAAGTGCAACCATCCTAGGTGAGGCTGCAGGGTACACAAACAGAATTTACTCACCAGAGAAGGATATGGCAACCCTGGTTGAGTACTTTTGCCACAACCTCTTTATTGCATTTCAAACCACATTAATTGGCGTTCAGTTTTCAGCAGGTGCATTGCCCCTACCCAATGCGGCGGGAAGAAAAGCCAAACAGCACAAGGTGCTTAGGATCTCTGCAGGTTCGGGTAGGCCTCTAATGGGAATTATGTATCGCTACATTTCATGCTCGAACTCTTTCGAGCAAAGCCATGTTATCGGTTCTTTTGCATGAGCTTTCTAATATTCGATGGGCATCGCAGGATTGAGCTAGGTAAGAATGGTTTGGGAGAGATTTCTAGTGTCCCCTACCGGGGATGTTTTCTGTTATAGCGGGCATTCTGAAACGCAACACTTAGAAACAGGGTTCTTGGTCACAGGGCTATAATAGGGAGAATTTTGCAGAATTAATGAGCGTGCAGTATCTCTTGCTATTCGGCTAGAGAAAAAGCATAGTTGCATGTGGTGCAGGTATATGCGCCTACAGCTACTTACGATAACGAGGCGGTAGACGTATTTTACGAAGATGGTGAATTGGCAATGAGTAAAGCAAAAACTCTGTACTCCCTCATTATGGGTGACTTCAATGCCAAAATAGGGGCCCAACAGCTCGGGGAGCATGCGGTAGGAAGATTTGGCTTAGGCTCACGAAAAAACCGCGGGAAAATGCTTGTTGCCTTCGCTGAAAGGAATGAATAACCTTCGAATCATCAATACGTTATTCCGCAAAAGAAAAAAAAAAACGAGGAATGGAGTTAGAAAGGCCCGAATGGTGAAACGAAAAATAAACTCGACATCATTTTAATTGGCGAGTACTCCACGCATGGTACACGATGTATAGGTAACTGGCAGTGTTAAAACAAGTGACCACAGGATGGTCAGAAGTCGCATCCACCTGGATTTAAGAAGGGAAAGAATGAAGATGCTAAAGCGGAAAACGCCTAAACTGCACTCCTTGGAAAGAAAACTAAAATATTGGGGATCGTTACCTGAGAAGAAAATCTCCGTGTTGTCCAATCAAGGCAGCGATGTGGACACTCTCAACTATCACTTCACGAATGCGGTCATTCAGTCTGCAATAGCCATAGTAGAAAAACAGCCTGAATGTGAATCGAAGACATCACAGAAACCTAAGGATCTTGTTGAAAAGCTACGATAAATGTTAGTCTGCAATACACGGGACCAAATAGAGTCACAGAGTTGTCCAAATTGGCAGAGAGTTGGCCAAGAACTCGATGGAGAGATGAGCTGCGAAAATTTGTGGGTAAGGGATGGAGAGAAAGAGAGAGAGTAAATGTTTATTGAAAAGGGGAAGAGGTCGGCTTGAGAAATTGATCTTGGGCCTGCTACTTCCCTCTGGGGGGAGGGTTCTGACTCAGCTATCACTCGATATACGTGGATGGAGATCTTTAGGGGAAGCATTTGTCCTGCAGTGGACGCAACCAGGTTCTTGTTGTTGTTGTTGTTGATGATGATGATGATGTCGATGATGATGACGACGACGACGATGATGATGATATTAGTGATGATGATATTTGAAATGCATCTTTGGGAGCATCTGCACGCTGTGGCCAACTCCAAGACGAAAATTGCGTCCTCTGTGTTAATCAAGTGCCCATGCCTGTTCAACTAAGAGCATCGCCTCCTGTAGGCGATGCTAAGAGAGGAGCACTCGTAATCACTAGGTCGGTGCTACGACTACAACCGTTGGAGCATAAAAGCGGCCTACAAGTAAGCTGGGTAAGTGGGTTGAGTGGAGGGATCATTATGCCTCTCATCTTGCTGCAGGACCCTTAAGCTCATTATCTACTCTTAATTGGGCCACTTGGGAGCCACTATTTTGAACCTCTCGCCGTTCTCCAAACAGGCCATACGCTGTTTTTCTCGAAAAGTAGAGCAATTAAAGGCGCCCGTGCGCTACGTTATAAAGTGACAAGTGAAAATGGACACTTTTCATTGGGTATTACAGAGAAAGCGAGAAGACTGTACAGTAGACTCTCGATAGACGGAAGTTCAATGGGCCGAAAAAATTTTTTCCCTTTAACAGGAGTTCCGTTTACTGAGATAGATGTGTGGAAGTGCATATTTATGTGCGTACACACTCCTAATACCATTTCATGGAACTCTAAGCAGTAGAAGGTGAATGTAGCTGATGGTTTTTCAGAAAGCACGAAAATAAAAGGTTTTTACACAGCATTCCCAAAGCTGATCTGGTAACAATGAGCCGCTGTGCACTACAAGATGTATCAATTATTTTGTTCGAGTCCTTGCAACTGCATCTTGACGGAGTCTAGAGGCCTCAACTTGGCGAGTTCTCACGAGCCACCGAATTTAGAAGACGGAAACGCGGTAACGAAGCACGAATAGCACCACGATGGCACAAACGAGGCGGCAGGGGCTGAGACCTGCAACCTCGGCGTATTGAATTGAGACCGAATGACTGCAAGAAGAACTGCGATGTTGCATTCGTTGCGCTTACACGGCTGACCACTAACGAGACGAGGCTTACGAGGCCAACGAGGCTAAAAAAACGTGGAGTAAGAAAAACAAAAACGAAACAGCCGGAACCTTAAAAAGCTGATTCTCATGCCAATGGGTTTCACAAGAAGTTCCATTTTCGGTTCCGTTTACACGGTGACGCGGGAATATTAGTTCCGATTACCGAGAGTATTTTTACCTTATCTGAATACAAAACCAACAAACTTACAGACTACTGTTCTGTTCAAGAGGCGATCCAGTTTAAGCTATTTCCGTTTATCGAGATTCTGCTGTATAAGCAAATTTTAGTGACATTTGACTTCGTGAACGCAGGTTATGGGCAAGCCCTCCGGGGGTGCCTTATGTGCCTTTTGCTGGTTTTGTTCAGCAGAAGAAGCGCGACCATCTAGACGCAACTTGGAGGCCTGACACCTGTGCGACCACATTTCTAGGATGTATGAGTGTGGGACGGGATTATTATGTGCTTACAGCTTAACCTTTGTTTTCTCAATTGCGTGCATACAGCACTCTTAGCTTTTGGTTGCGCTCGCGTCAGTTAGCTTGCCTGAACCCTTTCTATGTGCTTTTACCAACTGGCCCAACACTGAACAATTACCCCTTCATTTTGAGGGCTAAGTGTGAAGTGTTTAGGAGCGGTATTCTGAGTTTGTCCGTTTTAAAAACGTCCGTCTCGCGTCCCTTTAATCATGACGTACTTCCAGTTGTACGCGGCCTTTTGCGCAGCTGCTCTCGGAAAGAGATTTGAAACAATTAAACCTGTTTTCTACTATCTTTTCTTGTGTTTATTTCAACTTTTTTTTAAAACCCCAAGACGATAAGGGTTTTATGTGGCGAAGTATGTTTTGTGCTTATTTCAACTTATTTCGAAAACCCAAACACGATAACAGTTTGCTATGGCGAAGTTGAAATTTTTCACCACACGGGGACGAATTTCAAAAGATCGCAGCTTCAGCCACCTGTCTCCTGTGGCAGTAACGCGAAAACAACGCTACGACTGCTCAGTGTTTTCGCGCTTGAACCCCTAAGTTCGTGTCGGTGATAATGACCGTGTATGAAGATAACCATTCTCTTGCGTAATCCGACTTTAACGTACTTGCGGCATGCCGGCGCGAGCTTTTCCAACAACCTCGAGTGGTGCGTTTAAGGGACCCTGCAACACTTACCATCTACTGCTTGGAATGTATTTTGGGGTATAATCTAGTGTCCCCGCAATCTCCTCCCGCAAGAATTATGAAAATCCGTTCACTATCACCGAAACTACGCGCGATGAAAAATCGCGCATAAATGTTCCCTCTCAACTCAACCGCGGACAACGCAACGAAAGCGCTCTCTTCCGGAGAGGAGGGCGACGCACGGCGTTCTTTTCGGCGGTTTTCGATATGTCACAGGCCGGGGAGTTTCGTCCCTTTCCCCGCAACGTGGACGGGTCTATTTCGGGTCTGGTGCCACAAAAAAGCAGGCATGGTAGCCTGCTCGAAAGCAAGCGCTCAGGCTGGTAGGGCGTTTTTGGAGCAATAAACGTTTGTTGTCGAGTGGGCTCGATGAAAGTGGAATATTTAGTTCGTCACTCATACTCCGCGCGCACTCAAAACAAAAGAAACGCCAAAATCATGCGGACAGGTTCAGACATAGAAGAGGTTCATACACAGCGCCGACGACGGCTGATCGTCACAGGAAATGCAAGAATTTAGCCGCGAAGTTAACCAGCGACAGCCAATAGGACAGCCAGGACAGCCATGGCCCGACTGACGTCGCAGAGGCCATGCCAGGGGTGCATAATGAGGAGAATTGAAGAGAGCGCGGTTGGTTTTTCCGCGTTTTTCACGGCGATTTGCGCGCTTACCGCTTCACGTGCACGTGTAATATTTGGCTTGGGTGTTCCTGGAAGTCAAATCTAAACATCGCGCAGGTTTACTTGCACTGCACGAAGAGTGTTGCAGGGTCCCTTTAAGGGATGTTATGGTGTTGAAATTTTTGTTGTAAAATCCGAGTGTAAAAAATGTATAAGTGGTACGATTTTTCGTTTCCTAACTGCGTGTTAGCACGAGGACGCGGGTTCAATTCCCGGCCACGGCGGCCGCTTTTCTGATGGAGGCAAAAAGCAAAAACACCCGTGTGTACGAGATTTCGGGGCACGTTAAAGATCCCCAGGTAGTCAAAATTAATCCGCAGACCTCCACTACGGCGCGCCTAATCGCCTGCGTTGCGTCGGCGCGTTAAACCTTACAATCAATCAATCAATCAAACTACGTGTCAGCCATGCGTCAAGTCTACCAACGTTAAGCCGGTATGTGTAATATTAAAGTACCAATAAATGTTAATAAATTCCATGCGTACTCTGTGGAATTTCGGTCGCCTGCTCGACAGCTATCAAGCTCGCAGAAGATCGTTTATTTAAGTGGGTAGCGGCATCGGCGTCGGTGTGAATGCACCGGTTCACGAATGGCTGCAACAGCGATATCATTGTTTCGCTACCGATCGCTGACTCAAAGCAAACGGTAGCAAAAAAAAAAAAAAAGAACACGAATGGGGCAGATTACTTGGTCTTAAACGCTTAGCGCGCGCTGCCACCCGCTAAGTTCGTCTCGCAGCTCGTCGTAGAGTCACCGCACAGTTCGCTTCCGGGAATGGAAATGTTGGCACAATGCTTTTGCAGGTACTTTTAATAGGTCAATATTTTTTCTTACCCGCATGTTGCGATGGGGCGAGCCAACAACCAGGCGATTACCGGTACATTCATGCTTGAACTGCCGGAATTGTCTGCTTCAAATCGTCTGCTCCGAGAAGCCATGGTTCAACTAACTAGCTCTGCCCTGCTTGCCTTGCGTTACATACGGTTGGCTTTTAGCCAATCAGGGCTCGCTCAAGACGGACACTTGAAATGGGAACGAAACGGTCAGGGCTAAGGGCTAAGTTCACACGCGCGCGCGCACGCGTGGACGCACGCATCGACATATAGAACCCCCCCCCCCCCCCCCCCTCCACCCCAACAAACGCGTTCTATCTCACTCCCTCCTCCGCTGAACCGCCAGCACTTCGGCTTGCTCCAGAGGAACCATGAGGCCGTTGCAATGGAATTCGCCACGCATGCTTTTGCATAGAAATTCAAGGTTCATTCCTTTTCGCAAGAATGCACTCTGCGTTGAAAGCTCGTCCCTATTGTTTGCGACTAACACAACGCTCCGACTTCTGAAGCCGCTCCCGCCTTTAAAACGGCAAGATATCGCGCCCAATGCCAGTTGTATTGCGTGAACGTGCACCACGTATCTGGGTTTGCTTACCGGAATACCGTTTATGACCCGCAGATCCATAAAAACCGCCCTTGGAACTCGTTCGTGTGTTTTCAAGCACTGTGCTTATGTTTGAAGAAGCGCAGTATAACGGCGGTATTTAACGCTTTCGATTTGCTCGAAGGTCGTTTCCAGTTGCTTTTTTCGTTACCGCAGCGCCGGCTTTGCTGTATTCACGCGATCATTAAATTCGGTCTAGATTCCGCCAGGAAGAAGAGAACATCGTTCCCGACCGGCCCTGTGTTGTCTTTACACGCCGGAAAACGGTCGTAGGGTTCAGACCGCGCCAAGGCCACGGCAGGAAGTTTGCGGCCGCCAGTCTGGCGCTTTTATCAGCGCCGCAACAACGTACCCTCTGTTGTAAGCCCGGGAAGATTTTACGATGATTCCTGGAGCGTGTTCAAACTTTGGGGCGGGAACTGCCGTAACCATATAAGACTGCTCCCTTGGGATTCATGCGGTAACATGTTGCACTATATTAGGTCTTTGATACCAGCTCTGCACGTTCTTCTGTTCGTTATTTCCATCAATCCATTTCTGTAAATCCGAGCGGCAGTCAGTACACGTGCCGACTTACTTGATAGTCCTATTGCACTGATCAGCGATACTAAATCGTGTCCATACAATTTGTTCAAACTCCAACGGCTCAAAACAACGCCATTAGTAGATAAAGAGCATAGTAACCGGTGCTATCCCCATTAATGAGGATAACAGCTTGGTGATTATTATAAGCCGGGGCTATCACTCAAATGCGAGCGCTAAGCCAGCGCCACTGATGAACACTTTTTATCACTAGAGGCAAGGGGATGTTGGGGGCTGCAGATAAGTTAAACATCTATTTTGTTTCCTTGCCACCTGATTGGCAGAGTGAGTGGCTTTCGGCAAGGAGAAGAACAGACCAATTGCTACACGTCCATTAAGCGTGGACGACCCCGTTTAAAGAAAAAGCTTTCCATATCTCATTGATGCCGTCCGCACGCAACCCAGAGGCCCTGCAGGAAAGCGAACTTCCTCTGTAGATGATGATGATCGTGCGTAAATTAAAAGAAAAAAAAAACTCCCCCCGTGCTTGGAATCAAACCTGAGTACCTCGCGTTATGAAGCCGACGTCTATTCGATTGCGCTATTCCGACACGGTTGAAGCAGCTGGGATTTGGAGAGGAGTGCATGGACATGCAAAATTAAACAGAAAAATTCTGCGCCTTTTCGTGTAACGACGATGACAGCCTGATGCGAAGCTTTCTCTGTGCGAAATCACGTGGCCAGGGGTCAAGTTCAAAGCTGCTGCGATCAAGAGTCCAAACTGCGCGATAGTCAAAGTCAAAGCTTAAAGAGTCATAGTCTAAACCGTCTGCGAGTCAAAGCCCAAACTCAGACGACAACCAAGGGATACCCCACGAGAAAGCTTCGTGTTCAACTGTCGTCGTCGACCGACGGAGATGCGCATGAGTTTTTCTTTCGTTTCCATTGGAGAAAGCACAAAGCCCGAAAGAAACTTACGTTACATGTTTTATAAAGTATATATAAAACAAGGTGAACTTGCAGGCATTCAGCGCCCTAAGAAGCCGGAAAGACGGCTCTGGTTTTTGCGCAACTCTTTTGGTTTCTTTGTCTTATGTCGCCTTCGAGCGCCTAGTAAGTTCTAAACTGGTTGTAAAAAACTGGTAAGAATAACTGATTCATGTTCGTGTTCCTCTCTCGTGAGCCCCGGTAGAAAAAAACCAGAAAACTAGCTCGAGAGAAACCTCTGATATCTGCCGTGAAAATGCCAGTTTCTCAGACGTGGTGTGGTGAAGACAGCGGGGCCTCTGAAAGAAAGTGTTCTTAAAATGCTCCTCTCCTTCGCTTACGCACGGCTCTCTTGAGAGGATCGCGTTGCTCTCATGCTCGTGTCTCCAAAAAGCAAATAAAACAGCGATTCGAAATGCAGTGTTGCGAAGCCCAACCAATTTGCTCTTCCTTTGTTTAGTTTTGTAACAAAAGTTTGAAGAAACTTTTGTCTCATTGTACACTCGTGGTCTGCACCCCCTCCAACTTTGTTCATTTTCTTCCCCAGAGTATTCGGTGCAGAAAAACAAGAAACTAAAGAGAAAGCTTTCAAGACTGAAAGTAGAGACAGCTAGATATACATAATTTGTTGGACAGCACATTTTTTCCTTAATCCGGGTTTTTGTTATTTATTGACGTATTGCTCAATGGCCAAGAAATCATTTAGAATGAGTGATAAAATTACGAGAAAATTGGTTCTGTGGATACCTAAGCACTCTGAGACGCTGTGAACACGAAAGCCGAATGTGTATGAGCGCACAGTTGAACGCCATTGACGGCCATGTATAACGTGACATCCAGTTACAGTGTTACGGGATCTGGGAAGTCCCCAGAGCGACATTTGGTCTCAAGCCAGGTGCAAAACTTCTAAGGGTAATGAATCCTGAATGCTATTGCGCACTAGAACTGACGACGCACTAAGGCTTTGCTGATAACGAACGTACAAAAATGACCTCTACAGCTATTTAAACGCTTTGGAATCAGGAGTTCCTCGAAAAATTCGTTTTCCAAGCTTTCTTCAATAGAAAATATTACTTGGTTCTCTGCGAACAGAGTTTCCAGGTCCACAGAAAGGAAAGACGCCCGTAAATGGCCGAAAAAAGCCAAGAAAGTCGCCACCCTAAAGTGAATGTTTGAAGAGGAGCCAGAAAAGTCCCCATTTTCAGTAAGGCGATGCTAGTGGGTTGTTTTATTACAGTCGTGAAAAAAAAAATGCAGAAATTATGAGAAGTAGAAAACGGTATTACAAATTACATTCGTTGGCTGTTGTCCGGTAGAGCGACAGTAGTTGACTACTGCTTACAAAAAAAAAAAAGCTAAAATATGCAGGTTTAAGTAAAGCATTCAAAGAGTATGATTCACTTTGAACGGGCCCTCTCACACCATCTTTTACCACTTTCGCTGCCTCTTGACATTTCCATGCCTATTATACATCATCATACCCACTTGCCACCACTCTGGATGAGATCTCAAGCTCACATAAACCACTGAAGCATTACATTGTAAACCTATGGTGTTGCTTGAAAGATTTGACGCTCTTCATACGACAGCAGGTGCGGTATAGGAAAAGGAAGAAGGCAAATGTCGATTTGTGCCAGTAAGTAGCACTGTACGGTGGTGCGTTTAAGTGAACCATTTGTTGGGACATTCTAGACTTTGGTAGATTACCGTCATCTGCCTAAAAATTTTCTGTTCTGTTTGTTAAATTTGTCTCGATGGGCTGTAATACGCTGAAAGGTCACATAAGACCGTTTTTGTGGAAAGTGGGGCATCGGAAGCGCCCGAAAATATATAAAATCACCAATACTAAAACAAGACAGACAGTAACCAAGTCACAAAAGAGAAATCTTTGTCGGCACGATTCTCAAAAAGTTGTCGCCAGACCTGGCAACAACTTCATCGGATAGTTGCAAATTTCCACGAATATTCAAATTTCATAAGGCGCGGAAAACACGTATTACAATATATTTATTAAAAGCGGATCTTTTCCCATTTTACCTCCATCGCCCATTACTCCACCCTTGCAAAAAATTTATGAACGGTTGGAGTTGGTAAGTGCATTTATCGACAGCAGACTTTCTCCGTTCATTTTGTTACCCTTGCCTATCCCTTGAAAACGAAAAAAAAAAGATATGAACTGCTTCAGTTGGGAATGTTGGGTCGGGGTAAAAGGAATGCATAAACCCGCCAGTAAAGTTCTGACGCGTTGAATTTTCACACGCAATATCCGCGATTGTCTCGCCTCCTCTCTGAGAGCTCCTCGTTGAAGGTGCAGGGATTATCTTATTTCTTTTTTTTTTTACTCATTACGCACTACCCGCGTGCACAGCAGTGCAGTCACCGTCAGTGTCTCATTCCTTCACCTTCGCTTTAGTAAGAAAACCGTTCAACCAGTTCGAACTTCGTGCGGCTCTTATAATGCATTCTCCTCATTTTGAAGTATCCGAACGAACTCGCAGCTATCGAGCACCAAATAAAGCAAACTGGTACACGGAATCCTCCCAAAATCCGATGCTCCCCGTCAGACAGCGGGACAGCCGGCTCATGCCGTGTCTGTCTCCTCTTCCGAGACGCCAAGTGCGCATGCTACGATCGGAAAGAACTTCTCCGGTGCTTGAGTTCCGAAAGCTGACATATCGAAATGATCCACAACCAGCTGCCGAAATAAGTAGAATCAGCGATCCAGATGTTTTGAAGATTGGAGGCGGCGCTTTCGTTTAAGTATGAAGCACAAAATGGCGTCGTGCTTTAGATTGAATCCCTTTGTTTTGTTGTCGCTTTCTTCCGGTCTCATTTCCCCGTTACTTTATCGAGTCGAGTCGAAAACGTCTCACAGTTCCAGCTGTTTACCTTTTTTCATCTTGTTTTGCCGCTCAATGTCATGTCAGTGATTCAGGATTTCTGTGGCACCGCGATTTGAGAGGGGCCTGTCCGCTGTCTTCGCGAACGTGACGCCCACTGGATCGATAGATGGTCCACGCTTAAGTTGCCCCCGTACGCCATTCTAGTATCCTTTGTTTTTGAACCCTAAACTCACTCACCTAGTCTTGCCCTATAGCGTTTCTATTTCTCAGTTGAGGCTTCTCCAAACGGCAGACTCAAGGAACTGTTCAACCCTGTCGGTGATAGACAGGCGCCCGGTCTGGTGTCTCGTTTTCAACGCGTGGTTGGGGTGCTTGCCGTCGGACAAGTTGTTATAATGAACTGGTCCGGTGCACCATCCTATTTTTGGGTGAGAAATGGTACGCCTTGGTTTGACTTGTTCCAAGAGAGGAGCCGTTTTGTTGCAGTTGCGGTAGGCGGTCGTCACTAAACCACTAACTCTAAGTGATGCGGTAAAGATTCCAAACTGCTGATTAACAGCATTTTTTTTTCTATTTCAAACCTAGAGACAACAGCGTAAAAATGGGTACAGTTGCGACAAATGTAAAACAACTGTTACAACTGTCAAAGGCCCCTATTTTGTGTGTCATAACAGCTGCCACATAACACTGAGTCCAAGAAGTGACAAGTTTTAAAACCACGCGCAGTGGGTACAACCATGTTGTTGTTTGTGGTGATGATGCTGACGACGACGACGACGCAGTCAGAGGGTTTTCGGGGCCCTCCGCATGTAGAAAAGTCTGGCTTCAATGCACAAAACAGCCATTCGACCGTACAGAATATTTTTTTACCTTAAAGAAGGAAGTGCCCAGTCAGTGTATACGCGGCCAGTGCCATTTACGGGGCTGTTTGGACGTTAAAGGCACACCGGGAAATAAAACACAGAGAAGTCTGGAAAGGTAATGTTACAGTGGTTGTTCCAATGTTCTAGGTGAAAAAGAAGCTACGTGGTTCGGGCCACACTCTTAATTACCAACTTCCTCCGGACATCTTGATGTGTAAACAGGAAATATCCTCTCGCAAGGTACCCCGTGAATATTCCAAAGGACGAGAGGAGGAGGGGCGGGGGGGGGGGGTAAGAGCAACAATCTAGGATGGAAGGTCACAAACTATGTGCAGGATACGAAATACACACGACGGCATTCAGTCAGACAGCAAAAGGCGGTGAGGCGCGTGTGGTTCATTCATGCGGTCAGTCAATGAATGGTGCCTGTTATTTTCCTACATCGCATAAAACGATTACATCGTAATGTTAATGTGCTACCATTTAAACAACGCTGTCACAGATGCGAATATATGCTTAAGGTGTTGGGAAGAAGGCAACGGCTTCCAAGTGCCCAGGGTAAAAAAGTGCCCTCGTATACTGCCACCGCGACTGTCCTAAGACACAACTCCATACTTACGTTCTGAAAACTTGGTTAGCGTTTCTTTAGTAGGGCCCACCAATAAATAGGTCCTGCCATTGACACCTTCGCCCCTGCCATTGCCGTTAATCCTACACGTTCCGTTATTGGCCTCGAGGACATACCGTGGCGCCACCTACGAGTGACGTCACTTGTTGGACGCCGGGGCGCGTTGTCGTCTGTTACAACACATTTCCTGTGCGTATGCGACAGCGTGTTTTCTTTTTTTTTTTGTCACCGTCTCGCCCTTCCATATTGATTTGATGCAAATTGCCCTAAAAAGTGTTCTACAGACCGAATAATCCAGGCCAGCAGTCAGCGACTCGCTTCTTACGGGCGACACAGCCGCGTTTAGGTAGTTGCTACCATCGCGACCCACAGCTCGTATGCAGCCAGCTAACGCCAAGGACGTTGTAACTGATCGAGACAAGTACGCGCTAAATTCATTATGAAATACTGGTGACGATACTGTGAGTGCAAGGAAACTCCTTGCAGTAGAGACGAAAACACTTCGCTCACTTGTGATCTCACCGCGCGTATACTTCTCGCATTGCCTCGTAAATAAATGACTACGTGAGAACGGTTATCGGATCGCTTCGCCGCGCACGAGTAAAAGTGCGACTATCATCTGCAGTTTGGCTTGAGCAGTGCCTACTTACCTTACAATGTTTTTTTATAGTTATGCCCGGATTCAATTAACGATCACTGCCGTGGCCTGCACTCTGTACGGCTGATATGTTTACATTTCCCGACAACTTGTGCGAAAAGTATGAATAGTATGAACGCGAGTTTTCGACGCCTTCGAGGAGGTTTGGACATGGCTATATTTAGTTTCAATTAGCACGTCGGCGTGGGAATTTATCATTTCAGCGTTGGCTTTGGTCTGTTTACAGTGAGCCTGCCTTTCTGTAGCGTCACTTTCGAAACTCATGAATGTTCACAGAAAGCGAGGCTGTGTGCGAGGCGAAACATGTCGTTAAGGATTTGGGGTAATGGGGAGTTTTAGAATAGGAGAACCCAGCGTTGGGGGCCCCGAAGAAGTCAAGGGGAAAACACACGCACGCGTGCGACGAGACGATCTTCTCCAATAGCTCGCCGCCGGCTTCGGATGCACCTAATCGAATGTTGGGAACTTTAGGCCTAGCGTCACGGCAGATATTTCATGCCGCTATCGTTTGAAGTTGCGAATGACAGTCCCTAATACAACTTTTCACCACACTGCCGCCCCTTTTCTCGGATGTGTAACTTTGCATACGTGTTGGTTGCCGTTTCAGCGATTGACGGTCAAGATACCTGCCACGGCCTCGGCCGATCCTTCGGCCACTCGCCACACCGCGCGTAAGCAGCACCGGCCCGACGTCCGCGGCCGGTCGGAGTAGATCGCGGCAGATATTTGAGCATCGCTTTGAAAACCGCAGCTGATGACACTGCCTAGGACAATTTTTCACTACATTAAAGTAGTACTGACACCAAATTTTGACGCCTAAAAAATGATATAATTGGCTTCACTAGTTTGTACAGATGCCTCACAGAAATTTTTGCAGCGATCCGAGGCCGCAATCACATCTAAAATCGATTTTGATTGTCCCGGCCGCGAACTTCCACAAATCGGCAGCACTAGCGAAATCGCTTTCGGCGTGGCGAAACATCGGCCGGCGTGTCTGGCCGGTTCAGGGTGACGTCATATAATCGTTTTCGGAACCGGAAACGATATCCTGCGCTGCTGTTGTCGGTGGTATTCGTTTTGCAGGAGACATACGGGTGTGACTGTGTGAGCAATGCTTGTAACCTCTGCGCACTTTGCGTGCTCGACGTCGTCGCTCAGTTCGTGGCCGGCGCATGGTGTTCCCTTACACTGGTGCCGAAAACTGCGCGGTGCCGGCACCGCGCGGTGCGCGACGTCGACGCGCACCGCGGCGACGCGGCGGTGCGCGTCGCCGAGCCTAAGTTGTGCTATGGCAAGCTGGCGGAATGCGAGCTGCTTGTGGAAGCCTGTCCGAGCAAATCGACGACGACCCCAAGATGCATTATTGTCCACGCGACGACATGCAGCGCTAAACGTGGACTGAGTTGGTGCGCGACGGCGGCCGCAAGAACTGTCGCCCAAGCCAGCGGGCTCGGTGTTCCTAGGGTCAGCTTGAGTGTTAGAAACTTCAGGCTTAGTATCGTGGCGAATATTTTATCGCCGGTATCTGTACCACTGCGAAAGACCAATCCTTACACAACTTTTCACCACACTATCATCCCCTTTTTCGTATACTGAGCTTTATTTTGGCGATAATTGCCGTTTCTGCGATCGGTGACCAAGACATCTGCCGTGGCCTGTTTTGATTCTAGCGCGTAGGTGGCGCCATCTTTCGGCCGCTCGCCGCACTGCGGTGCTGGCAGTGCTGGGTCGGAGCGCCGAACCTCCACTTCCGGTCAGCGTTGGCTTACCATCGCGGCAAATATCTGAACGCCGCTTTTAAATTCAGCGCTGATAACAACCCCTAGCACAATTTTTCACCACACTAACATCTACTTTCTCGCATGTGGAACTTCTTTTTCGCGATCAGATTGATTATAAGAGTGGCGACAAGCTGTTGCTATCACGGTCTGCGCCGGTTCGAGTCGCAGTGATATTAAAAACGGACGATGGCGAAGACATCGCCGGCCTAATCACCTGGCCAAATAAAGTTGCTCTGTCTTTCGGGTGGCAGCGACTCATCAGAGTCAGACGATTCAGACATGTCGACTGCTCGGGCGAGTGCGGACCATATGCAATCGTAGCAGACGATGCGGCGAACGTCCCTGACGTCTAGGGTGAGACCGTGACGTCAGACTGGCCCGCTTGCAGCTGGCTTGCAGGCTGGCCTTTGAACGGCCATTTTCCCGCGCGGCGACCGAATTTGAAACTTGTTGCAATAAGCGTGCTGTAATTAATTCTGTGTTGGCGGCTGACGGCTTTCGGTTTGATTTTCGTAATTACTGGGCCAATAGATATTCTTTACAGCATAAAAACTGAAAGCGAGAAATTTAGTGTCAGTACTCCTTTAAAATCCACTTTCACCAATGTGGAACTACTTTTCCACGACTAGTGTGTTTTGAAAAAGCGGCGACAAGTTGTTGCTGCCGCGACCTGCGTCGGTTCGAGCCGCTCCGTCGGCCGTGCGGGCAGGCGCGGCTGGTGTGTGTGCTGAGCGTTGCTGCGAGCAGTAAACGCTTCATAGTTTACTGCTTTATACATTCTTACAAACAAGAGAAATCTAGAAACTTAGCTCGGTGATTGTCGTAGTCTACATTGTTGATCGGGGAAACGAGCCGCAGCTTACGCTTCGGTCACATATTTCATACACCACCACGCTCAAGTTGTTTGCGGAGAATGTACCAGAGCTGATACAGTTATAAAGTCCTCATGAGGTCAAACTGCGCTTTACACACTGAGAATTATATTCAAACGATGGAAATTAACACGAAAATATGTTTATTCAGCTCTTCCGAAGCGAAGCGTCTCGCGCTGCAAGCCAAGTACGCAGCAAGATAGGAACGGTGATCCTACAAGTGACGTCAAAACGATCACAGCGCCGGCCTCTCCTGTGGTGGGCCTTGCGGCCAATATCGTGCCTGCATTATTCCAGTATCGTAGTACTGCGCGCTTTATTTCAGACTGCCTTCTCACCCTCGCACATTCTCTTTATCATTAAGGACACCTGCTCCTATCTTTCATCTGTGGAATGACTTGGACTTGTTTCCTTTACATTGTTTTTTTTCCGGGAATAACAACATGGTTGAGAATCGGGTTGGAAGATTAATGCATAGTTTACAGAGATAAAAAAGCACCTACTTGCAGTTTTTGTTTCATGTTAGGCAGCATCACTGGCCTCGTCAATATCAGGGAAAAATCTGCTGGCAGACTGCGACATTTTCAAACATTCGCTACATCTGTCCGGTTCACGCCATATCTAGAGTAGAATCCCGTCCTGGCCTTTTTCTGTCGTAGTAGTTGGTCTGTTTTGTTTGCATTGTGTGATGTCTGCGTCAGTGACTTTTGTTCTCGCTGCTTCTAAGTTGTCAGTGTTGAGGACTACTGTTGTCACGTTTGTTATGTTCTCCACTTAAAGAATTTTCGTTCTGCCTTTCCACGTTCGTCTGTAGTCAATGTATATTTTAAATGCAGAGCATTTCTTTAACTCACGATGTCACCCGTTCTAGTTGTCCGTAGTAGTCCGCACCCCTCCCCCTACACTATATAAAAAAATAATACTTACCGGCGCCTGGTTTCGATCCCACGACCCTGCGGGCGGAACGCAAGGTACATGGTGCTCTACCCACTGAGCCACAAAGCCGACACAGAATGGAGGGCTACGAACGCGCTTTATATCCTTGACTCATTCAAACTACGTCAAGAAGCTGCTGATACAACGCATTCACTACCTGTGGGCGGAACGCGAGGTACATGGTGCTCTTCCCACTGCGCCACAATAATCATACCCACCTGCTAATAAATGATGTCACGTGACCACGTAATTACGTCTCCTCATTTAATTACAATACAACAACCAACAGCAACAAGTGCAACAACATTAACGTAACGCAAACTACTTAACGTCGTGCGCCCCCGGAAATGCTCTGCATTTGATCGTGCCCCTCGCGAGGGGGATGTTTAGTTTCCTGCCGAAGCAAGAACCAGGCGGCCTCCTGCGCAGGCATTTCCACGCCCTTGAGCACGTTCACTTGCAGCTTGCGGAGCAGTTCCTTGTAGTCGTCGTTGGGGTTCTCCTTTGAAGTCTTAATTGCTTGCATAACGTGGTCACCCAACATACCCAGTACATAGATTAGGGGGTCGCAAAGTACCTCAGCTAAAAGTTAGCGCTCTATGCCCGTCAGATAACTTGGAAACTCGCTCAAAAGATTTTTTTGCTGTCCAGTTGACGAAAAAATCCAGTCACAATGCAGCTTGCCGAAGGTTTCATTGTTTGTGAGGTACGCTTTGCCCACGTTGAAAGGTGATACTGGGGATGCAATTTGCCACTCTACCGACCGACGGATAAACTAAGTGGTCTGATTGGTATGATGATTGATTGCTTAATTTACCTGTTTATTTTTCACTATTTGTTGTAACACTGTTTCTCATAACGTAGCTTCAGTATTCAGGTGCCACTAATCATTCGAGGAATATACGAGGGGGTTGCGTCGAGGAAAAACGAAGTTGGAGCAGCATTCATGAGTGGTGCAAGGCGGGACAAAGAGCAGAGCGTGGCGGCCTCTGTCCCTTTGCCGGAGACTCGGCTGTTCAAAGCCAACGCTACGAATAACCCAAAGGAAATACTGCTGTGCGCCCGCAATGCACTGAAAGCTAGCTCTCTCGTCCTGGGCCTCCACCCTCTCTGGACGGCACGGGTGGACGCGGTTGAGTGCGCTGTGAGCCCAAAACCCGCCTGGCTTCACCTTGTTAACAAACTCAACTGGACCACAAGTGTGCTAGAAGGACCCGAATCTGACGAACTGCGTGAGGCATTGGAGCAGGGTTGTCGGGCGGCGATCTCCTTCACGACGAAAGAGGCCATCCGCCGAGGCAGCCATGCTATACGAAAGGAGTAGGCGTTGAAGGAGTAAACGCCAAATACAGCGTGCGGCAGTTTATAGCGTCGCCACTTTTTGTTTGCTTGCTTTTTCTTTACTATTGATCCTCTTTTTCAGGTCGTTCTTTAGGCTTTGAATATCTCCGGGTCCGCCACTTGTCATTGGCTTCTCTTTCACTGATAGACTTCGAGACATGTCCTGATACTACAAGATTTTTTTTGTCTATATTCGGTGTCTTTTTTACTCTATATTTATGTGTGAGCACGTTCTTGTGTGAATATGTAATGCAGTCACCATTGGCTCTGTTCTCATTCCTTTGCATACCACTACTCGTCCTTTCATGTAACTCTGTAAGCTGTAACCATATTTATTTATGTAAATAAAGTTATTGTTGGAAAAAATAGCTCAATTGGATTGGCGCCGGTTATAGTATGCGAGGAACTCAGGTTAGATTCCCAACACGGAAAGCGTTTTTTTTTTTTTTTTTTATTTGCAATTGGAGGTTTTCTGTTTGCGTTGGACAACGTACAGCTGGTAAACGGCTCCGTTGTTTATAACATGTCTGGTGCAACCAAAGAGTCACAGCGAAGACTTAGGCGAAGCCGTAAGTAGCCGGCCAGAATTAGGCGACTATCACTCTTGCCAACACCATCTAGGCTAACACGCAGCTGTAACACTGCGTCATCACTCCAACAAGCTTCTGGTGGCTTGGGAGCGCATGATTAAAAAGAAAACAAAATCAGGCTCACGGATTTCACAGTTCACCGTGTCTAGAAAATCACTTTGTTCAAAGGTAATTCAGTTGGAGTTGGCTGCACGGCCTTCTCATCGACAGGTGTTTTTGCGGCCACAGCCATAAGTGTCGTCCGTGCGAAAGGCGCTTATCGCGACAGCGGCGTGGGATGCCGACCCTCTCATTTGGCTCCCGCATCCCCGATGACCCTGGGAAGAACTCCCGAGCAACTGGGCATGTTGCTAAAAAGAGCGGTGATCCCCCAATTCCGGCCGTGGGATCGGTATAGTTCGGGAAAAGCATCCCCCCGGGCAATCGCTTATCCGAATGAACAACAAAATCAAGTGAGGAAGAGAGTATTCGGTTCTTTTATATACACTGCGTCGGCTTACCGAGGAGTCATCACGATTAGTCGCCTGGGAAGGGGCTCCCGGCCAATTTCGGCGGCACCAAATGACGCCTCGTTAGCCCCCTTCCTTTTCCAGGGTGTTGTACACACAGGCAAAGTAATGCCGCAGATCTTCCTTTAAGGATGAGTGCGATATTGTTCGCCCTTTATTAATATTTTGTCATATACTAATAATTTGTAAAAAAATGTAAAAATTTTGGGTAGATTGTAAGCATTTGTAAAACAGGTAGAATGAGTAAAGAAAGAACAAATAAATACTTAGGCATTTTGAGGCGTAGTAAAACCTATCTGTAACCGCTACGTCATTAATATTTACGGTGAACCTAAATCTTGCTACCACGTTGAGATAAGCAAGAAGAGGATCTCGTTAAGACCGTATTCATCTGACCTCTCCCTCTTCCCTCCCCCATTTCTTCTCTCCTCTTCCCCCGCATCTGGCCATTCCCTGAACACGTTCATGCCCGGGGTTTATTTTCATGCCGGAACGTGTGCGTCTCCTTCGTGTGCACCGCTGCAACCTAACACGCCTGCCGCGCGCATAAGTGCATGCCTTTCAATTCAAAATGAATACGGTTTTAAAGACGATAGCCTTTCTTGGGCTACTTAAACGCAGAAATTTTGGTCTGTCTGTCTGTCCGTCTGTCTCTCTGTAACTCGATTCAGCCACCCGGCCAAAGTAAAATGCTTACTGTGCAATAGTCTTATATACACACTGCCAAATGTAAACGTCTAAGCCCGGTTTATATGTTCATACTTGTCAACTTTGTTAAACAAGAACAAGGAATTACGCAAATATAAGACAGAAAATTAGTACACAGGGGATATTTGCAGTGTTCCTTTATTAAAAATTCCTGGATGCTTGGTTTTTCAATAGAAAATGATATTCTATATCTACTGCGGAAAACCGCCGCCTGCTGTTATGTTGCCTGCACCACCTCCTGGCGGCATATGAGAAATCATGCAGCAACAGCAAAGAAAGGTTCTACTAGCTAGGTTTCACGTTCTGCTTGGAACGCACGTGGAGCACGGCAACGCGGTTATATAAACCTTAAAGTCGGTCGCCTCAATTCACGCGCGTATCCGCCGTACTGCAGCGCTGGCACCGAGGAACCCCGCCTGTAGCAGTGGAACGCGGTAAAACCTTTGGTGTGTTTTCCTTGGGATGAGCGAGACGGAATAGAAACCGCATGAGAAGTGAGCGGGAAAGCAAAGAGGGGCCTTTCCTTGTCGAATGTGCACAAAGACTATCGTCTTTTGACGACATTTGCAACGAAAGGAGCAGATACGCGGCCAATTTTTTTGTATGGTGACTTCAGCAGGGCGACACAAGCAGTTCAGTGTAGAATTTAGAAATAAGGAACGAAACGTCTGCACAGGTAAACTGTTTTAGGATCATCCAGCCACGAGTACTCGCTGCGCATCGGCTATTTCTCCTCTCGGGAAAATAGACTGCTCCAACGTCTTATCGGTTGCACTAACTTTACCTTCTACGAACCGCTGAGTGGACTGTGTTTTGTTCTTTTTAGAGCGCTACTGTTAACCTCTCGTTCGTGAGTTCGGCCTCGAAGTCGCCGTAACCGAAAGAACGACGTATTGGCCCCAGAGAGAATGAAAGAGAGCGAACTCAGACCGCAGCGGCGAATAGGCGAAAGTGATAAAGAAGAGAGCGAAAGGGGAAAAGCGGAGAAAGGTGAGGCAGAACATTATGGAAGAAGGCGAATGCGAGGAGTAATGTACAAGGAAATACCACTCTGCGAGAGCAGAGGTCGGAGGTATGTAGGCGGCGCCTAAGGGATGACGTGGGTACGCCTCTTTCCTAATCGTTCTGTCGCGGAGCTGACTGTTTAACCAGTGTCGCAACTATTGTTACTAGGAGAGAGCGCGTGCAAAGGGTAGCTTGGAGGAATCTCGGAGAGCGACATAGAGCGCCCCTCCTCTTTAATAGCGGGGATTAATGACAATTGTAATGAGAACTAAAGAGGAGTCCGTGCTTTGTGTTATGTGTGCTTTAACTTGTTATTAGCTAATGTCCTGGGGCGGGGCCATACCACGACAATATTTCGGTCGTCGTCCCTGTGCTTTAGCTTTGTATCTTTGCTTTAGGTTATGCTCGTCCTCCAACATGGCTTCATCTAAACTTGTCACTTCGAACTGGCAGTGTTGTTATTCCCTTTTATCGTAAGTCATTAAAAGAACGAACTACCAGACTTAAATTTAAATTTAAGAACTTATCGACCGGAGAAGTGACGACGTGTTGACGTCCCTGCTTTGGCAGCCGTGGTTTTAGGGGCGGAGCCCTTAGGGGCTCGGGATGTCGGCGTCTCACGTTGTCGGTGTCTGATGTCGTCGTCGTCTCAAGTAGTCGTAGTATGTTGCAGTTACGGCACTAAAACCCAGGGACACTCGTTTTCCAACGACTCGCCTTAGACCGTAACGCGTACTAAAAGAACACACACCGGACACCCGTTTTTCAACGCCTGGGGCTAATATTTTTCATCTCCGTGGGAAAAACGCGTCCTCAAAGAGCACACCAGGACACTCGTTTCCCAACCCCTCGTGCTAGAACGTTCCGTGGGCATGAACACGCACTAAAAGAACACACCGGGACACCCGTTTTCCGACTCCTCGCACTATAACGCTTCATGTTTCGAAGACACTAGACTTACAGCAAATCAGTACAACTCTACCACCAACGGTTTCATTTCCGTGGCCAGAAACGCTAAGGTGCCAAGAATACCCATATACAATGCGTGCTTCGCCCCTCCCCAGGTTTCGCGCTAGTGGAGATGGCCCGCGATTTTCGGTTCCCATTGCCGCGGGCGTCTGCAATTACCAAGCAATTTACGACAATAATAATAGACGCACCTTTAAGGTTTAAACGCCGAAGTAAGGTTTGCTGAACATTTTAAAGAAATTGTCGCCATCCCGCTCTGCGAAAGTGGATGTCCAGCCAAACAGTTGATAACCACTATTAATGCTGATTGGGGAGGATATGAAAGGTGTCTCGTCGTCTCGGCGGCTTCTCGCTTGCGCTCGGCTTCTCTGGCAGCAAATGCTGAATTCTGTCTAGCCTGACCAAGGAGGTTAAAAAAATTGCCCTTTAACTGAGCGTGGTAGCGCCGCGTTTCGCGCTGTTTTTTTCCACAGAACTTCCACTAACGTTTGCCCATGATAATGGTGTTATGCCCAATTCCGGAATCGCGTTTCTATCAATCGAGATGAAGTAGACCGTCCGAGAGTAATTTTTTTTTTCATCAGAATAACTGACGGAGTACCTGTTCTTAGCATTGCGAGTAAAAAATCGCACCCTGATTTACAGAGCTACTTCCTCGTACGATATCGCAATTTTTTTTAACCTCCTTGAGCCTGAAGCATGCGCTCGGCGTCTTGGACAATAACTGTTCTACTCCTCCTGCCCCTCCTTCAAACATAATCTGAAAACATAATTTTTATCAAGAAAATAAGGGGTCCCATTGTTCACAGGCGCCTTATCATCCATAAGGCTGTTTCGATGCTTGTTTTGCGGTTTTTTCAACGACTATGCTGCGCTCTATGCTGCGTGCTTGATTAGCCTAACACATGCTCTAGGCGTCTTAGGCCAGAAATGCTGGTTCCTGCCTGGGTTTCTTCTGTACGACCTGAAAATTTCCGACCAACTAGAGGCCAACAGGTTCGCTGTAAAAACTCTTGAAAAATGGAAGTAGTATTTGAACAAATTTGTAGTAGCATTTTAAACTATCCAAAAATTGGAAGTAGATAGTGACACAGGAACAAGTAATATATACGCGGAGAACGTGTCTTTTATTTTCTAGCTAGATGATTTCTCTAGTCTGTCCGGCAACCTGCGACTTGCAATTTAACGGCGTACCGGAGTTCCATGACTGCGGTAAAGAGGTCATGCCCGTGATGCAAAACGTTGACGGCCTGCGGCGAATCACGAATACCACACTCCACCAGCCACTCGATTCGACGCACTTTTCCGCCTGAGGTCCTCCGCGGCCTAAGTTAAAAATTTCACAAGAAAATTGACTGGCAAGAGCGGTAGCTTGGGCGAGTTTTCAATGCTAGTGATGGTGGAAAGCGCGAACACAACGGGAACAAGAGTATCCTTCGTCAGTTCGAAAGCCGTCTTCGAGCGAAAGTCGCCTTCGTTTTCTTCCGTTACCCCCGTTGTTAGTTCGCTCTTTCAACCACCACAAAAATTGACTTTGCGGCACTGTCAAATTCCACGCAAGTAGATTAAAGCACGTTATTACAGTGCTCTTTAGGGTTTGGGTATTGTTTCGGAGCAGCAACTCCAAAAGGAGGTAAGAGAGTGACTTGCTTGGGCGAAGCAGTCTTGAGAGGCAATTCCCCATCGGGGCTGGCGAGATCGAGTGAATATAAGAAAAGGAGGCGCTCAGGGAGGACATCGGAGGAGAAAATTTAAGAAGCTCGCACATCCATTGCCCGCTGCACGCGGTATCCCGACCGCCTGGGGTGACAGGCCGCGGGGCTTTTCGATGGTACGGAAACTCCTTCATCTGCTTTATTCAATTCTCCATTGTGTGCTTCAAAAAAGAAGGGAAATATTTACGAACTGTGTTTTGAGGCTGGCGAAAGAGAAGTCGAGTGTTTTGCGGGAACTCGGTAAACGAACCAACCAGCCAACGCGCGCATCGCTGGTTGCGCGGCGCAGGCTCACAGAATTCAAAAGGGGACGAGGAAATTGTTTCTTTTCGAGGCATATAGAGGCGCCATACCCCCGAATTCGCTGAGAGAATTCTCGCACGTTTTTGTAACATTCAGTTCTCTTTATTATAAAGCGCTTTCTGCGCCCGCAAAAATATTTCATGTAGGAATAGTTTTTAGTTTCCTTGCCCAAAAACCCTGGTGAAGGCCACCTATGTTTACCTCCAAACTACGCAAGGAGCCTAAAAGAAGGCTGATTTGATCATCAGTAACCTAATTAACTGCTTTTATAACCGATGCCACCACATGAGCGGGAGATAAGTTAAATGCGCCCCAAACCCGCCAGGCATAGCATAAAAAATCGTGCACTTGTATGGACATGCGCCGACCACCCGAACCCCTCCCTTCCCTCACCACGGATCAGTGGGAGTGCGGGCTGACCAGCTCTCAGCTCGGGACTCAGGAACCCCTGATCTCCCGGGCTAGAGCAGCAGCACTCGCTCGCGGCTTTCTCAACTGACAAGAAGCCACCCACCTTTTTTTTTCTTTTATTTTTTGCCGGCTCAAATAAAAACGTTTTTCCCCCACCCTTCCATCTAACGACGACGACGGTTGAACACGAAGCTTGTGCTGTATTCCACTCCTTCATGAGAGGCAACGAACCCACCCATCTCATGGTCCGAGATCTCGCCCACCAGGCCGCGGAGGAGACACCGGAACCCACGCCACTCACAGCCTTCCACGAAATTACCCAATACAACAGGCTCAGCAGAAGAACATTCCCGGCACCCCACCCAGAGCTGTCAAGGAACCAAGAAACCACACTCAGACTAATACAGACAAATACGTTTCCCCATCCAGTCAGGATGCATCTGTTATTTCCCACACAATTCGACGCACAATATAAAGTCTGTGCTCAACCAGGCACTCTACGGCACATAATATGTGAGTGCGTCAAAAATCCAGACCTGCCAGCCCCTTTTCCTTCCCCTACCCCTGAGCAGTGGGGGGTACTGCTGTCCAGCTCCCTCCCTCAAGATCAACTTCTGCTGGCCGAGAGGGCCAGTCGAGTCGGGACGGCACATGGTTACCTAAAGTGAGGAAGCACCCCACCTAAACTCAGCTCAATAAAATGTTTTGTCTCTCTCTCTCTTGTGCTGTATTCCTTGGTTGTCCAGTACCCAACTCGGAGTATGTGCTACTCTGGATGCACGCACCACTTTTCTAGAATACACACAGCCACTGTCGGGTATGCACTCTGTAGGCCTAACGTTTGGGTTTGCGGTGTACGGCTCGAATAGGTGCCTGCTGCTTGGCGTTCGCTTCGACCATGTCAAAATGGAGCAATCGGATAGACGACGGCTTCATGAAGTGCGAGATGCAGGTTCGATTCTGGCCACGGGAAGCGCTTCTTTTAAGTGCAGAGCACTTTAGCGGCTTCCCTTGTCGTCGTAGCTCGCTCACCGGACCCAAGTAGAGCCACACGGCGCTGCGTCGTAGCGCCTGTTGTCGCGGCGTAACCCAAGGGCTTCGAAAGCAAAGCGGTTTATATAGTCATAAGCGTTCGAAACTCATGAACTGCTGGCGCTTGTCAATCATCTCACCGTTGATTAGCGCAAAGAAAACTGAAGGTACATTTGAGGCAAAACATACGTAATTAACCGGCAGCGCCCGCGTTCATTTCGCTAGGAACACCCATTGGGTTGGTTTTTACGATAATAAGCGAAATAAAGTGACCGTGCAATGCCGGTACGTGCGGTAGGGAAAGCCAGAACAAAAAGAGCTGAACTCCCGCTGGCGCTGTTTCAGGCAGGGGGCGCGCAAACACTGCGAAGGCAGGAAATTTGAATTGCATTGGGTGGTAGCACTGAGCGGATAACGGCGCTACAGCCCGTTATGGCGAATAGCTGCTCTGCACTTCTCACAGCTTTCACGTTCAGTGGAACGGCTTTAATTTTTTGTTTTACGTCGCAGCCCTTTGGTGAGACAGAGATGAAAACTCTTATTGACGCGACTGGCCTAGGGGCCGCCACCACCGCTTGTGCTCGGGCTTCCAGTGGGCGCTGGGAGTCTTCGTCCGAGTTGCCCAGGGCCTCCGGCCAGTGGTCAGGGCAGGTTATAAGGGGTGGGGGTCAGAGGGGCAGGCTCACATGTGGTGTTGCACTGTGGATTTAGCGCAACAATGTGGGCATTACCCGTTCGTGGGCTGAGGGGCGTTGCCGTCGGTGTCATTGAGCGAACGATGGCAAGTCCGAAGACTGAAAGAAAGTAGGGGAGGAGACGGTCGAGAAATCGGGATGGGAGGGTGGTTCGCCGTGGCGGCGCGAGACGCTTCTCCGAAAGTGTGCGGAAGGGGGGGGGGGGGCAGTATGCTGTGCGCGCACGAAACGCTCGACGGCGCGACGCTTGGCGAAAACGTGAGGGGGACGTGCGCGTGACGATGATGATGATGATGATGGTTAGTGTTTAATGGCGCAAGGCCAACGAGGGCAAAGAGCGCCAGAGAAGACGTTATTTAATGGAGAAGTGATTACCATACAAAGGTAGGTATAAAAAAGAAGAAAAAAAAAGTGTAAAGCGAACATAGTAAAATCAATTATAGAAAATGGTGATGGCTGGTGTATAGGGCCAGATTTGATTATGCGTGATAGGAAATGAGGTTTAAAAACTTGACGTCTAACAAATACTCAAACACACGTTTCACAGAAACAATGGCATCGTCACCTAGAAAAAATGATGGATGTAGGGGAATATGTTGTCTGTAGAGTTCTCTGAAGTGTTTGTGTCGTGTTGTGTGAAGTGCCTTGCATGTGATTAGTATGTGCACTACGGATAGGGCCTCTCCGCACCTGCTGCACCGGGGTCTAGAAGATCCCGTCAGCAGATGCGAGTGCGTCGCATGGGTGTGCCCTATCCGCAGCCTTGCCAAGGCGACTTCTGTGTTTCTGTTGTGTGAGTCAGCTGTGTACCGTCCCAAGTGTGGCTTTCTTACATGTAGTTTGTTGTCTGTCTGTTCGTTCCAGTGTGTTTGCCATGTTCTGCGCAGGTGTTGTTTTATGTGAGGCTTGAGGTCTGTATATGGTACGCTTGTTATGTCGACAGTGTTCCTGAGTGCAGCAGCAGCTGCCCTCTCGTCTGCCAACTCGTTTCCAGCGATCCCAGCGTGTCCTGGGACCCAGCAGAGGAGCAGCTGATGCTTCTGCGCATACACAGACATGATAGATTTAAATACAAGATTAACTATGTGGTTTTTGGGGGGTGTATGCGATGACAGTGCGCGAACAACACTCAAGGAATCTGTGTAGATGATAGACTTTGGAATTTGATTTTCAAGTATGTGTCGTACAATCAATAAAATTCCATATGCTTCTGCTGAAAAAATTGTTGTGTGGACGCTCATGGTTCTGGCTGCACTGAAATTCGGACCATGAGCAGCGCAGGAGACCATAGTGGAGGTTTTAGACGCGTCACTGTAAAATTCTGCAAGTGGGTATTTAAACTGCAGAGACAGAAAGTGCTGCAGTATAGCAGCTCGCGGTACCCGATTTTTGTCAAGTTTCATAAAAGAAAGGTCAGAGGAAACAGGACGAACTTTCCAAGGAGGTAAAATGTCTGAAAAGGATGATCTGTACACGTCTAAAAACGAAGCGCTCAGATCCGAGGCTCGCTCTCTCACTCGAAGTGAAAAGGGCAGAGGAACGGATGGGCGATTTACAAAAAGCAGAGATGTGGATGTGTCGTTAAAGACAGGATAAAAAGGATGGTTATTCAGCGATGAAATTTTAAGCGCATAAAGTAAGTCCATGTACGTCCGTTGGTTCTCAAGGCTCCACTTATTACACTCGGCATACAGACTCTCGACAGGGCTCGTGCGAAAAGCACCCGACGCAAGCCGTAGCCCCAAGTGTAGCACTGGGTCAAGCATTCGCAACGCTGTTTTGGACGCCGACCCATATACCACACTACCATAGTCTAAACGAGACCCAACCAAAGCAGTATAGAGCCGTAGTAGGAGTTCTTTGTCGGAACCATACGATTGATGGGAGAGAACCTTAAGTATATTCATTGTTTTCAGACATTTATGTTTAAGTTTCTTGATGTGTGGAATGAATGTGAGTTTCTGGTCAAACACAACACCTAAGAACTTGTGCTCCTTGTTCACAGGAAGCGACACGCCATTCAGAGTAATGTCTGGGTCCGGATGGACCCCGCGCTTCCTGGAGAACACAACGCAGGAGCTTTTTGCAGGATTCAATTTAAACCCATTCTTGTCTGCCCAGCCGGCAAGCTTCTTGACACCAAGCTGGACTTGACGTTCGCATATTGACATATTACATGATTTAAAAGATATTTGCACGTCGTCTACATACATAGAATAAGAGATTGTTGGTGGCAGTGCCTTTCCAAGAGAGTTCATCTTTACGATAAAGAGAGTGCAACTCAACACGCCTCCTTGCGGCACGCCATTTTCTTGGACGTGAACCTTTGAAAGTGCACAACCAACTCTTACTCTGAACGCTCTGTCCGACAAATAACTAACAAGGGTGTTCAACATATTACCCGAAACACCGAATGACCTGAGATCACTAAGGATCCCATAACGCCAAGCGGTGTCGTAGGCCTTCTCGAGGTCGAAAAAGACAGTTAAGCAGTACTGCTTATGCACGAAGGCATCCTTGATGTATGAGTCAAGTGCAACCAGTTGATCGTTCGTCGATCGCCCGACCCTAAAGCCTGCCTGGCAGCTCTCGAGAAGACCATTGTACTCGAGGAAGTACACAAGCCTGCGATTGATCATCTTCTCGAAGAGCTTGCACAGGCAGCTCGTCAGGGCTATTGGTCGGTAACTTGAGGGGGACGACGGGTCCTTTCCCTCCTTCAAGAAAGCCACTACAATGGCCTCCCTCCAAGAGTGTGGAATGTGCCCCGAAAGCCATATTTTATTATATAGATGTAGAAGTGCTTCAAGTGTGTCTGCGTGTAGATGTTGTATCATTGTGTATGTAATGTTGTCTGGGCCTGGAGCTGAGGGTTTACACGTGCTCAGAGCAGCCCTCAGCTCATGTAGTGAAAACAGAGAGTTGTAAGAAGTCTGTGATTTGTTGTTGTCGTGTAGGGACTTCTTTTCACAAGAGGCTTTATACTTCAGGAAAGTGTTCGTGTAGTGTGCTGAACTGGACACGTGTTGGAAGTGTTGTGCGAGTGTGTCAGCCTGGTCTTCCAGTGTGTCCCCTGTTGTACTGACCAGGGGCAGGCTGTGTGTATGTTGTCCTTTGAGTTTGCGTATACGTGTCCATACCTTGCGTGTGTCTGTGTATGAGTTTATAGATGTTATGAATGAGCGCCAACTCTCTCGTTTTGCCTCACGGCGCACACGTTTTCCTAACGCCTTGGCCCGTTTGAACAAAATGAGGTTACCCGACGTGGGGTACCGACGAAGGACACCCCACGCCTTGTTCTGGGCCTCTCGCGCCCGCCTACAGTCCTCATTCCACCACGGCCTCCGCTGGTTGCGCGGGGCACCAGAGGCGTGGGGAATAGACTTTTCGGCGGCGTCGAGGATGTGCGCCGTGAGGAGTTGTGCGGCTTCATCTACGTGTAGGTGTGCTATGGATGTGTGGTGTAGTTTCGATGTCTCTGTAAATGTGTTCCAGTTAGCTCGTGCTTCATTGAACCTATTATGGGAAGATGAACTGCTCGGGCCTTTACCTATATATCTAAGTGAGGTGGGGAAGTGGTCACTACCATATGGGTCTGTTCCCACATCCCACTCGAGAAGAGGAAAGAGAACTGCGGAGCCAATAGCCAAGTCAAGACATGAGTATGTGTTGTGTCCTATGTTATGATATGTAGGCTGTTTATTGTTGAAAAGGCATGCTCCAGAAGATGTAAGAAATTTCTCTATCAGGCGACCTCGGGCATCCGTTCTGGAAGAGCCCCAAAGAGAGTTGTGAGCATTAAGGTCGCCTGTAAGGATGTATGGTTCGGGCAGCTGGTCAACCAGCGCCTCGAAGTCTGAGCTCGTAAGTGAAACATCAGGAGGAATGTATATGGAGCATACCGTTATTAATCTATTAAATATTATTGTGCGGACGGCTACAGCCTCAAGGACGGTGTTCAAGGTGACAGGGTGGCATGCTAAGGATTTGCGGGTGATTATGGCAACACCGCCTGAAGAGTGTGTGCAGCCATCCCTGTCTTTCCTGTATACCATGTAACTATTCAAGAAATTTGTGTGTTTGGAATTCAGATGTGTTTCCTGGACACACATTAAACTTGGCTGATTGGCATGCAGAATCTCATAAACGTCGTCAAGATTATTCAGAAGGCCTCTGCAGTTCCATTGAACAATATTTTCTCTTCCCATTATTATGTGTTCAGAGCTACTGGAGTGTGACTATTTATGTAGGGTCTTTCGGGGCTTGCACTCTTGGAAGGGGTTTTCTGACCTTCTCTACTGAACTGGACGTCGCAGCCCGTTCCTTCCGCTGCGATGAAAGCCGGAAGGGCTCGACGTCCATGTCGTCATCTGAAGGCAAGGGGGTGCCCAGCGGACTGGGCCCCCTTGACGTGGTACCCTTTCGGGTGTTCTTTGCCTGCGGTGCCTGTGCCGAAGGCGTGGGGAGCACCCCAGATGGCACAGGCAGTAAGGAGGGGGAGGGGGTCGCTGCGACCGCCTCCGTCTCCATCTCGTCCGGGCCCTTGCGTGTGCTTCGGGCCGGTGGAGAGGGGGAAACGGTGGGTGCAGCAGCATCCCCACCGGACGTGGATGCCACCACAGCCGCTGCTGGCTCAGCGAGCGGTGCGGAGGCGGGTTGGGCTGCCAGAGGCAACCCTGGGGGGGGCGGGGGCGGGACCAAGTCCGACTCGCGGTACTGGGTCCCCGCCGAAACCAGACGCCGCTCCGCCCCCCGGCGAGCTGCGTCGGCGTACCTCCCCACGGGAAAAGAGGCGAACCTCTTTCGCGCCTCGGGGAAGGTGATGTTTTCAGTGACTTTGATGTTGATTATTTTCTTCTCTAGTTGAAACTTTTCACAGGCGCGAGAGTATGCTGCATGTGGACCCTGGCAATTCGGGCAGGTAAGGTTGGTTGCTGTGCAGTTGTGCGATAGATGATCATGCTGGCCACATTTGGCACATGTTGTTCTGCCACGACAGGAGTTGGTACCATGCCCGAACCTCTGGCACTTGAAACAGCGCCGCGGGTTCGGGATGTATGGCCGGACAGAACAACGGATGAAACCTGCGCTGACATGCTCGGGCAGTGTGCAGCGGTCGAAAGTGAGAATTAGATGTTTGGTGGGTATTTCTTTGTTATCTCTCCTAATGACGATGCGCCTTACTGCTGTCACGCCTTGATCTTTTAGGCCTTCGAGCAGATCGGTCTCTGTCTCGGTTAGGAGGTCTGGCTCAGATATCACACCCTGGGAGCTGTTGAGGCTGCGGTGGGGTGTGACTCTCATATCCAGGTCTGCCATGCGGGTTTGGCTCATGAGAGTTGTGGCTTGCTTCTGTGAGTTAACCTCAACTAGGACCTCGCCAGTTCTTAGTTTTTTAGCATTGTATGTCTTGCCAAGGATGGATTCAAGAAACTTGGATACAAGGAATACAGATTGTGAGGAAAGAGGCTTGGATTTGTCTACCGATTCAACTATCAAAAAACGTGGGTAATTGTCAGGTTTCGGTGAGTTGATGGCAGGAAGAGGTGGAAAGGATTCTTCGGTGCGGACCCTTTTCAGGGTCCGATCATGTTTGGGGGGGGTTTTTCGATTTACCATATGGCATAGGAAAAAGCAGGGGACGGGGGTACTTTCTTCACTCGGTTTACCCTGTTGCCGAGAGAGGTCCCGGAGCTCCCTGCCTGGTAAACAGACAGGGAGCCCATCCGCCGGAGCTTGACCTGGGCTCCGACGGCCACCGTTCGTGGTTTCTAACCCTCCACCTATAAACACATCGCCACGGTTGGATCCAGCTTATGTTTGGGGGCTCGGGGTCCGCGGTATCGCCAGTACCGTCACCATGATTGCTCAAGGTGCCCCGTGCGGGGGCGTGACGATGATGTGCCTTCGCTTCCTAAGACGCAGTTCGCGGTCCCTTCCTGAGACGCACTTCGCGCCACCGACACAGAAGCTCACCATAGCTGCCGTAGAGAGAATCAACGAGTGAGGGCTGCCTCAGCGCACTGCAGCCATCAGGAGTGAGTGCTGAACTGCGAGTGAGGCAACGGGTCGTGCTCTTCGTCAGCCGCTGCAGCTAAACGAGCTGCCAGAGTGGTGGCTCAGCACCGCTGACGCCAGAACCCCAAGTGAGTGCTGAAGAATGAGCGAGGCAACCGGTGCATGTGCTTCGTCATCCGCTACAAATGCAAGTTTTCTGTAACCATACAAATATGTCCGTGAGATATTCTTTGCCTCAACATACTTTGTACAGTCAAAACAGCTAACCAGCTGCTCCTAAATATCGCATTAGGGAGTATCGTAATCGCCAGCCAATTTTTCTTTTACTTCACCCCCGTTCATTCATCATTCATCATGGTCGGATAAAGTTGGCTTTCTTGCAGGGCGTATTGGTGCATAACGGCATCAGTGAGGACACTAAACTTTTGCTTTGAAATTCCTTTAACGCATAGTTTAAATGAACCTCAAAACAAGCGAGAACTTGCAGTACAGCCCCGGCGGATAGCAACGCTGATTGATTGTAGGGTTTAACGCGCCGACGCAACGCAGGCGATGAGGCGCGCCGTAGTGGAGGGCTCCGGATTAATTTTGGCCACCTGGGGATCTTTAACGTGTGCCGAAATATCGCACACACCGGTGTTTTTGCTTTTTCGCCTCCATCAGAAAAGCGGCCGCCGCGGCCGGGAATCGAACCCGCGACCTCGGGATAGCAACGCAAAAAAAGCGAAGAAAGTAAGAAATCCGCCATACCTTAAAGTCGAGGCAACACAGCGTACTCAGCTAAAGAAATAACCGAGAATCGCCAAGACAAACAAAAAGAGTGCGCTGAACCCCGAGGAATGTTGTTGACGGGAATAGACGAGCGGGTACTTGGGAAAACAGCGCCAGACATGAAACACAGAGGGTGCTCTGTTTATCCGAGGAAAAAGACTCAAATGCGGTTGAATTTTCCAACTTAATTCGCTCCGTCATCTCGCACTATTGCTTTCATCAAGGCCAACACAAAAGAAGGCACACAAAAGGGGCTTCAAAGTTACTTGTGAAAAACTTGTCTTGGAAACTTCGCTGTTTTTCGCCCTTCGCTTTCTGTTCCTTCAAAACAAAGTGTTCCAGATTCTCACCGACGCCTTCCTTTGCGAAACAACGTTATCGGGGGCTAGACAACGGGAACTTGACGCCGGCACAAAGGAAGAGTTTGCGAGTTATCTCTTTCAGCATCGCTTGCCTCGACACGCGTGGCAATTTATTTTTTTGCCGGCTGTTCTTTGAACTTCTTGCGTTTAGGCACCAAAACTGTGCAAACCTTGCCACGGCGCCTTTGCTTCGCCGTGTGTTTGTAGACTTGGCAAAAAAAAAAAAAAAAGAACTTGTGCCTGTCATTTTGTGCGAGTGCCTTTCGCAACCGCTTCGGGCTACTGCAGTGCTTTCCCTAGTAAACGGTGCGAAAGAATGTAGGCGGAGGAAATGAAAGTGCATATCTGCTAAGCAAAAGGAAGGAAATCACTAAAGGAAACCTGGAAACGGTCCCATTAGAGTTAAAGCATTAAAAATTACATGGAATCTAAATTGGCCTGAAATTCCGAGAATGGTCTGCTAATTGATCAGCATTCCTACGCCGGTGATCTTCATTTTGAGTTTTTTTCTTCGGCCAGTAATTTTTATTTACGCTGTCATAACTACTGAATTAGTTAACTTTACCAGTTATGCATTTTTGTATAGATGCAGGTCGTTAACAGGGTTGGAGCTATCTAGTGGCCCAGTACTGTGCCGGCGATGTATAAACACACCTTGGAGGTGGTTACTTCCATGTTATTTTTAATATTTTTTTATTTTTTAAATTTTATTGGTAGTGGTATTTTCTAATTACACCATCATACCGATTATATTTTTAACTTCACAAATTAAGCATTTTATTGTAGATAGAAGGCCTTACAAGTTATACCTGGCTACAACTTAAGAACGGCAGCGGAAGTTGCCGCTGTGCCTAATCACCGCAGCCGGATGCTACTCCGCGCGACACATGTAGTGCGTTACTGGGAATATCTTGAACATGGCATGATCCATTTTCCTGATTTTGTGGACTTAATATGCTAGTAAACTACTGCAGTGACAACAAAAAACTAATTGAGAAACAGCAGGCGATATCACGCATTCATAGCAATCGCCTTTCAAAACGCGCGCTCCCGTCGACATCCGGGTCCGTCGCTTTGGCGGAGCGATACCGTACATGAGTTATTGCCGTTCTTAACTTATTCCCGATTATAGGTGCTTTGTCGTTCTCGGCAAAGAATGATTACGCATTAAAAGAGCTACGGCGGAACTTAAAGAGACGCTGAAGTGAACATTTCAAGCTCCCGTTCTTGCTTGCACTGCGTAGACTGACTCAAATCAACACACTCCTCATCGATTATCCGGTCGATAAGTCAGTAATTATTTTATAACGTCCGAAAGAAGAAAAAATACCATGCGCAGTCTGCGGCGGCCACACCAACTAAAGGCTGTGAGTCGGGAGGAGGTGCACCGTGATTGGAGGATGTCCAAGGTTAGCATTCAGACACGTGTCGGTTTCGGTTCTGTAAAACAAATTGCTGGACATCCCACTTTATCGTTGGATGGGTATTCTTCTCAATATCTCAGTAATAGCCATACCGCGCTTCTGTCAAGTTGTCGGCTCTAAAATGCCGCAGATAAGCCTATCAGGATGGCTTGGAATCGTAGCAATCACTAGCCGAGGCGCACGCAGTGAATGAACGCCCTCCGCGTCACCGTAGACGCTCAAATGCCATGCGCTTTTCCCCCATCCCTGGAGCTTGCCTCACTCATGCCTGTATCGTAAAAAGCGTGTTCGCACCAGGCCAATGGCCTGCTGATTCTGGCTTGTGCCCACTGCCCGCAAGCAGTCGGTGCTTATGGCAACAGCAAGCCAACGGGAACTCGCTAGCGCATCGGTGTCAGTCTGCGCGAGTTCTGCGAACTCGCTCGTAGAGCAATGAACGTTACGGCCCAAAAATGTTGAACTCAGTATAGAAAACATTCGCCGAAAACGAAAAAATTACGCCCACCTCCCCTCGCGGGAACCCTGGTCGCAAGCGGAGAGCAACCGTCAACCGAAAGGCCGCCGGAGTGCGGCACACCGGTTATATGCGCAGCGCGCCCGAAGGAGAGGAGACCGCGGAGAGAGAGAGTACTGCACATGCGCAGCACCGCGCGCAGCGCCGCCCACCGGCGGTGTGAGAGCGCGCTGGGCCGCACACCCGCAGATGTTGAGAGAGAGTGTTCGCTCTCACCTGGGCACACGCCGGCGCCAGTGCGTCTGCCGCGGCTATGACGCAACACAATCCAACACAATCCACTTTAATCCAATCCCATCCAAATCCAATCCAATCCAATCGAAGCCAAGCTAAGCCAAGTCAATCCAATCGAATCCAATCCAATGCCCCTCGCGAGAGAGTGTTCGCTATCGGTGAGGAGATGGGGTGAGCGGAGGAGAGTGCGGACGCCGACGCCGACGACGGACACACGCAGGAAGGTCAGGGCCGCCGACAAGAGATGCTCTCAGCGTCGCATCTAAACTCAACCTACGAAAAAAAAAAGCATGTACCCTCAGGGATTTGAACTTGCGACTTGCAAAATAACATACTTAGCGCTTCAGACCACTCGGCCACGGGTCAGCACAGCCGGAGCGAAACGTAAGGTATATAATGTATAACCAGTTTACTCTGTTATGTAGTTTTAGCATTTCAATCAGCTCAGATTACTATTTATTTATAGCGGTCGTGCAGTCAGCGGCCCCCAAATTTCCACAATATCTCATGTGTAGCTATTGCATTTCTTAGACGGAAAAGCGCTCGCAGATGTGTGGTCCTGCCGCTGTCCGCTGTGCTTGTTCACCCAGCGCAAAAAAATGCTTCCTGAACCCTAGTTTTACGGTGTAAGGTAAAAGTATCAGTTGATTTTATTTACTTAGTACCCATATTAACTCTGTTTACTGTTATCCCGCCTCCAGTAGGCCTGATATTTTCCTACTAGCGTACCAGTCAGCGAAGCGTCGCATGTGCGCTTGTGCAGCGCTTGTGTTGATGGACCAGGAATCGGAGCTTGATACAGTGTACAAACTAACAAAATAAAGAAAGGCACATTCTTCCATTCTTAAACGTGTCGTGACTTAGTTTCAATTGAGCGAACGAATTGCGGCGACGCGTAGGTGGCCGGCGGACTAAACGCTGGGCCTTCTGCCTCTGTCGTATAGGTCGGCATGCCGTGCAGTAGCGCAGTCAAGCCAAGTCATTTCCTCTTGACGTCACACGAAAACGCAACACAAAATGTACGAGAATGCAGAGAGGAGGACAGCCTTTTCGAATTGATCTTTCTTCTAAATCAATTCGCGTAAACGCAGTGAGAGTGGTCGAAATATGACCTACGAACTCCGGAAAGATTTGCGCTAGTAGTCCCGCATTGTTTAGAAATCACTTCACTCTCCCTTTAAGCTACCTCTGACGATGTCAGAGTATGTGAGCATTCCCTCTCATTGAGTTGTCAAAGCATATGTGGGGGTGGGTATGTGGCTTATGTTGGGGAAATACATGGCGCTAATTTCCGGAACGGTACCACCGCACCGCGTTTTCTGCTGTAATTCTGTAATGAATTTGGCGTATCGTCACACCTCATCAAGAAAAAATACCAAAACGCTACAAAAATGATTTTACGACATTTACACAACAGTTCTATGGTGGAATTTATCCCGACAAAGCTCCGTGATTTCTGCTGTTTCAAGATATGACATGACACGGTTCCTGACAAAGTCAAATAATTTATTGCAGAAAGTTCTTCCGAAGCAAAGGACGAAAAATGAAAAGCAAAGAAACGTCGGTGGCTATGAGTAATAACCTGAACCTCAAAATGCGAACAGAATGCACAAAAGAGTACAGCAACGAAATTGCTCCAGATCAGGGCAACAAAAAGTTCACCGACCCACTGTCGCGGCCGTACGACAGGGTCTCGAATTTACGAACCCTCCTTTCCCTTTTTATTCCCCCTTCTTTCTTTTCAGCTGTGCCATCGCTGCGGTTTCTTCCGCAATGCCCTTAGTGTGTTTTATGGGGAAGCCGCGGAAGCCGAAGACGAGGAGTGTCGAAGAGAGATCGTGAAGGAGGAGCCGTAGCACCGACGATGCTGCGGCCGCTCTGCCCCGAAGGGTTCTTCCGCCGCAATGATCTTTTACGGCGATGCTGCAGGGGCATCGTCTGCCGAAGTCAATGCAGGGTTAGTGCAGGAAGATTGTCTCGATTCTACGCGGTTCCACGGGGCAAATACCCGGAAAGCGTGTGTGGGTATGTGAGGGAAAAGGGATGTTCGGTCGGGGTTTATCGACTTCGCTCCAGTCTTTCTTGCGGCACGCAATCCGGCGAAGCGCCACTTCGCAGCATTGTTGTGACCCTGGTTACGGTGTGTTCCAGTTGGCGTTAACTGAAAATATTGGGAAGACTGCCATGTTTTACTTCTCTCTCTTCTTTGAAAGTTCGGGATTCGCCTGAACGGAGCTTGATAGGCCTCAACAAAGACTGAGTAATATTTAAAAAAAATATATCGATCAAGAATAGAAGTTATATACATCGTAGCGAGCAATATTGTTGAAGAATGTTAGCAGGTCTCCTAGCTATTGGGATATACGGCAGTTAAAACACGAGAAGTCTTCCGGGTTTATTCGGATTAAACTTCTGCCGTTAGAGTTACGTTAGAGTCATTTGTATAGTAAGCAATGTTAACCATTGAGTGAACGTTACTGGTATATTTGAAGAAAGGCGTACCACAGGAGAGTGCAACGTAGGAAAGAGACAGGTTTTTGGCATGGCAGTTATAAGAAATTGACCAAACAATAGAAGTGATTATTTTTCTTGTCGCATGAAATTTCATCTTTGCTCGATCGATATTTACAAGCCCAAAGCAACACATTTCTTGGAATCTCGTTTTTAGGGCTGCTCACTACGCTTGACAGGTGCGGGTAATGAAAGCCAAACCCCGGGTTGTGACTCTAGTCGCAGCATACGCACTGCCAGCCTGTCTCCAACATTTTCATATCCGGCCTGGCCGGTCGCCATAACTAACGCACGAAACAACAGGTAAACAGAAAAAAATCATGCAGATACCTCCCTGCCTGTTTTCAGGCAAACCGTGCCAAAACTAACGGCCCATTAGCGATTCTTTTGTGCTGTTGTCTCTGCATGATGCCACCGCTCCGCGCCCGTGAACTGCTCGAGACGCGACGCGAAGTTTTAGTGTTGAGTACTTTTGATGACTCGAGTTATCTCGAAAGGACGGCCACGGCACTGCAGAGAGACGGGAAGAGCTGATCGTACTTAACATGTGACGTGGCTATAATATATCATTCTCACTATCGAGAGCACCTAGAAAAACGAAATGTTGAACAATTCCGCTCTGGGAAGTCGGACGACCATCCAAGCTTTTGGTTACATTTTCATTTCGTTGATTCAATACTGGAGGCTTAGAAAACCGAAGCTGGAGGGGCGAGACAAGTAAAATGTGAAACAAAATTTGAAACAAACTGCTTTGTCGCAAAAGTCGCTTTTGCGCCAAAGCAGTGGAACAAGAAACACCGGAATACGTGGTAAAATATAGAAAAAAACTGCCTGACGATTACAACACTCCCGAATGCGAAATATTTGTCCGCAGCCTGAGAAGGCTGCGGACAAATTTGTCCGAAATGCAGTCTTTTCGGTCACGGCGCATAGCTGATGAGTATCAAGAAGTCATCGCGTGATGAGCGAGCGCACTGCGGCGCGCTACACTCTGCCCTTATCTGGCAGCGCGTCGCCGCCGCCCAGCATGTTGTTGTTGATCGTGTTTAAACGTTCTGCGCAAAAAAGCCTCTTGGTCGGCGGCGCGAACTGCGTCTGAGGAAGTGATTGCAATCTGCGTCTTCGAACGCCTCGAACTGGGCAGGAAGACTGGAGAACTCAGAATTCTTCCTGGGTAATTCGCTTATCTTCCCCCACAGTACTCGCATCGATTGCTAACAAACGCCTGCTGAGCCCATATGCCAGACTTATTCAACTCGAAGGTCTCCGCGATAATAATACTTGATGTATACTGAGAGGGAACGGTTGGGGCGACTGTTTGTTGAGGCGCTTGGGTAGAGGAACAACCCAAATGATGATGATGATGATGTGCAGGCAATGATGATTAGTGGGGTCATCAGAACTATCAAGGGCGATAATCTATATAGGGTTATGAAGTTCTGCTATAAGGTTCAAAACACTGGCAGCGTGCTCAAAAGGGCTCACATACAAACACAGACATACATTACTGCTGATACTGCTGCCCCAAACACCTTGATTGATTTCAAATCTATCCCGACTCTGAATTTCGGCTTAGGGCTGCGGAGTTCAAGAGCAGGCTAATAACTATAGATGCCTGAGCAAGTGGGTGGAAAAAATTTGAAAAAAAGCATAGCTCATACAACCCTGACCAAGCAGAGAAGCGAAACCTAGCAGCGCTGTCCAATTTGTTTTGTGATTTTTTTTTCGGCAAGTTTGTGGTCTACGAATGGTGCATTGGTTTGTTATCCCGGTCATCACCGCTTGTCAGCTCGCAAACCTGTTTTAAAGACCCAGGGAGCATTCTGAAAATTTCCTATTGGTGTGTACGCCGTTGGCGAATTAAATTTGCAGCAATACACGCATTACCATCGGTGGCTCCATGGTCCTGCCTACCGTTCCCTATTGGACTATATCCGGGAGGCCAACCTAGTTTCGTGGATATAGATCGGACCCGCTTGGTGTCTACTAAGCCTTGAGGCTATTAAATAAACGAACAAACAACAACAACATTCATGGAGAGTAACACTGTCTTCACCAGCCCCATCAGTGAGCGCGCACTTCCTGATGTCAAGCACTGACGGAGACGCCGGTCTGTGCTTTGGGTTCTCCTACACAGGTCATTAAAACTCCTGAATACTTGGAGCATATCATTATTACAGATTACAGAGGTCATCGCGCAACAGCGATTGCTGAAGTTTAGTTCGTTTTAAGAGCCCTAATAACTCCGGCAAATGATAACCAGGACGAGGCATCGTTAGTGCATTAACCTACTTTCTCGAACCATTGTATTTCACTTGAGACAGTGGTTTGGATCCAGCGTGGAGCTTTGGTTCCGTGCCAGTTCGTAAGTGAGTTGCGTAAGATACCCCTTCCTAGAGCCATTCATCATCGTTCACTCCGGATGTGCAGCCGAGAGCGCCACACAATTGGGGCGACCATCGTGAGAGCGTGCCCGCCAGCATAACTCGACTAAGCTCATTCACTAACTTTTTTTCATATTCATTCTAGGAGCAAATTGCACGCTGGGTAGCTTAGGAAGGATAGGAGGCGTCCGCGAGTCAGAACGCACTTGACCACGCTAAAAGTTTCCTGTGCTCACACGCATAGCCGCCGGAGCCTCATTTCCGATCATTACCCTCGTATTATTTGAGCCCCGCGGCTCGCCCGTTGTTTGTGCGCCGCGCTAAACTTCTTGCTCAAACGTTTCGCTCGCCCAACTACGCTGTTCTGAAGGGCTAGATAACCATTACGAGATTTGGTAATACGCACCAGCGTGGTCAACATGCAGAGTCTGTTTGGGGAACGTGAGTGCAGGACATTGGAATCGATATTATTCCCCGCTTCAAAATAGCGTAGCGGCGCAAACAGGATATTGTAGACCCCGTGCGCTTTCAGCAGTAGTGTGCGAAATCGACAGTGTGTTTCTAAAATACAGTTAAACCTGGATGTAATGAAGTTGACAAAAGTTCGCAATTTTTCGATACATTCAGGTTTTAGTTATATGCAGGTTTCAAGGTAAGGCTCGCAGGAATGAAGCAGAAATGAAGCCAAAAAGCTAGGCATCAGTAAAGTCGAACCCACCATTTATGGATTTATTTCACGGAGAAAAACTGCGTGAGTTGCGCCTCCTGCTTTCGCACGAGCTTAGGCACTGCTCGGCGCTTCAAAGAAGCAAAGTAACTTATTCCCGCATTATTAAACGTAACTTGAGTATCACTCTTGACTTTTGACACGTTTCGGAGCCTTAACGCATTACAAGAACCAAACTTATGCTTAAAGGGTGCCTTTTTGCGAAGTTGATTCTCTTTAGCGCACTCAAGATTGTTGAGAGGGTGTTAGCTGGGCAGCACTGTTCATCTCTGTCGCCAGCTGAGACGGCATTTAAAATTGTGCGTTTTTTTTAAATACACAACTTTTAGTTTTCTAGAAGCAGCACTCATCACCGACGAACCGATACAACAGGCATAAAGACTGCCGACTACACGCCGACAGGACCTCAAAACTGAAGTCTGGAACAGAAACCGCCCTCACACGTGGAAACGCATGGTAGTTCGCGGTGCCGACGAAAAGTAAAAAAAAAAAAAAAATCGTGAAGAGTAGTTACTCTTGCTAGCTGGTGTGGTGTCACGCTACCCAAGCAAAACCACAAGTCATTGCTACGTTAGCCACGGCGTGATGCTGGCCTCTTCGTTCATCATCATCATGATGACGAATTTTGTGTTTAGGCTATTCCGGACGTTTTCATTGCTGCTGGCTCCTTACGGTGAACTAGTATTCGCTAAATAAGTTCATTTCTTCGATTTTTGATAAAAGTGCAAAAAACAATGACTGATCAGCTCACCGACTTCGTTACGTCAAGGTTAATCGCCCGACGTTTCGTTGCACAGAGGTAGCAAGCCCGTGAACTTTGATGGGGGGTGATAATGAGGAATTGGAAAACTTCGTTAAATCCTGGAATTCGTGACATAGAGGTTCGTTACATCCATGTTTACCTGTAAAAAGAAACACACGCCAAGTTCACCTAGTTCATTACGCCGTACTAAGTATGCTCACGCGATAAGCGCATGAGCGATCTTTAGGTAAATAAGCCATTACAAGTAAGGAAAACAACTGCCACGCAGCTTGGCTGCGTTGAAATCGAATGCGATGTAGCAGTGAATCTGCTTCGTGAGTGGAGAAAGGCTATTATTTCAGTCGCTTCGGGCTATGAGATAGTTTCTATCAAATAAATGTGCGATATTTTTACGCGAGTTCTGATTTTGCCGACAAAAAGTCGTTCATAAACAAATCAACGCAAAAGCCGGTACGGCCCGTATCCGTGAAGTGTTGGCGATTTTTTTCTTTCGCCGAGGTTTTCGAACTCGCAACTTAATCTAAATAAACAAAAAAAAGTATATGCATGCACAAAACTTTAAGAAGACGTGCCCTGGGAGTTATTGCAATGCCCAAAACCTTTATATCTCGCTTCGTTTTCCAGATGCCTCGCGGTCATATCGGTATTGAGACGAAAGCCGGACCCAACAGGCTCGGCATGCGGCGCAGCGGTTCTCTAGATCTGCGGGAAATGACGAATGGGACAGAAAAGCGCTACTGTTTATTGCCGCTCCCCAGCCCCAATAAAGAGCCGCGATACAGTAGCCGGGTTAAGGCGGCTGGACTGCCGAGAAATAACTCGGGTCATAATGCCTCCTTCGAGTGCCTTCTTCCTCGGAAGGCAATATTGCGCCTTGACCAGCTGGTTTTGTCGCGCCGTATGCTCTGGCGTCGTTTCATGTTATTCCTTATTGTATATGTAGAATACTAAAGTTGCGTGGTCACGTGTGCGCTGATTCTTGGACCGTAGAAACAGCTTTTGTTTATACAGCTTCAAGACGTTTATTTACAAGCGGCACAGAAGCGGCACTGCCAGACGCCACACGAGTGATTTCTCTGTCACGCACCGAGATGCGTTATGGATTTCCGGCATGATTCGAAAGGTCGATGCTGGAGAGACTGCAATGATGTGACCGTTCGCTGGGTGCACAAATGTGGGCTCACTGCAAGGATGACTACTCCTTGGGGCTATTTGTTATTCTACCGAGAAGACGCACTTGCGAAAAACAATTTAGTTTCTTAGTGACTTCACATGAGGGACTTAGAGTATGCAAATCTGGCAGCCCGGACAAAATTTGTTGGTGCGGGATTTGTAAGTGTTTTCTTATAATCCTCCCCCCTGCATTCTCCTTTATCTGCTTACTCTCTCGTTTCTCCTTTTCTTCCCATGTGAAGGGTAGTAAAATTCGATAGGTTAGAAGGGAAGGGGAAAAGCCTGGCCCGAGTGGGCCAGGATTTTGTGTTGATCAAAACTTTTTGCTCTCTTTCCCCCTCACTATCGCTTCTTCATCTCTCATTTGCCATCGGTCATATATTGTGTGCGCGTGTGCGTATGTGCATTCATGTGTGGAAATGCGTGTGTCTGTGTGTGCGTACGTGCGTTCAGGTGTGCATGATAAGAAAATAGTGCAGCCCGTCGTAATTTTTATCATATCTGCAGTTATAATAAGTAACATTCGCTGGTGACCCACACCGTTGGCTCGGTGGCTAAGGCGTCGGGCTGCTGAGCATGAGAGAGAGAGAGAGAGAGAGAGAGAGAGAGAGAGAGAGAGAGAGAGAGAGAGAGAGAGAGAGAGAGAGAGAGAGAGAGAGAGAGAGAGAAATAACATTTATTTAGCGAGCTCCCCCTTATGGGGCGGTTGCGGCTTCCCACAGGGCCGCAGCGACCTGGAGGCCTCGGGAGGTGACTAGTCCGAAACATCGGAACTCCGCATGGCCTGCTCCGAGGCCTGGCGGGGTGGGGAGGGGTGGGTAGGGATTCTTGGGGCACTGGCAGAGGAAATGAAAGTGCGTGTCCAGTGCACCACAGTGCGGGCCGCGGGGTGAGGGAAACAGGTGGGGGTGGTAGTGCTGTAGGATCGTGGGGTGAGGGAACGCGTGCACTTGGATGATGCGCCACATGCGGGCCTCCTCTGGTGATAGGGAGCTGTGGGGCCGCGACGGGGGGGGGGGGGTGTGGGGGTGAGTGTTCGACGGTTCAGTCTGTGGTGCAGTGCAATGTCGGCGTATGTGTACAGGGGGATATGGGTATGCTGTGGTTAGGAGCAAAAGAAGCAGGAGCTCGGGTAATGAGTTCTCGAGCATGAGAATGTACTGCCTCATTGCCTCCTAAGCCAGTGTGGGCCGTAGTCCACAGTAGCTCCACAGGATCCTGGGGAGGGTGTCGGAGGATGATGCGGAGAGCTTGGGGCGAGATACGTCCCTTAAGGTAGTTGGAGAGGGCATGCTGGGAGTCGGAGAGGATGGTGGTTGGTTGGGGCTGTTGAACTATGGCGAGGGCAATGGCAACTTCCTCTGCCACCGGTCGGAGAGGGGGTGAGGACAGACATGGTTGTGGGGTGGGGAGGACCGTGCATAGGAGTGGCGTAAGCCTGATTGTTCGGAATTGAGCCGCGTCCACATAGATGGTAGTGGGGGAGGGTGGATGGGAGATGGTGTGGCGCTTCGCCCGTGCCATGCGGTGGCCTGCATGGTGGAGAGGGTCCATGTTGCGAGGAAGGGGTTGATGAGGAGTAGGCGTAGTGTGTGTGTGGGGGGGGGTATAAGCAGTAAGCAGTGGGGGGGGGGGGGAGGGAGTTTGAATTGGGTTGATATTGAGGGATGCTAGCATGTGGTGTCCAGTGGAGGAGCGGGAGAGGCGGACGATCTGGGAGGAGCGCTGCGCTTCGATGAGTTCCTGTGTAGTGTTGTGAAGTCCCATAGCTGTAAGGCACGTGGTAGAGGCATGGGGCGGTAAAAGCAAAGCGTGGCGGTAGGCTTTGTGTATAAGGCCGTTAAGTTGTGCGTGCTGGGTTTGTGTGGGACGGGTGAAAAGAAGGTGGTAAGTTAATCAGTTTATTAGAAAGCTTTGGAAAAGACGCATGCGGTCGGTCTCTCCCATGCCTTGTTGGCGGTTTGCCACCCGGCGGATAAGATGAAAGGTTTGGGCTACGTATTATTTTATGTGAGTGAGTGCTATGTGAGGGGAGGGAGTGGAAGTGATGTGGAGCCCTAGAATACGGAGATGGGTGGTTTGTCTGATGGAGGCGCCGGGCAAAAACGCCCGTGTGTACGATATTTCGGCGAACGTTAAAGATCCCGAGCTGGTCAAAATTGACCCGGAGCCCCCCGCTGCTGCGTGCCTCATCGCCTCCGTTGCGTCGGCGCGTTAAACCCTACAATCAATCAATCAATCAATCAATCAATCAATCAATCAATCAATCAATCAATCAATCAATCAATCAATCAATCAATCAATCAATCAATCAATCAATCAATCAATCAATCAATCAATCAATCAATCAATCAATCAATCAATCAATCAATCAATCAATCAATCAATCAATCAATCAATTCGGTGGTGGGCAGGGAAGGAAAAAAAAAGCAATAAGAATGCAACGCAGCATTCTCTGATACACGACGTATGCCCCAGCAGAGTGGCCAATTCCTGAATTGTAGGAAAGCCAAAATCACACTTTATGGATCCCAGCTGTGTTTCCAAATTCCGTAATATTTCTGTCAACATTTTTGTGTAACTATAGTAGGTTATTAAAACCGATAGTTTTGTGTTACAGAGTGGCAGCTATGTGCGTCTATACCTAGGGTATATATGTTAAACAAACGCATTCGGGGGCGTATTCCGCCAACTCAATATCCCGACCAACCACGACCGTTAACCGGATTCCACACTATGCCGAGTCAGTGAAACTCTCGGTTTTCCGTGAGCGGAATTCCAAATGAAGGAGAGGGCTCTCCGTTAACAAGCTGCATGTAAATGAGCACTGTATAAGTTAAGAGGGGAGGGAGTTTTGCGGGCCTCGAAGGGCATGCTGGGCAAAGGGCTGGGAGGGAAAGACAGCGTGTACGAACGTCTGCTTTGCACCTCAGCGCAACGTTTCGCTCCAGACCAAGAGCCCTCAGCGCTCGCCCGCCTTTCTGAGCTGTTCGGCTTCCAGGCTGCTCAAGCTGGTCTAATGGAGCCCCCGTTGGTCGTTCGCCCAGACACCAGGTAAACTAGATTTAGAAAGCCGGCTCAACTTTTTGAAAGTTCCTACGTCTCAGTCGGGAAGGACGCATAGGAGGGAGAGAGAGATATAAAAACTTTTATTGACACCACTGGCCTAAGGAGGGAAAACGATGGCTCTGGGAGGCATTGGCGAGATGTCGAGTTTGCTGAGCCCGGGCAGGAAGAAACTTTCGAAGGCTATTACACATGAAGGGAGGTTGGCGCTGATTACCATCATCATGACTTTTTTGCACGAACCCCGCTATTCTACATGTCAAATATTGCCAGGAGGCACTTGTGCTCCGTTTTAGAGCCACATCTGGCGAACGCAACACTTATGCACAGAGGTAAAGCTAGGTTTAAAAATTGTATCTGTTTGCTCCGTTTAGAGAAGGCCGACCGGTGTGCGTGTGAGCTCAACATCCGCTCAGCTTCATACTTGTTGAATAGGTGAGGCAACCTATGTGGTTGGGTTGCGTAAATTAAGTAAAAAGACGCCCAAGAAAGTAGTAGAGCAGCCTTTATTTAACAAATAACCTCCACTAGATGCCAGCCCCTCTTTGTTTTAGCAGAAAATTAAGAAATAAATACAGTCGTAGTGCGCAAGCATTCTTCTTAGTGGCTCATCTCTTCCCATACACTCCCTATCAGGAACAATGCGCTATACCCACGGCGTCGCTCCTAACCCTTGAGCATCCCTTTCCGAGAACGCGCCACACAACAACACAGACGTGTACAGTGGCCCTTCGTGTAGTCCATAAACTCCATGTATAGCGATGGAGTATACCAATGCTTCGTGTTACGCACATCGTGTGACAGGAACACAAATTAAGTGATTTGGGAGCGCCAATTTAGGGCTTTCTTCTAAAACTTTATCGCCGTACGCATCTAATCACGATGTTGAGGAACGGATAAAAGTGGCTCGTCTTTTCAAGCCCCCCCGCCCCCCTTAAATGTCGTAGCTCACATTCACGCTCTTCTCGACATGCGCACGTATACCCAACGTGTGCCGTGCTTTAAACATCATACAATTAGTGTAACTAGTTTGCATTGCCTTTCTGGTGGATAATACGCAAAGCGAATTTTTCGCTCCCATGTGCAGATGAAGGTTGAAAACGGGCCCCTCTACGAAATTTAAAGTGCAAACTTACCGAAAGAAGTCGCTCGCGGAAAAATTTCCTTACTTCGAAGGTGTGTCGCAATCCGAGGTCCCCAAAGAAAGAACAAGGAAAAGAAGATACTCCCGGCATAACAGAATTTTCCTTGCACATCCACTAAAAAGCAGAGCCTGGGATTTCAGAGCGTGCATCTTTTTTCTAGCTTTGTGATCTTGCGCAAGACAAGGTATGGGCCCGGGGCTGACGTCGCTTACTTCTTACACTGCGTCACGACAGAACGCCTTGCCGGGCTCTTTTCAAACTTTGTTTGCGAACGCCCGGCTCAAACAGGCAGTGCTTCACACGGCTGGAATTGATCTTTCGTGGCCCTAGGCGCTTATAAATATTCATGTCTTCATGAATGTCTTATGTTCTTCCACCGTAGGCAGTTGATGAAAAGGTCTGTTTAACTAGCTCCCTATATTAACGCTTCTCAGTTGAATGGCATTACCATTTCACTATTTCTTCATCTGGGCCTTCTCCCCCTCAACTCTTTCATGAGACGGGCCTTCACACTCCAACTGTTTGTAAAAGGCAGAATTACGTGGTGTCCCGTGCTCTGCCGGCGGGTAAAAATTTCGTCAGCGTCTACGCATGTGAAATGCTAGCAACTGGGCGAGCGCATTGGATGTCTGTTGCAAGGCATGAAGTGCACGTTAAAAAGCGTTTTGGGTAGGCAGAGAAAACAAGTACAGCAAATATTTATCAGTGACAAGTAAGATAGGCTTCTACTGGCTGAATAAATAAACGGTAGGTTGATAAGTATAGAGGGAATTTGCTTTTATTTGAGAAAAGTAAATATATGTAAATCCGAAAGAAGCCTATAAAATTAGCGTGTTGATACGTCAATCTGAAAAGACGAAACCGATTTCAGTGTTCTAAAACAAGCTTGTTAGCTATGCCGAACGTCGAACGCTGGTGATTATAGCGGTGCCGCTGGAGATCATACAGCAATTTTTGCTGTTTGCGATGCATTATGCAAGCGATTTGCAATACCGTTGCAACTTCTTTGCGAGCCTCAGCAGAATAGAGCGATTAGATTTATAATTGCGCAAGCTAGAACACAGCGTATGACAGCTGACTGGCAGTGTTTACTACGGACAACATGCAGGCTTCCCTTTCGTCAAGCAAGGATTTTCAAAGCGAACGCTTTCTTTGTGGGACCGATGGCGTCCGGTCGAAAAACGAATGCATTTCCCCAAAGACCGGTTGGTCGACTGAAAAGCCCTGATAATATCTCTAGACACACGGCGCGTGCGCGAAACCAGGCTTACATTGTTTCAGAACGGTTACTTGAAAATCGCGTGAGAGGAACTGTTCTGGATAAGATAATACAAAAATCGATCATGAAGAAGAGGTACAATGGTATACGCCTATCTCATAAACCCCGGAGCAGTATACATTTAGATCATTCCTAGATGCGTTTACTAAGTGCGAGAAAATATTCAGTGTTCCTTCTTCGGTTGTGATTATGTTTTTTGAAGATTTGACGATTGATTGGACTCACTTTCAGAAAAGTACGGACGAACTTTTAGTGAAAGTTCTCGTGCACTTTCAAATAATTTTTCTTGTTCGAAAGCTTCTGCGCTTCTCTCAACCTTATTTAAAAAGGGATGGTAAATTTTCTGTATAAATTTAAACAACTGAAGACCGGTAGGTGCCCCACCTCATAAAATCGTGCCTGTCTGTGGCCAGCCTGTCGATCGAGTTCGCAGAGTGAGAGAATGTAGCGCGAGCGAGGTGGTGGTGGTGGTGGTAAAAACTTTATTTATCCAGAGCTGTTAAGAAAGAGGCACCGGCTGGGAGCACCGGCACACTACAGTCCCCTAGTCGACGGCTAGGAGCCCGTGGGCCCTGGCGGCGAGTTCGGCCAGCTGAATCACACACTCTTGAACTTGTTGGTCGGGGCTGAGCAGAGTGGCCTCCCATTGCTCTACCGTGGTAAGGGGCAGGAACATAGTAGGATGGAGGGTGGGTCGCGAGGGGCACGCGCCTACTATGTGGTGGAGGGACGCAAAAGGCGCGCCGCACTACGTGCACGTGTGGCAGTATCGCGTGGGGAAGTGGAGGTGGCACAATGCGGGATGCGGGAAGGTGTTAGTCTGCAGTCGACGCCACTGAACAGACTGCCTGCGTTTTAAAGTGGGAGCGGGGCCGGGGAAGTGCATCCGACTAAGGCGGTAGTGCTGCGTTATTTCCCGATACGTAACCAGGCGATCCCTCCCTCCCGCCCGAGGTGGAGAGGCAGCATCCGAGGCATCCCGGCAGCAGAAATCTCGGGCTACCTCGTTAGCCAGCTCGTTACCCGGAAGGGAAGAATGGGCCGGAGTCCATATCAGGCGTGGACAATGTGCAGGGCGGAGTCTGTGCAGTCTGCAGGGTACGTGCGGTGATGGGGGATACACGACCCGTCGCAAAGTTCCGCAGAGCCGTCTGCGAGTCGGAGATTATTGCGGTGGCCGGGGCAGCTGTAAGGGCCAGGGCAATGGCTACTTCTTCCCCAACTTCATGGTGAGGCGTGGAGACCGAACACGAAGCTACAGAGTCTCCTCGGGAGTTGACCACTATGGCGACGCAGGCTGCACGGTCGGGATATTCCGCTGCGTTGACGTATAGGGTAGTGGGGTGCGTAGCGTGGGCCTTGTGTAAGGCCTTGGCCCGGGCAAGGCGGCGTTCTTGATGGAAGGCAGGGCTCATATTTCGTGGGATGGGGGCCACACTGTAGCGGGATCGCAGAGAGTCGCTCAAACTGACCTTATATCCATGCTGCGTAGCAAAGGAGATGCCCAGTTTGGTTAGGATGGAGCGACCCGTCGGTGTAGAGGCCAGACGGTGGAGTTGACCAACACGCTGCGCTTCAACCAGCTCCTCGAATGTGTTGTATGTCCCGGTGTTGAGAAACTTGTCAGTAGAGGTATGACGATGGGAGACCCATGGCCAGCTTGACCGCCTTGCGGATGGTGCATTGGAGGCGTCCAATTTCGGTCTGGGTAAACTTCAGAAAGGGGGTTGCGTATGTGATGCGGCTGGTAATGAATGCGTGCACCAAGCGAAGGAGGTTGGCTTCTTTGAGACCATGGTTGCGGTTGGCTATTCGGGCGATGAGTCTGCCAGTCTGGTCGGTGGTGTTTTCGACACTGCGGATAATTTCAGTGTTAGCCCCATTTTCTTGAATTCGGAGTCCGAGAATGCTAATGGCGGGCACGTGCGGAATGATGTTGCCTTGTAGCGTGACCTGAATATCGGGGGCACAGGCATCATGATGGCGACGCTTCGAGTGATAGAAGAAGAGCTCCGACTTTTGTGATGAGCAACTGAGCCCGTTCATGGGCGTAAGTGGCGATGATGTTGGCAGCTTGCTGAAGGCGGTCTTGAATTTCACCATCGCTGCCCCCAGCTGTCCAAACGGTGATGTCATCCGCGTAGATGCTGTGGTGCAGGCCCGGGATGCATTTCAAGAGGGGAGAAAGCTGGAGCATAGCCACGTTGAATAGAAAAGGGGAAATCACTGACCCCTGAGGTGTGCTTTTACTGCCCAAGGGCATGGGGTCCGATTCAAGGCCTTGGACCGAGAGGAATGCTGTGCGACCAGTGAGAAAGTTGGCGATGTACTGGTAGGTGCGGGGTCCCAAGTGAAGTTGGTTAAGCCCGGTCAGTATACTTTGATGAGTGACATTATCGAATGCCTTAGTCAAATCGACGCCCATGATGACTTTAGTGTCCTGCCGGGAGATAAAGGGGTTATCCAAAATTTGATGCTGAAGCTGCAGCATAACGTCTTGGGCAGACAGTTTAGGACGAAAGCCCAGCATGGTGTGTGGGAACAGACCCTGATCATCCATATAGGCTTGGAGACGCGCCAGGATGACGTGTTCAAGTAACTTGCCCAGACAAGATGTTAGGGAAATGGGTCTGAGATTTGTAATAGCCAATTCCTTGCCTGGTTTGGGTATAAGAGAAATCTTCACTGTTTTCTAGGAGGCGGGAAGATGGCCCGACGTCCACACTTTGTTCATGTAGTCAGTGAGCGCCTGCTCTGCGGATCCAGTGAGGTTCCGAAGAAGCTTGTTGGTGATGCCGTCAGGACCCGGGCTGATCGAACGTTGACACGTGTAAGGGCAGCCCTTACTTCGGCAACCATGATGGGGCGATTTAAGGTCTCGTTGGGGCCGCCATTGTAATCCGGGGGAGGAACGGAGGCAGCGGACGGAATATAGAGCTCCTGAAGCTGTCGAAGAAGCTCCTGCGCAGAACCCGACGACTTGTGGAGGAGGGTGATCATCTCATTCTTCGTGTGCTCTCTTTTCTTCTCCGGATTTAGCCGGCCGCGGAGAATATTCCAGGTCTGCGGAACATTCATGTTGCCCTCCATGCGGTCACAAAGGGCATTCCAATGTTGGTTGGTCAAGTTTGTTGCATGTCTGCTAATGTCCTGGTTGAGCTTAGCCAGGCGGCGACGGAGAGGGCGGTTGTGCTTCTGCCTCTGGAGTCGACGCACTAGGCCCTCCTTGGCTTCCCATAAGTGGAGGAGACGAGAATCAACCACGTCAAGGTGAGCTTGTTCAGGGACAGATTTGGCTGCACCATCACGTTGTTCGAGGAGTTTGGCAGTCCAGTCATCCAAATCTTCAAAGGTGTCAGGTAAGTTAGCATCACAGAGGGATCGGAAGACGTCCCAGTCAACCAGCTTGTGGGAACGGGTGCTTGGCTGTGGGGGTCCGTCCTGAACGCGAGTGAGCGAGTATAAGGAACATTGCTAAGCAACTGCGGCGCTGCTTGAGGTAGCGTTCTAAGCACGCTGTCTGCTGCTACCGTTGCTCACTCCGCCATTGCTCCTCTACCCACCAGTAAGACTACTTCGAAACTAGAGCCTGCTGGATCAGTGACAATTCCAGGCACAGCGGCGGCTGTATGTACCAGTAGAGAGCGTGGTAGCTGCACAGTGTGCTCAGTGGATGACAGTTATGAAAAGCAGGTCAGCGCATACAAAGCCGCTTTCTGTATTATGTGGCCGTTATCTCCCCGTATTTATTGAGCGTATTGACCCTATTATCGCTTTATCGTCTCGGAGTTATTTCACACAATGGACGGGGCAACCAATGCAACCGATGTTGTGTCTCGGTGTCGCGCTTATGGAGCTGACAATGTCGCTAACGACGCCATGCTGGGCACGTGTCTGTTGACCCCGAAGTGGTGGCCAAACCAACTAAAAAGAGGAAAAAGAAAAAAAAAGACAACACAGAAATACCAAGCGGCCCTTCCCCCGCTTGAGCGCTACCACTGGCATCCATCTCAGTGGAACGAATTTATTATTTTTCAACAGTTAAACCATGCACCATGCCCCGCGAAAAATGTGCAGATTAGCCACTTTCCCACATATGGCGACACGTGAGCCGGAGACCAGCTTCATGCGGAATATACAGAGTACGCTTAACGGGCCTGAAACACGAATTACTTCTGTTCACCGTGGGCCCAATGAAAAGAAGCTGCTGAATCCGTGACATGCTTCAGAAATTCCTAGTATTCTGAAATATTTTCTCGACAAACCTGATAGTGCAGCGTTTAGCTCACAGCTATCTGAACGCTAAGCAAGGCACGATTGTCCAGATCTATGCCGCCCTAACCTAGTCCCTGGTATTCTTCAGTTTTCCAACTCCCCTCCTCCCCCTTATCGTCGGCGCCCACGTCGATACCAAACGGGGCTATTTCGCTGGACGCTGAGAGACGGGCGCAGCGGGACACCGAAGCTGTCAGCGGGAACCGTGCTTCTCCCGAGGTGAAAAACGTTGCCGCTGCCCCGAAAGTCAGCGCGCACCAGGCGGAAACATTTTTCCGGGACATCGCCCTTGGGAGCGCTACGCGCTGTTGCCCGTCGTTTGACGCTGGGGACGCTGTTGGAAGACCCAGGATGGCGCCTTTTGAACGCAAGACGGGAGCGTTTCTGTGTCCCGACATCGACCAGAGGGAGGAAAGTGCCTTTCCCGTGTGGGTTCCTGCGCCTTCGTCCTTTTCCCGATAAAGAAGAAATTCTTAATGCGTTCACGCAACGAGTAAAGTTGGGGGAAGACTGGTGAAACAGAATGCGATTCTCCGCTTCTGCGCGCGCGTTCGACGCTATTTAATAGTACAAAAAATTGAACGCGAAGAACCAGTAATTATTGCTGGATATATGAACTCCTTCATGCGTTCAGAAACGGCTGACCTATCTCGGTTCGCGCCTATGATATAGTTACCTTAGTTGAGCGTAAGCGCCATGACCAGGCGAATAGAAAGGATTATGCTTCGTAACCCTCCGGCTTCCTGTTTCAATTAGGCCGTTTGTTCGTTCATTCATTCATTCATTCATTCATTCATTCATTCGTAACCGTCGGCTGGATAGACCGAAAGAAGTAGTAAATGACTTCCGTATCGAACAATAGGTTCAGTGCTTATCCGAAGTTAGAGAGTGTGAAAGTTTGTATAAGAATTATAAAAAAATGAAAAGTAGGGTGGTTTAGAGGAAGTTGTGCTTATGGCATAAGGGGCTACATAGTCCCGATAGAGTCGCGTTGACACTGTGATTTAAAATCTGGTATGAAGTGCGCCTACCTAGATTAATAAACTAATTAACAGGCGGGTGTCGTGAGCGGCTTTAGAAGTATACTATAGCATTATATTGTACCATCGGTTTGTTTTTGCGTTACCCATGAAAATTATTCCAATTTATTAAGCACCAACTATAGTGTTTTGAATACATTTTTCTTTTAGATGCGAAGCAGCTTCTGGTCGAGACTGTTCCCTACGCTGTTGTGTGGGCGCCGTTGTGCGGCGTCCACACCCCCACTGCGCATGCCTGACCAGGCACCGCTTATGATGATTGTGGCAGGATGCCCCTAGAGATTGGCCAACCAAAGAATCCATCACGAGATAGCTTGGCGTTCAACCACCGTCGTCATCTTCCCGTAGGGGAACCCTGAGTAGTATGCGAGGCATTCCTCCACTCCTCTCCGACGCTCCTCTCCTCTCCAGGATTGCGCAATGAATGGCAACACCTGCGGCTCCGCGCGCGATAATGCGAAGAAGCTTAGGGTTAGAGACGCGACTGTAGCTGCTGCATACTCCGCTGGGGGCGCCACTGTAGCTCCGCGGTATAAATGACGCCCGCGCGCGCTCCGCTCCCCTCATTCTCCTCCCGCAACGCCGCGATCGAACTGAAAACTAATGGTAACTTGAGTCGACCCCATGGCTGCTTCGCTTACTACTCAGGGTTCCCCTACGGGAGGATGGTGAAATTTTTTTACTTAGTTGAGCACGGCAGCTCCATAATCTGGTAGGGACTCTCAGTCAAACCTCAGTCAAGCTCTCAGTCAAGCCAACGAGTAGGGGATGACGTGGCACTGTCTCCCCCGGAGTAGAAAAGGAGCAGTGGCAATAACGAGGATTAGGGCAGTCATATTGCATTTTATTGGTTTTGAATTGAATTGCTGTGACCCTGCTAATAAAGTATGGTTCGGATTTCCGGGACCAGCATTTGATTAGATACAAGTATTTCCATTTTTGACGCCCCAACATTAATCGCCGCACTACTACTTTCACACAAAGCTCCCATATCGCCAATAGGGGTCACCAGTCGAAATGCTAAATGCATGACTTTGAAATAGATCGAATGGAAGCTTGACAGAAAGTAGCGAGGCCTCTCGTGCATTCCAGCCTCTGTGACAGCGTGACGGTGGTGATGGGCGAAAAGACGGCTGGCGTTAAACGCATGGTCGAAGACGATTCTACCCATCCTAATTATTGGTTGGCCTTTTTAAGACCCCAGATGCGCACGCGTAAATGAATAGTGTATTACCCTTGCATGATGACTATTCAGCGTTACCGAAGGCCTGCGGCCTTCGACGCTTGCGGCTTTCAAGGCATGCGGCTTTCGAAGGCCTGCGGCCTTCGAGGCCTTCCAGGCCTGTGGCCTGCGAGGAGTAGAAAAAAATTCTTTCAGTATAAGGTACACACAAATTACGCTTCACTTCATGATTGTGTGACATGGCCTCTCCCTCGGCTGTGGTGAGTACCTAAGATAAGAAAATTGTCGGAGTTATATTTACCGCCTACGACGTACATCTGTTTCGCAGGTAGAAAGGTGGTATTGAATGCCGAAAGAGCACCGCAATAACATATCCGAAGCTGCTTGGTTTATCTTTTTATTTCGAAAGTTTTGCTCCAGCACATCCGGCGGAATTACTTAATGCTCCAATGCTCAAAAAAAGTTTCTTCATGTGAAGCGCCATTATACTCCACCCCCTTTATTTTTGCAGATTAAAAAAATATAATGAAAAGTAAAGCGAAACGTGGAATACTAATTTATTCACTGATTACAAGCAAAATTAATTACGAGTCACGTTTGGTTCACGCGACACAGCGGAAACTGAATTGACGTCAGAGCAACTTCATATCCCTGTTCCTGAACTTTACGAGGAGAGTTTTATTAAAGTTCAATAATATTTTGAGTTGAACTCAAATAACAATATTCGTAAATTAAGTAAATGAAGGATACCACACGCTGCAATTACAGAAGGAATGCATTATGCAGACAAACCGAGCGAAGGAACAAATTTTAGACGCCCTCTCCAGCACATATGGCCCCTCATTTCCTCTCTAACTGCACATTCCGGGAGTGCTGGAGAAAAGGTGTCCACGACAGTGATTAAGCAGGCTCTCCGAGTGCTTCCCATTTCCTTTAACTGTCAGATCTGAGGTGGCATGGGATGGCAGAGACCACTCCCACCGTTCGTCGTGGGTCAGATGGTGTAATTGCAAACTCCCCCTGCTCATACCCCTTTCCCCGCTGCAGTCAAGTAAAGGTCAAGAACGACAACAGCCCATGTAGCGTATAACTCCTCCGAAGGGACGAACTCCTGACATAAACGCTCGAGACCTTTCAACATAAGTTGCGCTTAATGTCTGAGGTCATCGTCCTTTTTTTCCCACAACTACTTTCTGCTAACCGGGAAGTGTGTCGTGTAGCGAAGAACTATGTATCAATTTTTACGTCATTTTTTTACATGTATTTGAACATTGGCCACAGATTCGTACACAATGATTGACGTCATTTTATTCTGTATGTTCGTTCTATGGCAACGGGCCAGACTGACGACGTTGTGTTGATGCTTTGGTATGCGTGCTGTCTTCGGTAGCAGAAGTTAGGACACGGTGCCGCACAAGCTTTGGGCTTGTTTTCCTGTTATTTTAGCGCACTTTTCAATGCCAGAGCATTGGTTGGTTACCTTTACCGAAATATTTCTCGGACCCAGTTTGCCTGTAAAGTTTGTTCGAAAACTGCGCTTGAGGTTAGTAAAGACACACTTTTTTAAGGAATACAAACGAACGACGTGGACAGTGGAGATTACGTTGTTCGTTTGTTACTAACGGCACTCTTCAAAAAGAGAGTCTTTAATAACCTCAAGCGCAGTTTTTGAACTTGCCAAACCAACTGCCCAATTCCTCACCTTACTGACGTTTCGACTGTAAAGCGTGCTGTTCCGCAAGCAGAGTGTGCTTGAGGGGAAGCAAAGTGTAAAATGTAGGTGAAATGTAAAACTGTTGACAAATTTAAAGCGAGCGAAAGCTCAATTCCTATTCGAATTGAGAAGAAAACATCAATTAAAAGCAAAAACGATGTGTCCTTTGCACGGATCAGGTGTCGTGGTGTCGCAGTATCTATCGTGGTAAGCAACTTTGCAACGAATGTGCCGATACGAGAATTCCCCTCCCTCATCTTAGTTACATACGAAAACAGTGCGGTAAGGAATGAGAAAGGAATGAGAAAAATGATACGGATAAGTGGAGGTTCATTGAGGAGGGAAACAATACGAAGAAGTAAGGAAAAGAGAAGGCAAATGTAAGTAAGGAAACATGGGGAGGAAAGGTGAAAGATATCAAGGGAAGAGTGAAGTAGCGGAACAGCAAGTAAGAAAGAGGAAAGGGAGACGGAGAATGGGAGAAGGGTTTTACGGGGGGAGGAGGGTGAGTAGAGCGGGAGGTGGGCCGAAAGGCGGATGAAGGAGAGGATATGAGGATAGGAGAGGGAGGAACAAATGGGGGAGGCGGCGGAGAAACGACAGCGTCAAGAGTACGGTTAAACAAAGTTTGCCGTAAGACATGATGTTTTTTATTGACAGAGAGCTTCATCGTGAGTTTCATGAAGAATACTCTTGCACTACATAGACAACCATCGCATCGGTTCCTGCATAGCTTATCTCTTCTTTATCCAATTATACGTACCCGGCCTTGGAAGTATCGTGGTAAAGCGCAAGGAAGGGGGTGATGCGCCTTTCCTTTAAAAACTTCCTATTGTTTTTTTGTCCATAAAGTCAGTTATTCTTAGTTCCACTAACACATACCCCTAAACTGAAGTCCCGTTTGTCTTGCAGTACGTAAGGCATTCGTGGGTTCCGCACTCCTGAGCTGGTTCCAAACCACGACCTGAGAGATGTTTATAAATAAATGTGAAACTCCTTGGTACACAGCGATATGCACGATAAAGAACCGCCAGTGCTTCATATTCCTCCCTAGCCTTCCATTTAGGTGCGAAATATAATCTCAAGGTTGCGTCGGCGTGTTGACCGCGAAATTTGAAAACACTTTTGCACAGAAAATGAACAGAGGAGGCGCTGAACATGAGAGCCCGCACACTGAAAAAAATTGGGCTATAAAGTGGCTCGTCATCCGAGTAGTCTGAGGTTATATAGAGAATTAAAATGTCTAACTGCTGCGAAATAAGTGAACAATAAAATGTACCAAATTTGCCAAACGAAGACGACCAAAGTGGAAACAATACATGCAAGATCGCTCATGTTGCCCCAATTATGCCATCTCGTGCCAGGCGCATAGAATGTTCTGATGGACCACAGTGCGTGCTTTTCTTTTCCTGCCAAAATTCGCAGGTTATTTGCATGTACTACCGCTGAAAGAGCCTAACGCGATAAACTACAAAAAGAAATACCTTTTTTGCGCGGAAAGAATGCTAGCAACTAACGCATAATGAGTGGAGTGGGCAAAGGGCCTCACGCGAATAGAATCGAGTTGCAGTCACTCGACCCGGACCCGGAAACGAACTTGCATGCATCAAGCAGCACGCAACCGGAAGAGGCACAATTTCACTCGCACAATGATACTCGGGAGAAACGCCGGAGCACGATTCTTCTCAAAGCAGCGCCACCCCTCATCCACCACTCTTGAGCGAAAATCTAGAAATTGAATCTGCTATGCAAGCACTTTTCACGAAGAAATGCACCGTAACGAAAAAGAATTCACCTTCTGCGAACGATGGGGTCTGATGAGACTGTTGGCTGACCTCGGGTCATTAGCGGGCATAATGACCAGACGCGTACCCAAATCTCTGCTGATTGCTGATGCCCCTTCTTTCTTTTTCAGCTCCCTGGAAGCACCGACGAAGAAACAAAACAGTTAACCTTGTCGTAGAAAAGATTGCCCGGCGCAGACGTTCAGTCCGCTCGTGAAAGCGTGAGGGCGACCTTCCGGCCCTGTTCGCAGAGGTCAACCCTTTCCCCACGGGCATTCGGTGCAGATATAGCGCGTTGCTCCGGGGCAGACTCCCTGGCCAGAAAAAATATCGTTACCCGCATTACGATTCCACTGGCCGGCCTCGCTTCTGCAGTCCCCCTGACAGCGTTCTAACCTTTCTGAACGGCAGCCGGCGGATGGATGTAAACAGCAAATGGGAAAAGAAATTACACCTCATCCTCGCGACTCTTTTGGGATTACGCAGTGTAGCACACTCGGGCTCTGCTCATTGCCGCTTTTTATATTTCCAGTTGCATCCTGCCGTGAAAAAATGGCGCGTGCAGCCGAGTGCATTCGCGATTATGCATGCTCTCTAGCTGTGCGTATGCACTTTTCTACAGTAACTACGCAGTTTGCCACAAAACTAGGCTGCAGAGAAAAGTGTACTAGACAATTGATACTCGTTTTTACACATTTTTTTTTCTCTCTGGAGCAGGCAGCATTTAAGTACGTTTAGATAACTTCGGGGGAACTGCAGAACATGGCCAAAAGATGTGCTTAAAACAAGCTAAGCTTGCGGGGAAAGGTAAAAAGAAATGACGCTCTGGAAAAGTATCCTGAAACGGCCGAAAATGTGCTAATACGCAAGGATTCTCGGTTAAACTCCAAAATTTCATGCCATATTTCACTTGTCAGCTGGTTGGTGATTATCTACCGGCCCCTCGAGACAGCATTCACATTTTATCTGGCTCCAAAAACAAGTGATTTCAGATGATAACTTCTTGCGATCAATATTACACTCATTACACCCTGGTGGACCACCGTAGAGGCCTTAGGTTACCACCAAAACCGCGATGCTTTGTGAGAACTCTTCCTTGACCTGGGAGCCTCCGCCGAGAGTGACGCTTGACGTGTTATGGAAAACGACAAGTGAGATCCGGTTGCCGTGGCCACGTGGTTAGAAAATGCAAGGCTTTTTCTCACTTGTTGGCACTAAAGTACGCAATGCATGGATTCATTACCACGAGTTGTAAACGACACGATGGTTAGAAGTGCCACAATAAGTACGATAGTTTAGGCAGGAAAGTATGTCGGAAACGCTAATGAAAAAAAATTATCAACCCTTCCTACAGAAAGCAGAGCGAATAGCTAAAGCTTTCTCCAACCTTTCCTGAAAGTGCGTCCAACTGATCTTCAAACCTTCAAATACCCAAATCACGAACGAAGGACGAACCCATGCGACAATTTTTCGCGCACTAAGTAAACGCGTCTACGAACGATGTAGATGCATACCGATACGTGATTTATGAGATAAATGTATACTATTTTTGTACGCCTTCTTCATAATCGATGCGTGTGTTGTCTTATCTAGAACCGTACCTCTTTCGCGATTTTCAAGTAACCGTTTTGACGGAAGGGAAGCCCGGTTTCACTCACAAGCCGTGTGCCCAGAAACCTTATCAGAGTTTTGCAGCCGACCAAACGTTCTATGGGAAAATGTGTTGGTTTTTTAGAAAACGCCATCGGTACCACTAAGAAAGCTTTCGCTTTAAAAAGACTACGAGATAGACACGCTGTTTTGTGGGGTGGTAGGCAGAATTTCCTGGCCATGAGTATTTTCCACCTGGTAGCTTTCTGTTGTTCACTCAATCACACGCGGAAAGGACGCGATCTTGAACGTCTTACCGTCACCAGTACCCATTTTCGTCAAGTGAAAAACTCCAGCCCAAATCTCAAGAATACCTACGTGCGACACCAAGAAGTCAAAGCCCTGGCTGTTTTATTCTGCTGGAAAACTCCGAGCTCGAAGACAGTTTGCCACAATATGGAATCTTCATCGGTGACTACACAAAGCGCTGCCTCAGATATGGGACCTCGAGAAGAAAAAAACACGTGGCTGCTGGGTGAACCGAAGCATTCTTTAGGCGTTCCTCAAACACTATAGTCTACGCTCTTAGAGACCCTACGTGTAGCCTACCTATTGCGCGCCTTCATTCTTGTTTGGTTACTTTGCCGTTTGTATTAGGAATCCCGCAAATGTGATGTTTGGAGGAAGCTGTAGCGTGCGCATGGGTTCCAGGCTAGGGTCTCCCTTAAAGGTGGTGCACCCATGAAAGCGCACCCATAGGCTTCCCAAGCACCTTTACGCCCATTTTAGCGGCCCGCGTAGCGAGACAGTGAAACTTTTTGTATTCCGGAGGGAAGGAATAAAAAAGCAAGATGCAACTGATGCAAGGAAAGCCTGCAAGCAATTAGGATGCGCTGATCAGGCCAAGAACACAACACGCATCATTAGCTACCGCTTGAAACTATGTTCAGCACTGAACCCATGCAGTACAAAGCAAAAAAGAAAATGTAAGTATATTTTTGACGGGAGTGATTAGCATGTTCTCGCCCTTTCCAATAGGCATCGACAAGGAAAACACGTTCATCAACTGAAGAGCGATGGGCCCATACCAAAAAATTTCTAAAGCTATCGGGGCAAAAAAAGAACTTAAAAAAAAACTGGGGCACGTACACCTAAGCTTCACCTTTAAACGTGGAGCCCGATTGCTGGGTCGCATCGCATCATTATTTGGTTTCTATGCCCTTGAGTCCCACTCGGTGAAAACTTTCCGCTTGTGCTCATGCGCAATCTGTTGGGGCAGGGCCTTGGGATCCCGGGAGTTTCAGTGGGCGCTGCGAGGTGGCGCAGCGGGATTTTTTAATCACCCCGATATTTTAATTACGGCCAACGTCGACGACGCCGCCGAGCTTTTGGTCCTTAATTCTACGTATTAGAAAGTTTTATAGCTCAATTTTAGCCCGAGAGAGCAAAATTGCACCAGATCATTCACCAACTAATTAGTTACTAGTCCTGTCTCATCTATACACCGTGACATGGCAACCAGAGCTCTCCCATGTAGGCATTTGGGAAACTCCGCCTCAAAAGGGGCCCGCCCCTGGACCACACTTCTCCCTCCCCCCTTCTTTGGATCGTGCGTACGGTGGCGCCACCACGGCCACCACAAGGACTATCCAAAAAACACAGTAATTATTCGAAGCGATAATTTAACCCTAAACTTCATTTCAAAGGTACATAATTTTTCATTTTTCTACTTTCCCAAGTTATTCATTGCTTTCTTAGCTACGGTTCCCTGTTGAGATCGTTTGTGTCTGCGCAACTGCCTCGACCGATTGGCGCTGGTGCGAACACTCCGGAATAACAAAGGTCCTACCTCAAGTACTAAATTTGCAGTTGTCGCTCGGCCTACATCACACTGCGTGCCAAACCTAATCCACCAGCTGATAAAGTGGCTGTAAATAATCCTTTCAAGCTTGCGTAATGCCGCCGAAGGGAGTTTTCAGCTCTTTTTTCGCCGCCGGAAAACCGCAGATGACGCGCAGCAGACGACACTGCGCCAGCGACAAGGCATGTTGCTGACCACACGGTCGCATTTTTTTACTACTCTTGGTTCGAGAGCGTACAAAACACTTCGGTGGCGAACACCTAGGGCTTCTTCGGCACGATATATTTCCGTAAGCACCCAAATGTCATTTTTTTGCTCAGGTCCTCCAGCAGCGAACCACGTTGTATAGTTTCTTTTGTCACCAACACATGGCGCCACTGTACGGAAAATCCAAAGCCAATCGTGAGGCCACTTTTTGATGCATGGGGCTTATGGGGAGTTTCGCAACTCCTATATCAAGTAACTCTGACCGCAACAATATCGAGTATACTATAGTTTCATACATCAAGTGCAACGCTGTGAAGGCTATACAAGTAGTCCGCAAACAAAGAAGGTGTATCACTCCGCGCGGTTTTGTAGACGTGTGGTCAACGCGTCGCTCTGGAGAAAAGACGGACGCTGAATTTTTAAGTACATTGGTTCGAAACCGCGTTTCGACGTTTATTTTTTATTTTTTTATCACATGTTCTGCGAGTTAAATTCTAAATCTTATTTCGCTCCCAGTAACTTAAACACTACGCGCATGCGGAAATGAACTGCACGTATGGGTTCATTAAATGTACACCGTGCTCATTTGTGCGGGCCGAAACAAGCTCGCACCGATGTTTGACCAGCAATGGCGATTTTGTCGCGATTCTGCAGCATTGTCAGTTTACCTCGTTGATTCCAGCGAGAATGTTGTGTAAGAAAAACACGGTAATTCATTGATTAGTTAGCACAGCTGCTCCAACCAGGGTGAATTACCAACAGGTGCTCACTTTCAAATTTCGTTTTCGCCGTTGCCCTGATGATCCACACTCACCATGTTATTGAATACCGGGCCGCCAGCAGAGCAACGGGTTCAGTGTTAGATGCGACGCTGAGAGGAGCATCTCTTGCCGGCGGCCCTGTCCTGCGTGCGTCCGTTGTCCGCGTCCGCACAGCTGCGTGTCTCCTCCGCTCGCCTCCTCTCCTCTCTCCGATAGCGAACACTCTCTCCCAACATCTGCGGTCACGCTGCGTGCGGCTGCTGACTGTACGCATGTGCAGTACTCTCTCTCTGCGCGTTCTCCTCTCCTTTGGGCGCATTGCTCATAGAAGCGGAGTGCCGCGCTCCGACCGGTCTCTCAGTCGACGGTCGTCCGCGCTTGCGCTTGCTCTCTTGCCGTACCCGACGATTGCTTGATGCGACGCCAATGGAACCCGAATCACTTGGTACGAATAGCGTATCATTTGGTATTCATGGGAAAGGCCAGAAAACAGATTTCTGTACCTTAGAATACTGATTTCTGGCACAGAAACGCATAATACATTAATTTAAATTTGTTATTGGCCCCTTTGCAGTCCGAATACACATATGCAACATTTTTGAGAATTCTTGTGCGTGATTTATTTATTTCTTCACTAGAACGTTTCACCCCGGAAACAAGAGTTATATTTTCTTTTGTGATTGAAAAGAGAGCTCCTTAAGCTAGGCTCTTATTCGCACAAGAATCATGGATAGGTCAATTGTTTTTACATACGGAACCTTGATATGGCCTCTTTTTCTGTGTTAAGGACATGTCTATGGCATAGGTTAATGCTGTGACAAAAAAACAGTACTAGCGCATGAGTTGGAGATTTGTTGCCATACATAAATGCATACAGGGGCAATGCGGATTGTGTGTCATACACAAATGTTGCAAGAGGAGGCTGACTTTCGCGGTTTAAAAAACAAACTTTACTTATAGTAAAACACCTCTGGTCGATTTCCGGGTAGGTTCCGACTTCATTTCGTTCCTTTCTTCCTTCGTTCGTTCCTTCCTTCCTTTCGTTCCACCCAGTTTTTGCAGAAATTTTATGACTGTTCCGGCTGTATACACTTCACGACCGAACAGGACAGCACTACAACGTAATGTCTTTCATAGCACGGGTCACTTGATGACGTTAAACCCCACAAACAAAACCACACGACGAGGAAACAGTTTGCTTTGCCGCGGTAACAAAGCCTTCTGGGGGAATAGGCTCAGCATGAAGCAGCGCCAGCAGGCTGGATGGAAAGGTGTCCACGCTCCAGCTCTGCCAGTTGACCCTCGTGAGGAAAGCCGCCACTGACAGGTCACACATTCCTGGGAAGTTCATCAACGATTCCCCCCTGCCCTGTCTTCGGAATTCCTTGATCGCCCGCAAGTACCTGCGGCGCCAGACAATGGTGCCAAGATTCCGTATTCTCTTATCATACGTGAAGCCCATGTCCTTCATTAACCTCCACAAGGTGGTTTCCGTGAAGTTCAGCAAGTCGTCGTCTTCGTTGACACTGTCCAGTGTCGGGATCTCCCTCTTGGCGTACATGCTCTGCACTTTCAGACGGGTGGCATGGACTGTGACGCTGTCATGCTTGACGGTTCACGTGCTTGATATCGTCACGTCGGGAGGTCTTCTCTTTGGAGACACCAAATTCCCACGCAGACACTCCGCCTTCAATTTCGCCACGGTACGGGGAGATACTCCGGGGTTCTCGCTCACAACATTCAGTACTTCCTGCACACATTTCGCACACATTTCGCCGGGAAACGCATCCTGGTACGGGCGTACACAGTTGCAATTACTCGCTAGGCGTTCTTTGTCAACTTTGATGTGCAAACCCTCGAAAAAATGCGTACAGGAGGCGTGGTCGAAGCCCGAGAGCTGGACGCCATTTTTTCAACGCTGCCTCAAAAAGTAAACAAAAAACGGCGTTCAAGGTTGCGCGGAGAGCGAAAACCTGATACGAAAGCGACAAACATAAAATACAAACTCGCATATTTCGATCGTTTGTCCGGCAACAAGGGCGTTTTTTGTCAAGCTGATGATAAATATTTAGGCTTTAAGGTTGCCGGCGAAGCATTTATTGTTTCTGGCTAACCGCAAGCAACCCACTACTTTTGGTCGCGGAAGCACAGAGCGCAAACAAGAGCGCTAGCTTTGACAGCGTTGCACAAAATAGTAGCGAACGGGCGTTGACAGCGGCTCCCATTGATAATCCACCTCCATGGAGGAAAGGACACGCTCCAGTCGACGCTTATTTTGTGCGTTGTTCCATGAGAGACGCCTATGTACCGACCGGTGATGATCTCTGTTCGAAAATAAAGATATATATATATATATATATATATATATATATATATATATATATATATATATATATATATATATATATATATATATATATATATATATATATATTCTGTCTGTGAGATTTTTTCTAACTCATTTACCTCGAATAGATCTTCATGACTTCATGAAAGACACGCACAAAACTAAAAACCTCACAGCTCGAAACAGCGCGTTCATTAATAGTCCGGGCTTTCGTGCCACGTTCTACGCAGTGTCCGCAAAAAACAGAGAGAGAGAGAGAGAGAGAGAGAGAGAGAGAGAGAGAGAGAGAGAGAGAGAGAGAGAGAGAGAGAGAGAGAACGTTTACTGAAACAGCAGTAACGGGTAGGGGAGAAAAAAAAACTAAAATTATTTGAGACAGGCAATCCATTCAGAAGCCGTACTTTGCAACAATGCAAAAAAAAAAGATGAAGAGAAGAATCTGCTGAGAAAGGGCGAATTCGTGCTGACAGAAAAAAACTAGCAAAAATAAAAACGCTGACGGATCGCCACGTTAAATCAAATGGGAGCATTTAACAACTTTGGAGGCGCCTTAATTTCTGGGCATCCCGTTTTTTCGTTCTTGCCCTCCTATTTTCTCTCCGGGTCAATTACTCCCATTTTCTCTCTTGGAAAAAAAAAACAGATGCTCAGGAACAGGCAGCGCTTCAAAGCGGGCAGTTTTCTTGAATAGGTTCAAAACAGGATAATGGTTCGGACGTTCTTAATCGTACTGTCGTTCGTTAGCGTTCAGACGGGCATCCGCGGTTTTACATTTTAATTTGTGGGCTGTTTTTTCATAACACAGCATCTTTGTTTGTTGCCCTTTTACTCCCAATGCGCAATTCTTATTCTGCTGTCTACAGTCTGCGTGAGACATTAAGCAGAATGCCGTTTTTTCAATAAAAAACAAACCCTCTTCCATTCATAAAATAACTCACATTAACATAAGCTCCTCGTTTTATGCCTGTTTTATTGTTAACATTGTATAGCACTTACGTTCGTACTTCGGTGACGACGCAGTACTTATGCTGGCGAATAGCTGGAATCTTTTCAAGTGCACCATTCTTGTTGACGATTCTCTCTTATTTAGTTTTTATCCCACTATTACGCATTTTTTTGTCTCCGTAACTGGAATACTGGGTGTGGCCGGCTATTTGTAAATGAAACGAAATTATTTTTGAGGGTTTTATGCTAATTTAATCACAATAACGTCTTACAAGCTTTATTACATTTCTGCTCCTAATTACTGCCCACGAAGCTGAATTGGCGCCGCTTAGCGATTGATTAAAAATATAAAACGGATGGCTTTCGAAAGGGGGCATACCATTATGAAGTGCGTGCTCGCGCCATGGAAATTTGGTAAATTGTGCAGGAATCAATATTATTCACCGAGGACGATTTTTGTAGCTATATTCGTTATAAATACAGTAAAATTCAATAAAGAAGCTTCATACCGAAAAAAAAAAAAAACTTTAGTCGCAGCAATACATTCATAGGACCGCAATAGATGTAAAATATACCGATAAAATTACAAAATTTATTGCCAGCCGCAGCTAGGGGATCCCGGACTAGGGTTTCCCTCCACTGGGTGGGTACCCTAACAACACGAGCTAAAAGAAATCTTGCCCAGTTCCTCGGAACAGCTTCGTTGGCTTAACGAGGTGGCACCAGATCTGAGCTTCTACGACTATCTGAGCGCTGAAACAGACACGGCCGCCGACATGACGGAGGTTTTGAACAATGAAGAAACCGTAATGTTAGTTTCGTTAGTTTCGGCGCACAAGAAGTGTGAGAGGATGCTGACGACCCAGCGACTGCTTAAGCTCCTTCCCCCGCTCCAGACCAGGTGGTGGATGCTGTTGGCTTGCTCAGGCGCTTCGCTGGGGCTCACAAAGAAACCGAGGGCGGGTTGTACGTGTTTGCATGCTACGAAAAGTCTGTCTGACCAATGCTAACGAAGCGCACGATAGCGAAAATCACGCACTTTTTGCCAGGCAATAAAAAATCGTTTCCCGCAGAACTCCTAGCGTTTTGTTTTCATTATCTCCACCGAGAAAATTTAGCGCATTGCTAATTCATCGGCAGGTGAGGGCCGCGGCCACCGCAATAGTGATGTAATGGTATCTGCTGGGATGCGTCTCCCGTTAGACATCGAATTTATGAAATCAGCTTCTTGTAAAAAGACAGCCCCGATTTTACGAAGTTCTCGATTTAACGAAATAAATAGCGGTGCCCTGTGACTTGTTAGATCGGGTTTTAACTGTTTAAATAGATAACAACTGTTTAAACTGTTTTAACTGTTTAAACTGTTTAAATAGATAACAATCGCTTCGTGACCACCCTAGCGCCTATTTCATTGAGGTAGCAATAACAGTAGGCAGCGCTGAGCAATTACAGTTTGGAAAGCTCGTATTTATGTTTGTAGTCGTGGCGTGTATAGTTCAGGTGGTGCCTTTCTGTATACCCGGCTCCACATTGGCTCAGTTGTGAAGACATTTCTTATAACGGCAGTTGTTAACGGTAGGCAGCCTGAGGTTTTGTGTTTCTTGGATTGCGTGAAAAGAAAGAGAACTCATGCCTGAAGAGAGTGGTTTGCTGTATGTACGCAGGCCCAAACCACGAGAAAACCAACTTCAAGCAAAAGGGACAGTAAATCGTACAGGACATTTCGACTAACAGGCATCTATCAATGTAATCAAATTCAGTGAAGAGGATGCTTAGCATGTGAAGTCCAGCCGGGATCGAGCTCAAATTGGGCATTAAATAGCGATTGTTTGCATTTTTGAGCTAAGAGTTAGACCATCTTTAATACCCAGCGTATCGGAATGACAGGAGCGTAGCAGCCCTCAATTACTGTATGCGGTAAACAATAAACTAATATTTCCAGTTTTTAAACGCACAATCAACACTCATTTAAACTCAAAGCCTGAAGGCACGACTCTGCGCATCCTTCGAGAAATGGAGGTTTTATCATCCCGATACAAAAAAGAAGCATATAAACTCACAGAAGAAGGAAAAAGCAAGAAAACAACTAACCCAGGCCGTCGTACGCCTTTATGTCGGCGAAACAGAACGAATTCATTAGCCGGATACGCCATTTATGGCCATTTTCACTTCGCGGCCATTACAAGAACGGAAGACGACTTCAGGCTCGACGCGGGCGTCCTGCCTCTGCGTGAAGCCTTTGTTCCGGCAGAAACAATGATATAGAATTTTACTCGACGTCGGGTAATTTATATCCGAGGTGAGAGCATTAATGGCCCTACCCTTACCGTTACCACTAGGCCAGCAGCGTCGACCGCCATTTAAAAACAGTAAAAACAAAAGGAAGGACAGGAGAGTAAATGTGAAAGAAGCTGAACCAAACGAAGGTAAGGGAAGCGAAAGACAAAACAAACGGCAGAGAAAGATACACGGCTTGGTCTGCAGCTCGGTCGACGAGACAGAAGTGGCGCAAATAATCGTCTGACTTTCCATTCGCCCTAGAGAGATGTTATTGTAAGAGATGATGAGAACGTTGAACTCGCAACGAAAAAAAACAAAAAAAAAAGTCACAAAGGGTTGAGTAAACAATGCGTTCACTGAATAAGCAGAGAATGAATAAGCAGCTTGGCTGAATGAACTGACAAAGTGTGAAATAAATGAGGGAGCGTGTGGCATTGTTGGAAGCAGTTGCGTCTGGATAAGGGACGCTGCAGCTTTCACAATGAGTGTCAGGGACGCAGTCCGGGATGATGCCAGGAACATTGCGGCCTCTCTCCTCACAGGCATGCGTTAAAGGGTGAAGTCAAAATACAAGTTGCTCAAGATCGACAGATTAGCTCACCGAGAACACAAATATGCCACTCTTACGCACAGCTTTTCCTAAAATGCGGTATAAATTGGCGAAAACGTTAAAACAGCTGTCGCCGCCACTAGCTAAAGCACGCAACGCAACTTACTCCGGTAGTGTTTGAAATTGCATGAAAAATACTTTAGCAATACGCCTTCACAGGTTTGTAAAAACTTATCTGGAAGGTGTTGTAGTGTCATATTTGAACACCAAAGAGCCAAAAATGAACAAAGGTCACACTAACGCGTTAGACTTGAAGGTAGCGAACCTATTCGCAACCCACACGACCATCACAAACGTGGAAGTCAACGATTGCAGCCGATTTGCTTTTTCTTGGCTGCCGCAACGACATTTACTCCATCATCATTGCTATAAGAGTGAACTTACTCCGTTCTCTCTTCGAAGTTATAATCAATCCACATCACCCTGGAGGGGCGTACGCTCTGACGTGTATTTCTCGTTCCGAGCAAGGGTTAGCACGATTACGACGAACGCTGGAGATCTTTTTTTGCCAATCTAATCTTGGGCAATCTCCCTGTGTGCGTATGCTTGGCTTGACAAACATGCGCCGGGGACGCTGGGCGGTCGGCGCGAGGCACGCGCATACGAGCGCTCGGCATTTTCTTGGTTTTGTTAACTGCAGTCACGAAAAATTACGATTTTTTAAACAGCTTCGCTGTTGAAAAGAGGACAATAGGGCTATAAATAATATGATGAAAGCACAGCCGATAGGGGACGCGGCGACGCCAAACGTAAGTTCGTTTCGGTTTCGGTGCAGTACTCGGCCAGATAGTTAGTTGTGTGACCCTTGAATAGTACTGTGTGCATAGCCACATTTGTTATGACCCACTGCCTGCTTTTGCTGCGTTAAAAATAAAGCAGGAATGCTTATTTTGGGTAAAGCCAGTATTTTCGAGTGTTCGCAACGCCTGGCTACGCAACCTCTTTCCTGGCTGCCGCTGGATGGCGCTACTCGTGCACGCTTTAGTCGATACCGCTATGCGAGGAGGCGGGCGGCGCACCAGCGGTTGGTTCACCGCCAACCTTTACGGGGCCTAGAGATAAAAAGGACAACATGCTTTTCTTCAACAACGCGTCAATGCTGATCACGGGTCCCATGAAGAAAAATTTTGTTTCGTGGTCCGGAGCCGCAAACGACGTGGGAGTTCGGGAGAGCACGATTGATTTGATCAAAACTGACGAAACCGCTTGATACGCTGTAGCGGTGTATTCGGTTGCTTCCATACCGCTATACATCACCGCTGCCTCGCTTGCTTTCGGTTTACCCTGACGCAATCCACCGTTTGCGTCGTGGAATGGCTGTTTGGGAAATGAGGAAAGGGAATGCGTCGTTTGATTAATGATTTCTCAGCAGCTTAACCCATCCTTCGGCATGGAATCAACGCCAAAATGGCTATGGCAAGATCAGACTTTCGTTTGAAAGTAACTTGCTGTTTGCCTTCAGTGTTTGTTTAAGAAAGGGGCTTTGATTTTTTATCAAGTGAAGGCGTCAACCGTTGACTACACAAAACCAATTCATTTCAAAACAGTGGTTCTGCTCATGGCACAGCAACGAAAACTAACATTTTGTTTCAACACAAATTCTCATACATTTAGCGGTTTATGGTGCGGACTGAAAGATTAGCAAACCAGGCGTAACTTCAGTTCACAATATTTTTGTTCCACTTTTTTAGGACCAAGGATGGGTACGTCGTCAGAAATCCCGACAAGGGAGGCGTATTTTTCTTGCTGCCAACCGTGAAGCAACCGAAAAAGTTGTCATGTTCATTTTGCCACATCATGTTACGTGTGCCTCACTTCAGCGAGAAATATGTCCTTACGTGCCCGTAGCAAAACCTGTCCACCCCAATTCTATCCGAGAGGTTGTACGTCCTGTTAAGTAGAAGCACGACATTCAAAGCATTGAAAACTGTTGAGTCGTCTGCTGCTACTCGAGTTTCTCATGAACACTAACGTGTACGTTCTTGGGGAGAAGAGCCATGTCCTCATCATCGTCATCATCACCATCATCTCGAAATATAATGTATGCCTGGCTCCAGCGGGCGTCGAGAGCAGCGTTCCCGAACCCGAGCGCATGCAACCCTTGACCTTCGCTCCCCCCCCCCCCCCCCAAATCTCTGCCCGAGAGCACCAACGTCATTTACGTGCTCTCCAGACGAATACATTCCCCCATCCTATCCGGCTTCACCTTTTCAGCCGACAGAACTCCCCGCTTTGCCGATTTTGCGGAGAACCGGGAACGCTACGCCATATGGTCGGAGGATGTGACCGATCTCCACTGATTCCTCCCAACCTGCAACTTTTTACTGTCGAGCTTCGGGACAGCGCCTTGGCGAGCACCGGCCTGGACGACCAGCTTCGGCTGGCTCAAAGGGCTGTCGATGCTGCCCGTGCTCAAGGCATCCTGGACTGAGGACGCCTCCTTCAAGCTTCAGTACAATACCCCCTATGATTTAAAAAAACGTTTATTCCCTCTCTCTCTCTCCAACAAATAATCTCGTCATATGTACATAAAGACGCAGTGTCTTCTCGTTCTCCTTACCCTCATCATGAAAATTACAATCATTATAACCTTTTTCCCTCAAAGGCGCGGGATAGTGGTCGGGGTCAAAATATTGTCACTTAGAAGCCGGAAGGGGGTGTGTCATGTCCCTCACTAACGTTGGGGACTAACGCGGACGGAGCCGCTTCTCCTAACTAACTAACTAACTAACTAACACGGTCATCCCCTTTCCCGGAAACGTCCATCCTGCATTAACCTTCTATATGGAGTGATATCCCAACCTTCACGATATCATGCAATGAACTCAGGGCCACGAACGTATGAAAAAGGCATAAAAAGGGCACAAAAATGATAAAAAGGTATAAAACGGCCCATGGCCTTACTAGCAGTCAGTAAGTACCGAACAATTCCTTCTCGCAGCCAGGCGGTTACAGCCCGCGATATCGCAGAAAGCATCGCCACAAGAAAAGGCAGATTAGTGCCCCGGCTATACGCAACACTCCTCAGGAGCTTTCCATTTCTGCTCCACAAGACCAGACACGCATTGTTTAATCGGACAAGCACGACAACACACACTTCCCTGTGACATGGCAGACCTCTACATCCACAACCTCAGAAATGAACCTCTCTGCCAAGCTTCTATTAGCTACCCAAATAACCTACATGCATATCGGGAGTGCCCCAGGGTTCAAATTTCCTCTTACCACCTCCAAGGTTCCCTACTTCCTCCTGGTACCTCAAACACTTTTGGGAATCTGCACCGTTGTACCAAGAAACTTCCAGCCAGTACCAAAGCCACCTCTCACGAAGCACATCCCGGTGATCTCGGAACACTCAAACTCTGTATGCTCTGCAGCGGATGCAGTCGCTGGAAGTCCTTGGTGATCGCGCAAGTGAGCAGAGTGATGCAGCACCATCCCTGCCGAGAAAAAAAATTACTCCATCTTCCCGAGGGCAACCCGGAGGTGATGCGAAGCATCGCAGAGTTCCAATCCAATCCAAGCCAAGCCAAGCCAAGCCAAGCCAAGCCAAGCCAAGCCAATCCAATCCAATGCCCCTCGCGAGAGAGTGTTCGCTATCGGAGAGGAGAGGGGGTGAACGGCGGAGAGCGCAGCTGGCGTGGCGAGGAAAATGGGGGAGGGGTGGACGCCGACAACGCCGACAACAACGCCGGATGGATGCAGGGACAAGGCGAATGAATGAGATGCGTCGCATCTAAAAACGGACAATGCCATATCCCCCGCTTTTTACTAAAGTGCGAAACGGGTACATGTGTGAGGGGTTAACTGTCTAAAGAATACCCTTTTCTTGCATTCGGGGCTGCAATTATTTGAGAAAGTGTGCTATATCTCCAGTGTTCTTGTGCGTTCCCTATTGCGCAAGGGATTTTTTTTCCTTCAGTGGCAGAAACCCGAAGAAGTCACCTTCAGTATCAGGACGTGCTTTCCGTCGAGATGAGAATGTAAGCGGGCAGCAAGGCGAATCTTTAATATTTGTTCATTTTCGAGATGACAAAATGGGCGTTATTTTCTGTTGCTGCTTATATGTAGGGAGAGACGTTTCGTTGTTGCAACTTGGCTGACTTGTCCCCTGCAGTGTCCAATTTACGATGAATGGCATACCTTTGGAATGCGATCGACAACACCAGCTAGGGTTGTGCCAAGTGACGGGTGCATGCTGCCCTCGATGGCTATTGCGTCCACCGCAAACATTGCAAGCTTTCACGTCTTACTGAGAGGCAACCGTTCCATCCCAATGTCGGCGTGAAACAAAGACGAGGTAGTAAATTTTAATGTAGCAATTTTGGAGCACTTGGCTGTACACTTTACAATTGACGCACATCAGCAACCGTTCACGCGCAAAATAGGGAAACCAATTTGTATGTGGTGCTCAGACCTTTTTGTTGTTCTTGTTGTTGTTGCTCTCGTCGTCGTCGTCATTGTTGTTTTTGTTATCGTCCTGGTTGTTGTTGTTGTTGTTGTTGTTGTTGTTAGTGAGCACCTGCTGCCAATCCTCAGTCTCTCAGTGCCAGATGGAAACTTCAGCTTTGGTGGGGCTGTCGAGACAGTAAAGTTCGGCATTCTATACCGCATATATTTAACATTATCCCAGACGTTTATCTTTATGCCAACTCCTACTCGTCCAAGGGTGTAATCGCGAGTAAGCCGTTCACGGGCTTGTTGACCATTCTTTCTCGCAGCTCCAGGATGTTGCAAGCAGGTGCATCGTGCAATGTTTCGGACAGCAATATTCTTGAGCAAAAAAAAAAAAAAAAAAAGAACACCTGAACGGAAAAAGAATTCTGGCCATACGTATCTTTTTTTTACAGAGGGGCAAGTGCTGATAGCCCTAAGTACCAATTTTCACGTACTATATATCTGTGAAGAACCTAAATTATTTGTACCTTCTACAGCAGGCATTTCGAAAGGGAGTGGAAGCACGTGACAAAAGAGGATGGAGACGTTTATATACAGGATCCTCCGAGAACAGCTACATCCGTTAGATATGCTCCGCAAGTACTACATCCACTTCTTGGGAGCAGGAAAGTGCTTTCGGTTTCTTTAAGGAAGACACAGGGTGGAGCCGGCGCCCCAGATATTTTGTTCCGAGCACGACCGGCGTCCAACTTGCTGAGCTGTGATGAGAGCCGGCGCTTCTGGGAGGTAAAGCGTGAGCATTGACACAAAGGCCGTGCTTGGTGTGCCGTTCGGTACCACGGACTTGGCAGACGTCGCTGTCGGCCACGCCGATGGGAACAGGGAAATGCAACATCGTCTACGGCGATCATGATTGACTGGCTCTCAAAAACAAACGCTGCTATCAGCCACAGACAATAGTGTGGAGTTGCTCTCTCCCCATTTCATCACTTATTAATTAGTTTATCCCACCATGATTATTTAAGTGGCAGAAGTATTACTCGGCTAGTTATCACAGACTTCTGAAGTGTGTTTTCTGTTTGCTGTTCATAAAACTGTACTGATAAACATAGTCTGCCTCCCTAACGGATTTGATAAAGCCATTATGCTTGCAGAGAAACGGGGGTTTGGAGTGCGAACCATCAGTGCACCACCACCATCAGCGTTTAAGATTGGTGTAATGTTAGTTGTGTTCTTTGTTTTATTCATTGCACAAATTTTGATTGCTTAGTTACTGCGATTCAAGGCATTGCGTTACCCGCAGAGATGCTTGACGGCGTTGTGCAACAAAATAGTTAAAGAAAGATAGACAGAAGGAAAGAAGTCAAGAAAGAGAGAAAAAAATAAAACAAACAAAAGAAGATTGGAAGGAAGAAAGAAAGAAAGAAAGAAAGAAAGAAAGAAAGAAAGAAAGAAAAAAAGAAGAATAATACTCCTCCTTTATTATAACCCGGGCAAACATTTTGCAGTCGAACTTCATTGCACCTGCAAATTTTAGTCTATTTATTATTGGAGCCCCAGATTTTCCGAAACAATAGAATTAGAAGTCACATTCCCAAAAATTTGTTGCGAAATTCTCGTGGCCAATTTTTTGCCCTCACAGATATGGCCTGGCGTCCTCCTCCCAATTCCCCCTCTGAAACAAGCCAAAGAAAATTGCCCACTCAATTCTATTTAGCCGTGAATCCCCGTCACTGCGTCGTACACACCTAGAGTCGCACCATCCACGGGATTCATCTTCCTGTAAAAGCCTGTGGTATCCTAGCTTTCGGGGCTACAGTTCTGGTGTGTTGAAGGTGGGATATTGTACCTAGACCAGTCTAACGTTGTAGCAACAAGCCTATCTTCTTTCGACTCCAATGCGCAAAATAAAGAGGACTTCCCTCTTTTCTTTCTGATTTGACTCCAGACTGCATTCCCTGCAGCCTCGTGAGCAATGGCAACGTGTTCTCTCTAGCAGCGGTCGGAGCAATCAGCTTCCGTTCGTGGAGAAGACATTCCGTTCCATGCAGAGTTGAAGTCCGTAACTTCGGGCTCGGTGCAGGGCGTTAATTCAACTTGCCTATAGGCTGCCACTCCTACTTATACCGAGCTAAGAGGAAACAAATCACCCTTATTAACAAGAGCATCGAGTATAATTATTCTTATAAAACGTTTTTAGGATAAAATATGGAAAAAAATGGTTAGGCCCACTGGCACTCGAACCCAGAACTCTACCATGAAGCCATAGAGACCGAGCGGCGGGCTCTTTTAATTGATTGATCAAGAGAATAGCGGGAGTGTGCAAAGGAAACCTTTAGGTGGCTTCATGATACACAAGAAACGCATGCTTGTACCCACAGGGCAACGGAATCTCGCTCCGTTCAAGCGGTCGTCTGAGCTGGCACAAACGATGGGGTTCGGAAATGAGAACCGCACTTTGGTAATTTTATGCTAATACAAAAGCTTCCTATCCTTTTTATTTCTTGTTTAAAAAGTAAAATTAACAGTTTTACTCCGTTGATCGATGCCCTTGCAAGAGAATGCACCCCTTTTTTTTCTTCGAGAGAGAACCGTCCAACAAAGCAGCCGACGTTTTCATGCTTTTGTGCCTGTAATTTTAGAAGGTTTGTATTTCGTATTGATCTTAACGCCGATATTCATTCTTCCGCATCGTTTTATGCTGTCAGAGACGTTACCGTTCGACAAATACGCAGAGCTCTTTAAGCATAACATTTTATTTGTTTGCTACCTGAAACCATTTCTAAGTGCTCTTAATGAAACATTCTAGAAAAGTTGAACGGTCAAGCTTCTGTTATTCACCCGTATTTTCCTTAAACCTCTGCCTTAAAGTGCCTTCCTCATCACGTCCCTAGACTACACCCAGTACACAACATTCACTGCACTTCAGATCTACCAAAGTCTCAGGATTATGTAGGTCTTCGTCTTGTCCTTCTATCCACCTATATTAAAGACAGGCTAATAAGGCTTTCGGAAGCAGCGACTTTTGTTATACACTAATTGATTGAACACCACTGCGATGTTAACCCGTGTCGGTGGTGTGTTTAGATTACACAGCATCCATATCTTTGTCGTCACAGATTCGTCGTCATAAGGGCACCACCGACGGTCAAGGTTTGCTATGGGAACCTGTCGCCATCCATAAGATAAAATAAGTCCGAATTCACCTTGGTCCTGTCTGCAAGCTTTCAGAGCCTAGCTGCTTCCGTTCGCCGGAACAAACCCGTATTACCTACAAGCTTCGAAGCCGCTAGGCAGTTCTGGTTTTCTCTTAGGTATTAACAATAACTATCTCCCAAGAGTTTATATAGCGGAAAGAAAACGAGAAAGCTCGCCTGCTTTTCGACAAAAGCAATCTCACGGAAGCAAATCCAACAAAAAAGAGAGAACTCGCCCGTTTGGACGGTTGGGTTATGTCCAAGGACGTCCTGCTACGCCCCAGTCCAGACTTGTCGCATGCACATAGAGCATTGTAGAATGTGCCGACGTTCTCTCGCCGAAGCAGCAGAGCAGGCCCTGTATCAAAGAACTGTCGTAGAAGAGCTGTTTAGCATAGATGTTCATATACTGTACATAGTCCTACCTTCGTCTCTATGTGTTCTTCGCTATACGGACTCCGCTCGTTACAGCTGCAAACCCACAGATGCGGTCACGGTGTTGGACCGCGAGGGAACCGAACTCACAGCCGCGACGATATGCACCCCCTCTACAAACGCCGCTGAGGTACTTGCCATCGTCTTAGCAGCCACAACAAACAGCGAATACATCATAGTCATCACGGACTCGCAAGTAGCATGCCACAACTACCAGCTCGGCCTTCAACCTTCGCCCTCAAGATCCTTAAGACCATCCCGCAGATTCCCCACATCTATATCGTTTGGACCCCTGGACCCGAGCCCATTGACGGAAACGAGGCGGTACACGCCGCTGACCGAGTGCGCACCCTCCGGGCCATTTCCTAAGAGAGCCAAGACACGGCGAAGACCCCACACACACTCAACGGCTACGTAGACATCCTCTCGCCTTTCAGACACGCGCATCAACGGTTCCCTTCTCCCTCACTCCCAACTTCCCCGAGCCGAAGCGACCACACTCCGCCCGCTCCATACCAACTCCTACTCCCACTCTACCCTCCTACACCATACCTATCCCCCCCCCCCCCCGATATTACTATACCTGTAAATATTACCCCTAGCCCGGAACCCTGTACCAACTGGTCTGAGATTGCCAACAGTCCCCATCCCTCACACCCAATTCCCGTCCCACGTACGAGCAGTGGGTGGAACGGCTGTCCAGCTCGTACCTCTCGACCCAGCAGAGGCTGATAGAGAGGGCCCGAGCATCCAGCAAGAACCAGGGCATCGGGGACCAGCAATCGCTCCACCCCCCACCCCACAGGGCCGGTTCTCTCCCATCTTGCAGCATTGAGCTCGAAATTACAGATGCTTATTCTCTCTCTATACCTATGATCCTGTATCCACCTCTCTTTCAAGAATTGTTCCTCTGCCTGCACGCAAACTAAATCGACATTGCTCACACAACCACGCCCATTTCTTTTTGTTTTTTTTTTAGAATAAATTACTCCCTCCCTGAACCCTCTCTGTTGAGAAGATTGGTGAGCTCTTGAATAAATCATGAGTATCGTGAGCACAGGAGCCATGGCGGGTATCAAAGCCGTCGCACAATGTGTTCTTCAGCCCTGCCATCATGACGACGCTGCAAACCAAGCGCATTAGTACTTGCTCAAATCTGCTCCTCCCTTACTGTATAGGCCACAGATGGGACACTCAAAAACGCGTTTGTATGCTACTTCGCTCGTCGCCACCAAGCTCTGCGGTCGTATTTTTGTGCATACGGTACCTGACCGTAGGAAACGGGCACTACGCGACCATCTCCCCTTTTCTTCGTGCTCCTTGCGGCAGCCGCTCCGCTACGTGAGACGGCCGAGAATCAGCTCCCGCTCCCCAGTAACCGCTTGCTTGGGCAGGTTCCTGCCCACCGAACTCGGATTGGGCGGGCATCCCACTTCATTATCTCTGTCGGGATGCACCTCCCATGTGTACCGAGACCTGGTGTTTGTGGCCCGCTGTGCTCCACGGACATCGGCCGCGGTGGTGCCCGGTCTTTCCATCCGTCACCTTTCCCTAGAACATACTCTGTCCAATCCTACGAGTTTGTTCGGCTGCACATGCAAGGTTACCCTCCCCTCCAACCAATTGCAATTAATAGAGACGACTCCTTTTACTTCCTTCGGTAAAAATTTCTCCTCCGAACTAAAGTGACGGTGTACGGGGAAAACGTCGTTTTGGTCGCCCGGCCTTCTTCGGGTAGTAATTGCTGCAGTCAAACGAAAAGTTCTGGGAATGAGCGGTTACCCGAGTACAGTTATAATGCGTTAAAGTGAATTTCAGGGAACTTGGGCATTGCCTGCTGAAAATAAGGCTGGCCATCCCGACAGGCGAACAGAGATTTACAGCGTGGCCCGTAAAACTGCCATTGTTTTGACGAGCCTGCCCGCTTCACAGCATGAAGACTTTCCAGCGTGACGGCAGGCTACCATGCCCGTTGCTTGCAACGATTCTCAAAAGGATTCACACCTTCCCCCGCAACCGATTTGTTTGAACGGCAGGGGATGGAAAGGGTTGCTGCTTGTGAAATTCATGTTGACGAACTTTGCTTGCACAGGCATCTAGAGAACAGGGATGGTACCGCCACAACACTAACTACACTTGAAGCAAATTCTCGCATTGTGCAGGACCAAACAATATACTCACGAGACATGTACGAACAAACATTACACTTTCTAGAGGAGAAAGATGTTTAAGAAAGTAGATGACGACAAAAGTGTTTTAAAGCGCAGCTTGTATGCCTCACTAATTGCGTTCGCTGTCGCGCCAAAACGCACTGCAGGAAAGCCAACATTACACATTGGGTTTCCCAAAACGATAATGATGATTATTTTGAGCATTTGATTTGAGTACTTGATTTTTATTTCTTGGGAAAACCAATGGGAAGCTGAGACTCAAGGCGGAGGTGGCCCGACAGAGTCCTCAGCCATCCGTTTACAGTTTACGTAATAACAGGGCTGTTCACAAATTTAAGCATAATAGCATATTCGTAATAGAAACATAGCACAAAGCAAAGTAATTATCAAAAGCTAAGGCACATCAAGCGCCTCAAGACAAGAAGTACGCTTCCCGTGGTCGGATTCGAACCTGGGTCCCTCGCGTCGTAAAGGTGACGTCATCAGATTCCGCCATTCCGACATGGTCGAAGCAGCTTTGCGTTTTAGCCATCTTTCTCTTAAAAAACGGGCTTCGATTTTTTCCCTCCAAGCTACCACTTTCTTTCGACCAAACACGACTTCCATTGAAGGGACACTAAAAGTATTTGTAAGCATTGCGGGATAACTATAGCGCGAATTCTTGCCTGGAGTCTCTCGGCCACGCTTCATCCCCTTTCACTGCTTTTACGCGACTTTATTCAGTAGAAAAATCAATTCGAAAATTCTGTCCTCGTTTCTGGATCCTCCTCGCCGATTTCCTATGACTTTTCGTATAACGTCAATACAAGATGGTTTGGCTTGACTGCGCTACTACACGGCTCGCCGACCCTCCGACAGAATGAGTCAGGCCAGCGTTTAATTCTCCAGCCGGCGGCGGGACGTCGAAATTCGTTCGCTCACTTCAAACTAAGCCACGATGAACTTGTGCCTGGAAGAATGTGTCTAGTTTTTTAGTCTACAGATTGTATCAAGCTGTAAGTCCAAGTCATTCCACAAAAGCGCGCAAGCGACGCTTCGCTGATTGGTACACCAGTAGAAAAATATCAGGCCAATTGAAGGCGGGGGACGAGTAAGCGAAGTTAACATAGGTACTAAGGAATTAAAATCAACTGAAACTTTTTTTCGTATGGCGTAAAACCAAGGTGCGGGAAGCACATTTTTGCTGGGTGAACAAGAGCAGGGGAAAGCAGCACGACCACACAACTGCGAAGGCTTTCCAGCCTGAGGTATTTAGTCGATATAAATTAGCTATTTGTGGAAATTTCGGGGACGCTAACTGCACGAGCGCTATTCAAGAAATAGTCCCCTAAGCTGCATGGGATACCAAACCTAAATAAATATATAAATATAAATATAAATATACAGAAATATAGGTCAGCAGTCTACAACGCCAAAGGAGGCATAGGGGTGTGGTTAGGCTCTTTTCTTTATCACTACGGTTAATTAAGTAAACATTTTTTTTAATTATACAGAAGAAAGAAAGAAAGAAAAACACGCGCCCAGAGTGGGGACCGAACCCACGCCTTTCGATTACATGTCGAATGCCTTACCAATTCGGCTATCTCGAATGCCTTACCAATTCGGCTATCTGGGCGCCCAGATAGCCGAATTGGTAAGGCATTCGACATGTAATCGAAAGGCGTGGGTTCGGTCCCCACTCTGGGCGCGTGTTTTTCTTTCTTTCTTTCTTCTGTATAATTAAAAAAAATGTTTACTTAATTAACCGTAGTGATAAAGAAAAGAGCCTAACCACACCCCTATGCCTCCTTTGGCGTTGTAGACTGCTGACCTATATTTCTGTATTTCCTCAACGAGCCCCTCATTTCCTTACTAAATATAAATATATATATATATATATATATATATATATATATATATATATATATATATATATATATATATATATATATGCGCGTTATGCGGAGGTTATGGGTTCGATTCCCGCTTCCGGAAAAAAACAGCGCATTTTTTCTCGACTTGAATTTTCAATTATTTATTCCTGCATAAAAAAAACGCAATCATACCTCATTCGGCTCTATAAAACACTGTTAAAAACGCCAAACAGCACTGGCAATAAGGACTGCAACTTTGATATGTGTTCTTACGGAATCCCTCGTCCCGTACGTCTCTGTTCTACAAAATGCAATACGAGGGTTCTGGCTTCAGCAGTCTGAAATGCCTTTGGCTATCCCCGACTTCCGACCACGTCTTACGTGCGGCCGCTGGGAAAGGACGTTCTACGTCTTCCCGCGGTGGTCGAGGGGCGGCGCTAGTTGACCGGGCTCTGAGCAGTCGTAAATACAACGCGGTATAGTGGAGAGAGAAGTCGCCGCGGAACTAGCTCAATGGTAGAGCACCGCACGCGTTATGCGGAGGTTGTGGGTTCGATTCCCGCTTCCGGAAAAAAACGGCGCATTTTTTCTCGACTTGAATTTTCAATTATTTATTCCTGCATAAAAAAAAAAACGCAATCATACCTCGTTCGGCTCTATAAAACACTGTTAAAAACGCCAAACAGCACTGGCAATAAGGACTGCAACTTTGATATGTGTCCTTACGGAATCCCTCGTCCCGTACGTCTCTGTTCTACAATATATATATATATATATATATATATATATATATATATATATATATATATATATATATATATGACGACCAAGTAGTGGAACGCTTCTATGAAGATGTGGAATCGGCAATGGCTAAAGTAAAAACGCAGTATACTGTAGTTATGGGGGACTTTAATGCTAAAGTAGGCAAGAATCAGGCTGGAGACAAGGCAGTTGGGAACTATGGTCTGGGCTGTAGAAATAGCAGGGGGGACCTACTAGTTGAATCTGCAGAACGGAATAACCTACGCACAATGAATACCTTCTTCTGTAAACGGGAGAGTCGGAAGTGGACCTGGAGGAGCCCGAATGGGGAGCACAAAAATGAAATAGACTTCATATTATGCGATAACCCTGGCGTCGTGCAGGATGTGGAAGTGCTCGGAAGGGTAAGGTGTAGTGACCACCGTATGGTAAGATCTCGAATTAGGATAGAGTTGAGGAGGGACCGCAACAAGCTAGTACGAAAGAAGCCGATAAATGAGCAAACAGTAAGACGTAAAGTAGAAGAATTCAGGATCGCACTACAGAACTGATATTCAGCTCTTACCGAGGAAGCCGAGCTTACGACACAGGAAGCCAGCGACAACCTTACACGTATTCTCACGGAGTGTGCAGTAGAAGTCGGGGGCACTATGGCTAGACGGGATACTGGTAAACTTTCACAGGAGACGAAAGATCTAATCAGGAAACGGCAAACCATGAGAATCTCCACCGCAGCCGACAGAATAGAACTAGCAGAGCTCTCGAAGTTAATCAATAAGCGGAAGACAGCTGACATACGGAAGTATAATATGGAGAGGATCGAATACGCTGTAAAGAACGGAGGTAGCCTGAAAGCAGTGAAGAGACGTCTTGGCGTGGGGAAAAATCAGATGTATGCACTTAAGGATAAGCAAGGCAATGTCATTACAAATAGGGACAAAATAGTCACAGTGGCCGAGGAGTTCTATAGGGATCTGTACAGTAGCCGGGACATACAGGATAATGCCGCACGAGACAGTAGTTCAGAGGAGATAGACATCCCACCAGTAACGACCGAAGAAGTAAGGAAGGCTTTGAAAGAAATGAAAGGGGGCAAAGCATCTGGTGAGGATCAGATAACAGCAGACCTCTTGAAGGATGGCGGAGAAATTGTACTTGAAAAACTGGCAAACCTGTATACGCAATGCCTAATGACCGCAATGGTACCGGAATCTTGGGAGAACGCGAACATCATCCTAATCCATAAGAAAGGCGACATGAAGGACTTGAAAAACTACAGGCCGATCAGCTTACTGTCAGTCGTCTACAAGGTATTTACCAAGGTAATCGCTAACCGAATCTCAGCAACCTTAGATTTCAGTCAACCTAGAGAACAAGCAGGGTTCCGTAAAGGTTATTCAACAATGGACCATATCCACACGATCAATCAGGTGATAGAGAAGTGCGCTGAGTATACTCAACCCCTATATATAGCCTTCATAGATTATGAGAAAGCATTTGACTCGGTCGAATCCCTAGCAGTCATTCAGGCATTACGGAACCAGGGGGTAGATGAGCATTATGTAAGAATACTAGAGGATATCTATAATGGGTCTACAGCTACCATCATCCTCCATAAGGAGAGCAGTAAAATACCTATAAGGAAGGGTGGCAGACAAGGAGACACAATCTCTCCAATGTTATTCACAGCATGCTTACAAGAAGTATTCAGAACGTTGGATTGGGAACAAGTGGGAGTAAGGGTTAATGGAGAATACCTCAGTAACCTCAGATTTGCTGATGACGTTGCCTTGCTAAGTAACTCGGGGGACGAATTGCAAAGCATGCTTTCCGCACTGGACAAACCGAGTACAACCGTGGGCCTGAAAATAATATGCAGAAAACTAAAGTAGTGATCAATAACCTCGGTACAGCACAGCGGTTTGAGATAGGTGGCGAAACCGTGGAAGTAGTAGGCGAATATATCTACTTAGGCCAAGTTGTGACCCCGGATCCCAACCATGAGGCAGAGATAATTCGAAGGATAAGATTGGGGTGGGGTGCATATGGCAGACATTCCCAGATAATGAATAGCAGCCTACCATTGTCTCTGAAGAAGAAAGTGTATGACAGCTGCATATTACCGGTACTCACCTACGGGGCAGAAACTTGGAGGCTGACTAAGAGGGTTCAACTTAAATTGAGAACGACTCAGCGGGCAATGGAGCGGAAAATGCTAGGTGTAACATTAAGGGACAAGAAGAGAGCGGAGTGGGTCAGGGAGCAAACTGGTGTTAAAGACATATTAGTAGAAATTAAGAAGAAGAAATGGACTTGGGCAGGGCATGTAATGCGAAGGCAAGATAACCGCTGGTCATTAAGGGTAACAGAGTGGATCCCTAGAGAAGGCAAGCGCTGCAGGGGGCGGCAGAAAGTTAGATGGGCAGATGAGATCAAGAAGTTTGCGGGGATAAATTGGTCACAGTTAGCACAGGACCGAGGTAATTGGAGAATAATGGGAGAGGCCTTTGCCCTGCAGTGGGCGTAGACCGGCTGGTAATGATATATATATATATATATATATATATATATATATATATATATATATATATAGGTCGGCAGTCTACATCGCCAAAGGAGGCATAGGGGCTTTCTTTCTTTCTTTCTTCCGTATATTTAAAAAAAATATTAACGTCATTAACCGTAGTAAAAAACAAATGAGCCTAACCACACCCCTATGCCTCCTTTGGCGTTGTAGACTGCCGACCTATCTTTCTGTATTTCCTCAACGAGCCCCTCATTTCCTTACTATATTATTCTGCGAAAGCCTAGCGAGGGTCTCGGTTCTGGCAGCCTTGATGCCTAGGTAGCATAAGAGGGCTTCCCGCCAGTTACCCGCTCATGACAGGCTGTAGACGTCCGAGTCACGCCCCGGGGGTTGAAAAGAAGGTCCCCTTCTCCCCGTGTAGTCAGAGTGGCGCTGGCTACCACCCTCAAGCGTCAGATACACTTCTAGTAAATATAAATAGCCCAGAAAGCGAAGGAGAACACAGTCGCCCATATAGCCGGATTGGTAAGGCATTCGAGATCTAATCGAAAGGCGTGGGTTCGGTCCCCACTCTGGGCGCATGTTTTTCTTTCTTTCTTTCTTCCGTATATTAAAAAAAATGTTAACGTCATTAACCGTTGTAAAAAAAAAATGAGCCTAACCACACCCCTATGCCTCCTTTGGCGTTGTAGACTGCCGACCTATCTTTCTGTATTTCCTCAACGAGCCCCTCATTCATTTCCTTACTATATATATATATATATATATATATATATATATATATATATATATATATATATATATATATATATATATATATATATATATATATATATATATAGATATATAAACTTTATATAAATATATAAAGTATATACATCATATACTTTATATTTCCGCCCCGGCAGCGCTGGCTTGTGGCCAAGTGGTCTGAAGCACTAGGTGTATTGTTTTGCAGTGCGCAAGTTCGAATTACCCGATAGCGCATGTTTTTTTATGTTTATTTATTTGTTTTGGAGCTGTGTTTTCTGTACTGAATTCACCATTTTGGTGTTGTAACTTTCATTGCTCAACGAGAGAGTTCGCAGAGCACGTGCAGACTGACACTGACGCGCGGGTGAGTTCTCGTCGGTGTGATGGTGCCATAAGCACCGACTGCTTACGGGCACACTCCCGAATCAGCCGACCCTCGTCCTGGTGCAGACACGCCTCTTATGCCACAGGCACGAGCCAGGCAAGCTGCAAAGGTGGGAGGAAATGGCATCGCATTTAAGCGTCTCCGCTGAAGCGGAGGGCGCTCATCCACAGTGTACGTCTCGGCTATTGATTGTTATGATTCCAAGCCATGCTGGTAGGTTCATATGATGCATTTCGCAGCCGACAACATGGCAGACGCGTGGTATGCCGATTACTGAGATATCGAGAATCATTTGCCAACGAAAACTTCGAATGCCAAGCATGTTGTTTCACCGAACCAAAACCGAAACTGGTTTGAATCCGAAGCTTAGACATCGTCCCATCATGTAGAACCTTGCATGGAGGCCACTTTTTTAGTAGGTGCGGCTGCCGCAGACCGAACGTGGTAGGTTTCCTTCTTCCGGGCTTCATAAAATAAATGCCCCCTTATCGGCTGGATAAACGATTAAAAGTGTGTTTATTTGAGCCAGTCTACGCAGTGCAAGCAAACATTGGAGCTTGACAAATTCGCTTCAGTGTACCTTTCAAATAGACAGGAATATTTACGAAAGGGAGGGGAAATTTCTTCTTGTTATCGAAACAAATGAAAGCATTAGGAACAGAAGGTTACAAGGACACCTACGCACTCTTTAACATGTTGTGATTGTTAAAGCATTCGTGTGCGAGTGCCGAACGTCTCCTTTTATTATTACCATAACCCTTTTCTCGTTGTGGTTGTTTCTCTTCGTCTTTCCGTTACTATCAGTCGCCATCTTCCCGCATTCCCATCGCCGAGCAAAAAAAAAAAAAAAAAGACATTTATCGGGAACCTACTGTTCTGCTTGTCTAGTCCCTGCTTTTCTAGTGATCAAGCTCGAATCACTCATGTAGGCCTCATTACATATCTCTAACCCCCGCGTCTAAGTCAAAAACCTCAGCGAATTTACTAGGTCCACCCATAGTTAACCAGATTCGCGAGCTGAGCTGGTGCTGGGAGTGCATGTCTAACAATCATTACGGAGTCCCGATACGGAGTCCCGAGTGTCGATTCCAAGGCCCAAATTTAACTCATTTCTTTTCAAGTCACGACTTTTTTTTGTTTACAGCCTGTTTTATGATAAAGTTGGCGTCACACCGAGCACTTCGGGACCTCCTTTTTGTTCTTGAAGCCGTCGGCCACTTTTGTTTTGCCATCTCTTGGACGCGACGCCGCATACTCGTAGCCGCCGACTTAACTAAGGCTCTCTCATTAATACAAATATGCAAAAAAAGAAAGAAAGTTTCGAGCTTTAAAATACTTGCGAGCGAGCGTACGTTCCCCAACAACAAAAGGCAGAAAGCTAATCTGTACCGCTCCTCGTATTTTCGCTTACAGCAGACAATTCTGGTTCAATGAAGTGCGCGCTTGAAGAACATTTGCGGCGCGCCCAGCGTCTGAGACGTGGTCGGCTCGACCTGCGGATAAATTATGCGAGGGAACGCGTCGACCGCAGCTTGTCAGCCAATTTCCCTAGGATAGCCTGCCCTGCCCGCCTATTTCAAGCTCCGTGTGTTATAGGGCTGGTTCCTGCCACTTTCGTAGTACGCCAGTCTGGAGCGAAAGTACGTGACAGGCGCGCACAAAGAGAGCGTCGTTGGGAGTAATGGTAGTGCGGTTTTAACTGCGTTCATGCAAGCTCGAACGGGTAAAGATGAAAGACATCGCCGTGGTACCGAGGAGCCGCACTAAAAAATCGACATGTCGCTGCCAAAGCTGGGATTTGGGTGGTGTGAAGTTAAGCAGACGGAAGCCCGATGGCGTATCGACAGCGTCAAAGGCACCGCAAAAAGTAAACACTAACTATAGCAAGCAGGACACTGCTTCTTTTGCGCTATGTTTATACTAGAACAGTCTCCCCATTGAAACTAAAACGCTACCAATTTTAAAGTATTTGAAAGCTGCGCGTTTATCTTTTCTTCGTGACGTTTGCGATTGCGTACACATTTTGATTACTATTTTCAGTTGTTTGTTTTGCTTTCATGCTTCTTTTCGTACGGTTTTGTTTGATATAACTCCTAATGAATATTTTGATCTATCTATCTGTTCTGCCCAATATTGCAACATACGTATATGGTCACTGACAGGACGTCTCCTTACAGCCACGTGCTCAGGGACCTCCCCCTGCGTATTCATCTATGTATTCCATATCTGAACATAATAAACATTCTCCTTGTTCTGAAAAAAAAAAGCATGCGTATTCTAGCGGCTTCAGAGGTAGTCTGGAGGATATTAAAACAATTGCTTTCTTGCTACTGAATATATGTAAAGAGTAGTGGATTGCGGGAATATCCTACTGTGCAGAACAATGAGCTAAAATTTAATGTTGAGGATTGTGATGGCGTGTTTTTTAAAGAAGGTAGTCTTCCCTGCGCTACTTAAACGAGAATAGTTTAGTCTGTCTGTCTGCCTGTCTGTCTGTCTATCTGTCTGTCTGTCTGTCTGTCTGTCTGTCTGTCTGTCTGTCTGTCTGTCTGTCTGTCTGTCTGTCTGTCTGTCTGTCTGTCGCTCGACTCAGTCGCCCGACCAAATGATAAAAGAATTCTTCAATGAGATGTTAATATAGGCAGATGTTTACGAAACTATATTAATGGTGGCAATGAGAACACTTGTCAACATTCTTGAGCAAAACGAAAACGTTAGGCATATATGACGCAAGTCGTCAATAAATAAGTGGTATTTGGATTGCTTTTTAATTAAAATTCATGGCTGCTTCATATTTGCGATGTAAAATAAAGAAATACGCCCTGAAAGAAATGTTTCCACCTGAAAATACAAAAATCTCGCGCGGCGCGCTCTCGTAGCAGTTCTCTAAGATCAAAGTAATAAAAGGTTAGATGCAGTGGAACAAGGCAAAATTTAATTGACTTCAGCAAACCTCCCGTGTGTTTGTCGTGTGAGGATCGAAACGGGAGGGGAAGAGCGTAAAAGGGGGGCGGGGAGAGAAGATATGCATTGATATGACAAGGGCGATAGAAGGCTACAGTCCTTCGAGGACATCTGCAGTGAAGTGAGCAGATACGCGGCCAATTTTATAATAAATTACTTATTGCTGAAAAGTAAGAGGCACAGACTTTTAATTAAAGAGGAAAACGCAGAGAGATTTGCCGACATGAGTTCGCCGACATGCTAAATGCGGGAAAGAAGCAGAAGGGGAAAAAGGTGGTAGGTGTAGTTAAAGGGACACGAAACTGTAAAAGGAAATTTTCCCATATTGGTAGATTAGAGTGTTGGGAATGAAAATCTACCACTCGCAGCGGCAACAGTTGCTTATCGATATAAAAACTGCAAAAAACGTAAAAACAGGTGTATACGCCCCACCCCCTTTCCCGCACTGCATTTTGTGACGTCACAAACAGCGGATGTATGGTGGAACGGCATTTCTGGAGCTTGCCTAAGAGGTTTCTGGAATGAACACAGAGGCAGAAGGGACGTGCACATGTAAAATTAATCTACGAGGGCACCTTTGATGTTCACGCACTTTTGAGGAGAAACAAACCACAGGAATCACGCACCATAATGTATGATGCCGCATCCCAGGCGGCAGGCCGTGTTTCAGTTTCGATTTCATTGAAATATTTCGCATTGCGTGCAGGCGCAGTCAAAGATGCATGGATGCGGGTGAGCACGACAGCCTACCGCAGCCAGCGGCAAAAGCAGATATTATCAGCGTGACCGACGAGAAATGAGACGGCCGTGAACTTGTTTGATAAACTTCAAACTTGTTTGCAACACCTGCTACCAGGTGTAGGCACGCCCTTGGTATTTATAGAAAAGATTCTCCGGCGTCATTGACCCCCGGCAATAAAGAGTCGGGGTTTGGCAGCCAAATTTGCCGTACGCCGTCACACCAAGATGGCATCGAGTGAACCATTCTCGTTCTGCTGCGACGAAATTATATGCCAATAAAAACGGGCTTTCAGGAAGATGGTGGCGATTGAGTAATACCGGGCAAGGCTGGATCTGGCCGCTTTGTGATGTTCTCAGAAACGTCACAAAAGAAAAAAAGAAGGGAAACGGTAGAGGCAAATGCAGGCTATAATTATTTCTTTTCCAGAGAACAAGGCATTGTTGGATGCCGAAAAAAAGCTGAGAGGGCTAGGGAACGCGCTACCTTGCAGGTGAAACGACATTTCACTTAATTTTTAGTGTCACATTACTAAGAAGGGTAGTACAGAATGAGCCGCTCGCGTGGTTATCTGGTTGAAAGTTCCGAGGGGTGTTCGGGGAGGTGGCCAAAGCTCAGGCAAGGGCGTTGGCATTCAACGTCAAAATTTACATAATTGTGCATGCTATGCACAAAATAAGCAATGTTAATGTGATCGGGGTAATTATTTTGTCTATGAATGCATTGTGTCGCACGAATATTTCGCTAGTTTAAAATGTGCAGTGGCGTTTAGGTATGATATTTTCCAGCAGTTTCCCCTCGTAACTTTAAGCAACAATAAAAATTAATAGCCACCACCGCTCCCCTATTATTTACTTCAATTACCGACTAGCTTGCGTGTGTCAGTGGACAAGGCGTTGGGCTGCTGAGCACACGTGGGCCGGTTCAGTTTCGGCTATGGTGGGTGTTTTTTGATGGAGGCGAGAAATGATGACGTATGTGTGTGTGTCCAAATTTCAGCGCAGGTCAAACATCCCAAGGCGGCCTCTAATATTCCGCAGTACTCCACTACGGCGCGCCCTATTACGCATATGGCTCTTCGGCCAAAAAAACCCAAAAGTTAAAGAAATAAATGGGAGATCTATCGGTGGATCTTTAGGGATGCTTGAACACCCCATCCCCCTCCCCCGCGAACGTGAGTAATGGCCCGACACAGACGCCTTGCTACGTCTTTAGAAGCCCGCCACACGGCGTTCTTCGGACGCCCCTCACACACAGTGCCGATGGTGCTTTGCGTCCTAACCGTCCCAGCGGCCACGCTTCTTCGCTTCAGAAGCGGTATGTGCTGCCTGTCGCCCCTTTCGTTGTCCACCAGTGTCGGCCTTCGTCGCCGTCATTCCCATTACATCCTATTTTGCCGCCTGCACGGTACTACGCACGCTAACCACTTCCTTCCACAAGGCGCACCATCGCTTACGGGACGAGTGGAGGCGCCACGTGACGGCAGCGTTGGGTGGAGGGAAGGACGGGCCGGCGCAGCTTCGACTTGACGTCTCCTTAGGCAGCGGGGCGAACGCAGCGCCACCACAGCCAATTGTCACTGGTTCGGGCAGACGTCACCCGTCCAAGCGCGCGCTTTGTCGTTCTTCGTTATTTTGTCGCTCTGTGCCCACAAATCGAAGGCAAATTTTTCTTCCGACATGCCCCAAGAGGAAAAAATTGGCACAAGTTAGCATCGCATGCACCACGTTTTATGTAAACTGTTGTACAGCAAAAGTTCCTTTATTCGACACTGGTGGGACTGCGAAAACTTTTCGAGTTATCCGATTGGCCAAATATCGAATGAACGACAAAAACGGGATATTTCCGCAGCATGACGAAGCTTTATTTTCCAAAGAAATTTGTAATCTTTGTCTGTTTTTTCGGGGGAACTTGAGCGGCGACAATAGCTCTAATAGCTGCCAGAGGCAAAACACACATCGCGAAGCACGCAAGGAACACGCAAAAACGACGGTACCCGCCAAAACGGCACTTTCTGAAGATAGGGATATCTGCGACACGACTGCACAAAGGCGGGAAAGGCAACAAAGCACACAAGATTCTACCGCTGCAGCCGCAACCAACCTCGCTTTCCTCGTGGATGGACGGATGGATGGATGGATGGATAGTAGCAACCCTTTGTATCGGGTGGCAACTTGCGCCACGTAGCCTACGTGCATCGACCCGTTTCGGTTGATTGACCATGCGGTTGGCCTATGCAGCATTTCTTTTTTCAGCTGTACAGTAGCGTTTCTGATGGCAGTGTTTTTTCTTTTTTGCTCTCTGCGCATCGACTGGGCGAGCTCGCCAAGCTACGACACTCGGTCGAAATAACCGATGCGCGCCAAAATTTTTCCGAATTAACGAGAGTTCCTCTTTATAGACTCCTGTATATAATTGTAGGAGCCACGCGCACAGGTCGAATTAACCGATTATCCGAATTAATGTGGGTTGAATTAACGAGCTTTCACTGTATTAAAAAGTTTACGAGCCTCCTTCGAAAAGTTTGGTATGAGTATGTACATACATACGTACGTACATACACACATGCATACATACATACATACATACATACGTACGTACATACATACATACATACATACATACATACATACATACATACATACATACATACATACATACATACATACATACATACACACACACATACATACATACATACATACATACATACATACATACATACATACATACATACATACATACATACATACATACATACATACATACGTATCTATACGTACATCTTTCATAAACTACCCCCTGTATTCTCCGCTGTAAGGCCAATAATGGCATCTCGGCAACGGGCAAATATTCAGCAAACAGCCACTCAATGCCTCGTACTCATCGCCACCGCTCGCTGAACGGGGCGCGAGCCTGTTCAGCGTATAGTCCTCCTCTGACGGGGCCCGCTGGCCTGGGTAAATATTTTAACCGTAAACAAGTCCGCTAATTTGCGGCCGGCGCAGTGCGCCCCGCCTGTTGACAGAAGCGGGCCGAGGAATTCAACTGGGTCTCCGCGTCTGCAGGAGGAAGTGGGCGGCCGAGGCATTCGGGCCTGAGGCACGTGCGAGGCTTTTTTATACCCTGCAACACGCAAGACGCGCGAGCCTCCCGTCTCGAGGCGCCCCGCGGCGCTGGTTTCCTTCTCCGGACCAGGGGCCGACTCCGCTGGCGAGCGCCGAAATGGCGTTCCGACGCCGCTCAGAATCACCTGCGTTCGGTCCGCAACGGGCCGGATGTTCCGCTGCCAAACGAAACACCGCGACTAGGCTTTATTTTCTTTCGCCGCGGCGATGTACCCTTCATCCGTATTTCTCGCTCCCGCCTCTCTTTCCCAGCCCGAGCAATGGCCACGGAGGGGGGCTCCCGAGTTGTGGAGGATTTGCATAATAGGCGCTTATGCACGTCAAACGTTAAGGCCCGGGATATTTAGCGGTTGATACATCGGCCGTGGTTTTTGACGTCAAGCGACGATCGAAAGAGCTTTGTTGCGATCGACGGAGCAACTACTGCGCTTTTCGACATACTTAGAAACGGAGATAGCTATCTTTCCTTTTTTTTTTTTTTGCAGGCTAGGCGCACGATTGAGAAACGGGCTGGTGTTTTATATACGGTACGGTTTAGTCGCGCGTATTCCTTTCATTTCAGCGGCGACGTTTTTGCGACTGATTTGCGAGTTCGCACACGCTGGTTTGTGAGCGTCATTTCTGAGTTCCTTCTGCGTTGGTGCTGATGAAAGAGTGCGGCTAGTGCGCCTGTCGACCGCATTTAGGAATGGGGATTTTGAGTTTGTGTTCATTTTGTGCTGGCAGCAGTGGGTGTCGTTAGACCGGGGGAACAATACAGGCGGGGCGGAGCTGGGGATGTGCAAATGGTGGAGATGTGATGTTGCATTTTTTCAATCTCTGGCACAAAGGAACAAAACAAGTAACAAAGGAACTAGAGGGAATAAAACCTGCCACTCCTTTTGCAGAAGGAGCACGGCATCTCATCAGTGATCAGTGCTTTCTAACCTTAGCCGCTACGCCCCACGGGAGGTTCAAAAAGCCTGGTAAGGTTTTGGTGAAAGTATAAAGTACGTTCTAACATATTTTTAACCTTACTTAGGTATCCGTCACATGATTTTATTTCAAAAAGGCAAGACTGCACAGACGAATGGTATTCCTCACATTTCAAGCAAGCCCACCGATTACATTAACGAAAATCTTCGTCCTCACGCACACACGATCACGAAAACGGCGAACAACATACCAACCCCCATCCAACACAAATGTACACGCACACGCACACATGCAACAAGAACTGCGGACGGGGAAATATTGTCTTTAGGACGAAGAATGCACGCCTTTATGCTGACCACAAAAAAAAAAAAAGAACACGCGGCTCATATTCGTGCAATGGCACCGTCGATGGCTTCATGGGAAGCACCGCTATACTTTACAGCCTGGTTGCTGGTGGGAGTTTATGTACATCAAAGAGGCAGCCCGCGTTTTTCGCCTGAAGGAATCTCATCCGGCCATCGTTTCCTATCAGGCGAGAATGCTTATTCAGGGTTAACTGCCCGTGCTTGCCACGCATCTTTCATAGATGGCGATTGTGAAGGGAAGAGATGTTTTCCTCGTTTAATTTTAAATCTCTCGCTGCATTTCATTTTTCAAATTTGTCGAAGTTTGCACTGAAGACATTTTTCGTAGCGTCTCACGACGAAGACATGATGCGTATGCGCCTTTCCTTTGATCCTGTTCATTGGTGTGAACAGAAGACGGCATTGTGTCTTTGTAGAAGCAATGTCGTCAGACCAGACACGCAACACCGGCTCGCAATATATTCGGTGCTTTTTGTGGCCTTGTTAGCTGGTAATACAACACACAACATAAAAAACCACGTATGTTTCAAAAAGGCAGTCCCTACTGTAGAATGTACCTATTAGCCTTATGACACGAAGAACGTTGTTTGGAACTCGGCAACCCATTAGCTGATAACCTTTAATGACAATACAACGCGCCACAAGTCTTCACACTATTTAGTTGCGAAATATGAGCTATGTCAAAAAGAAAGCTCAATAGAAAACTCGCTGGGTTCAGAGCACATGGTCACCGCGTTTTTAATTTTTAATGGGTGACCATCTTTGTTGAGTACCCCAGCCCAAACGGTGTTGGCCTTGTATCTGCAAGAAAATGAATAATATGCAAAACAACGAGAGCTTGTATTTGTGATATTGCAACGTTGTAGAAAAAAAATTACAAAAATCCCGAAACAATAACCAAGCGAAAAAAAAAAAAACTCCCAACGTGGCATTTAATAGCAAAACCTGGCGCCCCAGTGCTTCGTCGGAGGAAGCTAAACAATCTTCTAAAAGGACTACTTAATTCAGCGCCCTCATGTGGTTAACGAAAACCACCAAGAAAAAGCCAAGAGATATCAAAGTAAGAATAAAGAAAACGAAACGATTGAAACCACAAAATTGTATCAAAGAACAACTTGACATTGATTTTAACTACAGTGAAAGCTGGTTAATTCGAACCCCAAGGGGACGCCACCTCAGGTCGAATTATTGAATGTTCGAACAAACGAAAGTGAAGCAAGAAAGCCGCAAAATGCGATTGTGGAGAAGTGCAGTATGTCGGCAACTGAATGCTTGAAAAGGACACGGTAATTGAAACCTGCCTTTTGTGCTTGAAGGCGAAAGCTAGAACTTTTTTCTCTAACGAGCGAATATAGCGAATTAAAGGACTCCTTTTCGCGTACTCCTAAACAGAGTAAGAGACGAGTAGCATTCCTTCCGGTCATTACTTCCGAGCGATGGCCGCAATGGGTGTATCGTCCGCCACCTCCTCATGGTCACTGGCAGCGACATGATCTACGCTGATGACCTCAGAAATGATGCCACCTGTCAGCACGCCCCACACCATGAACTCGTGTCCACATCTACGTAATCTTTGAAGAAACTCTTTCCAAAATGTCCGCAATAGGGGTTTTATATTTATTTCACCCGATTTAACTTCTCCCTCTGCATTCCGGAGGTGACGCAGCCTCGTGTGTAGGCAGCGGGGCCGTTTCTCTGGCCGTGCGCCAGGCCCCAAGCTGCGGGCGCGGTGGCACGTAGTTCGAATTTTCCGTGGCGGAGGTCCCTCGCATTCGAACTAACCGTCTTTTAAATACATAGGTTTCTGTGCAGACTTGGACGGGGCAAATCGTAAAGTTCGCATTATTCGTAATAATCGATTATTGAAATCCGAGTTAACGAGCTTGCACTGTATTGCTGCAGAAAGCATACCTGCAAATATTGAGAAAAACGGACAAGGAAGAAGACAGAAAACACAAAGAACGCATGATTCCATAAACCTATCATTGCATGTCTGCGCTATAAACAAGTAAGCATACAATAAAACGTATACAGTATACAAAAATCGGCCCACAGAAAAAAAACTGGTACCATCAGGATGTAACATTTATTTTTGTATATAATGTGCACGTATGAAGAAACTATTTAAATGTGTTTGGGCTGCAAATAGGCGGTCGTGTTCAATTGGGATTTACCAGATTTGGAGAGATTATATTTTCACCCTTGGGAAGACGAAAAGAACGAGTTATGATGTAGTGCACGCACGTCAGCGATTCAGTGCACCGTCCTCCGAAAAGTAGCGCCGAATTCGAAAAAAAAAAAAAAAACAACTGAAGACGGCCATGAAGCAACGATAGAACGAGGTCGGACGATAAATATACTAGACTCCTTTCTTGGAATGAACTCAATTGATTGATTTCTGTTTTTTTGTGAAGCTACCAAACTGGAAAGCCGTATTCAAGGAGGGGTTGAATCCAATCATGCATATAACAAGTTTACGGTAATTACGAGCTCCCTTAAAGTACGGTGAAGGCAGCCCCCCTTTTTTTGAGTTTTTGGTTGTGCAGTCGGCGTGTGATGATCACGACAGGTTCAAAGTAATTATCGGTAAGGAACACTTGTATTGATTTGATTGATTGTAGGGTTTAACGCGCCGACGCAACGCAGGCGATGAGGCGCGCCGTAGCGGAGGGCTCCGGATTAATTTTGACCACCTGGGGATCTTTAACGTGCGCCGAAATCTCGTACACACGGGCGTTTTCGCTTTTCGCCTCCACCAGAAAAGCGACCGCCACGGCCGGGAATCGAACCCGCGACCTCGTGCTCAGCAGCGCAACGCCTTAGCCACTGAGCCACCGCGGCGGGTCTAACACTTGTATTTTAACATCCTTTGCGAATTCTCATCTTTAAAATTGCAATGAAAATGAGAGGAGTAAGTGCTTTTAACGAAATACAAAAAAAAAACGCTTTATGAAGGTAGTTTTCCTTACCTAGACATGATCTTATTGTGATGAATGTGCTGGAAGTGAGACGAAACCGCGGGTGGAGCTATTGCTGGGCACAAAATGGAATCGTCAGCAAAACAAAACCTTTCTTCGGCAAGAAGGGATTTGTTTGGCGCAATGAAACATGGTAAAAACAGCGTAGCTGAAGACAGGACACACGGGAAGAAAGGCACAGGATCCATGCTTCATTGCTCCAACCAACGTTTCAGCAAAGAGACTTACCTTCGTCAGGGCTGCTGAAACCTTGCTAGCAATCGTGGTGGCTGCCTAGCTCAAAGCTTTCTTATATATATATATATATATATATATATATATATATATATATATATATATATATATACACATACACAACAAAAGAAAACTTTGGACAAGGTAAAAGCACGATTGTTACCAACGTTTCAGCAAAGAGACTTCCTTTGCTGAAGTCTCTTTGCTGAAACGTTGGTAACAATCGTGCTTTTACCTTGTTCAAAGCTCTCTTTTCTTGTGTTCTCTACCATCTTCAAAGTTCTACTGCTATATATATATATATATATATATATATATATATATATATATATATATATATATATATATATATATATACATACAGGGTGTCCCAGCTATCATGCACCAACATTTAAAAAAAGAGTAAAGGCGTAACTCGAAAGAAACCAGGTGCATAATGTTTGCAGTACTGTGAAGAAGCGGACAGTATTTTTTTCTTTAATGATACTTAATTAACTAATTATAATTAATTATCTAACTCGAGAAATACTGTCCTAATCACTAAAGTGTCAATGAGGCACTTGTAGGTAACCACGAGGGGCATCTAACTGCGGTATTTTTAGCGATGAACTAATTGCGTACACATTTATTCTGACTGATAAAGGAAACCCGCGAAATATGAAAAATACCACGTGACGGCGCCTCCGCGCGCTCCGTAAAGTAACGCCCTCGAACAGGCTGCCTCTCAGTTAGCCAGAATGCAATAGACAAAATAAAGAAAGAAGAAATCGCGACCGAGTTTGTTCCTTATCTGCACACGCGTCCCGCGAATCTTGCTGCTGCTGCTCCTTCCATGCATGCTATTATCAAGGTGATGCGCTGTCTCTTCGGGCGGGTAACACGCGAAGCAGTTGCTTTCAATCAGCTTTGTTTGGGGACGCTGCTTTACAATGCGCGTGTAAGCGTCGTCACGTGGTATTTTTCATATTTCGCGGGTTTCCTTTATCAGTCAGAATAAATGAGTACGAAATTAGTTCGTCGCTGAAAATAGCGCAGTTAGATGTCCCTCGTGGTTACCTACAAGTGCCTCATTGACACTTTAGTGATTAGGACAGTATTTCTCGAGTTAGATAATTAATTACAATTAATTAGTTAAGTCTCATTAACGAAAAAATTACTCTCCGCTTCTTCACAGTACTGCAAACATTATGCACTAGGTTTTCTTGGAGTTACGCAATTTCTCTTTTTTTAAATCTTGGTGCATGATAGCTGGGACACCCTGTATATATATATATATATATATATATATATATATATATATATATATATATATATATATATATATATATACAGGGTGATCAAAGTTAAGTCGACAAGTTTTTTAAAAATTAGGACTTTAGATTTACGTGAAGACCACCACTACACTGAGGTGTTGCGCACAGGGGGACACATAATTAGGTGGTAATTATTGATGTAGGTGGCTTAATTAACTAAAATTTAATCATTACTTTTTAGTGGCTGCAGTAAACAGGCATGTTTATATCGAAAAGTTAGACGCAATCGTGTTTCTACGCAGTTTCATTTAGCAGAATTATTCTAGCGCATTCCTACTCCGAGATATCTAAGTGCGAAGTTTAATTGCCGTTCGCATGATTACGCATGCTAGGCAGTGGCGACTGGCGCAAAGCTCCTCCCTTTTGTTCTGCGTTTCGATAGCGGTTCCGAGCACTGGAGATTGCGATAAAATGCTAGCCAAGGCTGAAACGGTGCCAGTTGTGACTTTTGCTATATGCCTCCACCCCGTTGTCAAAATAAACAACGTACACAGCAGGCACGTCACGTCTGTAAATTTTCTTTGTAACCGTTTACTTTTTATGAATAAACTTCAACTTCAACTAAAAAAAAAACAAAAAAAGGGAGGAGCTTTGCGCCGGTCTTCGCGGTCTTGCATGCGTAATTATGCGAACGGCAATTAATCTTCCCAGTTCGATATCTCGAAGCACGGGTGCGCTAGAAGAATTCTGCAAATGAAACTGCGTGGAAACTCGATGGCGTCCAACTTTTCAATACAAACATGCCCCTTACTGCAGCCACTAACAAGTTAATCATTAAATTTTAGTTAATTAAGCAACCTACATCAATAATTACGACCGAATTATGTGTCCCCCTAGGCGCATAACCTCACTGGAGAGGTGGTCTTCACGTAAGTCTAAGCCCCTAATTTTTTAAAAACCTGTCGACTTAACTTTAGTCCCCCTATATATATATATATATATATATATATATATATATATATATATATATATATATATATATATATATATATATATATATATGAAAAAAAAAGGGGAAACACGTCGAAAAAGGAATGGTTTTAACGTCTCGGCCGGAGGACCGGCTCTGACGAAGGCTGGTCCTCCGGCCGAACCGTTAAAACCATTCCTTTTTCGACGTGCCGGTCCTCCGGCCGAAACGTTAAAACCATTCCTTTTTCGACGTGTGTCCCCCTTTTTTTTCATAAGTTTGACCGGTGTCCAAGAAACTGTTTCTTGCAACTATATATATATATATATATATATATATATATATATATATATATATATGTGTGTGTGTGTGTGTGTGTGTGTGTGTGTGTGTGTGTGTGTGTGTGTGTGTGTGTGTGTGTGTGTGTGCAGAGAAGGAAAGGCCGGCACGATACAACGCCAATGAAGGCATATGGGAATAGTTAGGCCTTGTTACTACTGTTAGTAATGTTCGCATGTATATTAATGTTACGATTTTAAACGTATATAGATAAGAAAGTGAAGAAAAAATGGCAGCATCTCCACCCCGTGGATGATGGCGAGGGTGCGGAGTACGGGGACTCGAAATGAAATCCAATTTGCGCCCCGAGGGACATCCGATTTTCCGTCCGACCGTCATTCGATTTTAGCCGTGAGTTGCACCTTGATTATTGCTTAAATGATGCTGCAACTCACGGCTCAAATCGAATTTCGCTTGATTTTCGCTTGATGGTGGTGTGCGCACGGATGGACGCGAACGGACATTGGGAGGTCCTAAGGTACTCCGCACCGTTACAGGCTAGGGAGTAAGCGGTTTTATTCCCGGCTACTAGCTCACGCTCGTGGCCCAATGGGTAAGACCACAAACACTAACTCTGTCTGGGATACCAGACACAGGCTCGAATCCTGCCAGTGCCTGTGTGATTTTTTGCGATGGTAAATGCTATGCGCACAGACGCGGATGGAGATTGTGCGGTCCTAAGGTACTCCGCACCTAAAACGCGTGTCCCAGAGTGGGGACCGTACCCATGCGTCCCGATTAGCTTTTGGATGCCTCGCCGTTTCGGCTATGTGGGCGTCTGTGTCCTCAGTCACTGTTTGGCGTATTTATATTTACCACAACTGCACTTGCCGCCTGAGGGTAGTAGCCGGCGTCCCCCTGAAACACACGGGGTGAAGGAGACCTCCTTTTCAACCCCCGTGCAGTGACTCGCGCGATCTACATTCTTGCGCGCGCATACAGAGCCATCTCCTACCCTTGCAGTTGCCGCTTTCTCCGCCGCAGCAGCCGAAGTCTCCATCCATAAATAAACATTTTCTTCCACCCTCTTAGAGGACGCGAGGGAAGAAGCGTCGGAGCGGTCACGGAGCACACATTAAGGCGAACGTGTCTTCGACACCACGTCTTCGACGTACCAGATCGTCGGGTCGAGAGGCCTACGTAGAAGCTCCCAGTCATGGCGTTCGCGACAACGCCGAGATCAATTGGGTGAATCATCGTCCGGACGGTAGACCCTGAATTTTTATTCACAATTACCTCTATCAGCAGCTTATATCTGTCACCTGCGGGGCGAATGTCCATCCTATAAACTTCCAACCAGTTTAATCTTGCGCGTTGTGGATAAATTCTTTACCGTTCGAATTTTTCGTCTCACCCCTCCATCGAGTTGCGGGTCTTTCCGTACTTCTAGTCCAGCCTCTCGAAAAGGGACGTTGTTACCCTGGCGGTCCACATATTGTCGATTCTTCGCATCGTACGCTTTAGTAAACTAGCCAAATTTCTGTCCTATCTGTAATTATCAGAAGCAGGTATTTTCTGCATACGATTCCTTTTTAGTACAGAAACAGCCTACATAAAATTACTTGAGAGCGCTTGCCGTAGGAAGCCAAGCGTGTACGAAGTGTACGCCTGATGAATGAGTCCGTGGTTTGAATGAGCCCGCACTACTTGTGGAGTATACTTACAATTACGCGTGCAGCAAATGTGCGTGAGCTCAGGATTTGCTTAGGCTTCACTAATCCCAGGAGAGGCGGTTAAGAACTGTGTTGACCGAGAAGCGCTCGAGCATCGAGAGAAAGTCACTCGCAGGGGATTTAATGATGATGATGTGTTCCGGGTAGCGCCTCTTCATCTTCGTTGTCATCTTGAATGGGTGGTATCGCTTCAAAAGTTCATTCCCACGCATGTCTTCGCGATCCTCGATCGTTGGAGTTACAAAATCACGCTACAATATTCATTACGCCTTTTTAGTGCAAGCGTTGTTTGGAGTGAAAAAGTATTTTGAATGAAGTTTTGTGGATACTACAAGTTATGCTTAAAAAGTGTTATAAGAGATCAATAAATGCTTCAATGTGCTTTTTAGGTTTTGTGAATTTTTTGTGCAGAAAATAGTTAACTATCATACAACAATCTGTATGAAAAGAACATTTTCTCTTGAAGCGGGCGAGGTTGTGTCAAACAGTATGAACATTCGTACAATAGTGGGCATGTTGGGGCATGCTAAGATAGAAGCGCTTTTGAAAATGTTCGTGAAAATATGAGCCAGCGGGCATTAAAAGACTTCTGAATGTTTGAAAGCGCTGCGTCTAACATCGCAGAAAATTCCCTTCTGGTTGTAACTTTATCGGCTTTGCGTGCAGAGAAAGACAGTGGTGGCGAACTGTTATCATCGTCGCTGGTTTTTAGATTAAAATGTGTAGAAGCACCCGAGAACGCGCACTTCGCACAACTCCCTCTTCCCTCTCATTGCTCAGCGAGGAACACAGTTGCAGCGTATTTTGATAAACATAAAGGTGCTTTTATACAAGTGCATTATTTAATTACAGGCGCATTATTGAGGCCGTCTGAAGATCTATCGGTGACATTTTCGCCCAGAGTTCGCTAGAATATACTGCAGCAAAGCAGGCCAATACCAAATAAAATATGTTTCTTTTCCCTTCGACACGCACTGAATGCTCGCTCAAAAACGATTCCTTTCAAACAGCCGCCACACGCCCATGCTCTTACTGGCGTTTTTTCACACTTTCTAAGCATCCCGCGAAGTGCACTGCCATGTTTTCAGCTCCCAACGGTGCAAGACGCTTGTAACTCGTGGCGCACCTGTTCAAGCGGAAAAATGAGGACCTAGCCCGTAGACTAAAACTTCAGCTTCAGAGAAGTTAAGAAGTTGACATGGCACGGCCCACCCAGCAACAAAAGCGATCGAGGATAAAAAATGAGGCTGCGAACGAGCGTTTCCAAGCTTTACGAGAAACCCTTGCGCACAGGCACGAATTTATTGACCGTGAATAGCAATTGGAATAACGAGCGCAATAGCCTACCGAATGGTACAATGTAAACGCGCACAAAAAGACCGTTCAGACCATGCCAGTAGGGGAGAAAAGTCCGCGTTGCACGTCCGCCCCCATTCTTCTTTGCGCGGACTAAGCACGCGTCGGCTTGGGCGACAAAACGAACATGAGTACAGTTAAGATGTACAGCTAAGCAGGTGTACGGTTAAGAAGGCCGGCACTCACGTGGTGGTGATGGGGCTCACAAGGAATCCATAAGTTTGCTCGCGACAGTACCTAAATTCTAATATGCGAATATGTGTTGAGGGCACGCTAGGCCGAATGCGTCTCGTTATTAGACTTACATCTAACGAAAACCTAAATTTTCTTACACCGTAAATCACGCTGTTTCGTAGCTATGTATCATGCTTCATGGCAAGCCTTTGCTTCATGGCAAGCCGTTGAATTGCGGAATTGCCGCTATGCGGCATCGTCGCGGGTAGGAAAATAACGCATATTACGCAACATTGCTCCAAGAGAGCGGTGCTGCTGAAGTGTCAATTATTCCCCTCCGCTTTGTCTTCGCGCACATCGTCCGACGTCGCCGGCTCGGTTCTGTGGAGAGTTTCCGAAACCCGCACTGCCTTCCTCCAACACCATGCCGTAAGCATCTGGGCTGAGCTTTCGTTATTAAAGCAAGAACTGTTAATGACAACTTTCCCGGGCTTTCATTGTAAGAGCGACAAAGCCGGTGACAGTCGGCTTCTTATCAGTGCACGAGATAGTCGATTAAATTGCAAACGCTTCAAACGTGAAATGAATGCAATTGAACTCTCACCCACCGTAAAAAGAGGTGGTGTTGTCACAGGATATCGAAAGAATGCGGCATGCACAGCTGACATTGTCACCCACGCACGCAAGGCACGTAGAAATATCGCTGGGTAAGAAGTGACATATGTACAACTTTGAGGAGCGATAGAGCTCACTGCAGGTTTCTTAGATTCCGCAAGTTAACATATTTTTTCGACCAGCAATACATCGGCCCAGTATTTATTCACTGGCTTACGGCCTGTAACAGGCACGGCAAAATAGCAATAACATAAGAAAAAAGCGGATACTAAGCGACGTGATATATGTGTGTGTATAGATAGTCAAGAATCACTACGTTCTAAGCAATTTACAGTGTTTTTAGCAGTCCCCCATTGCGCACAGTGAAAAAATTTAATTTATAGATTTCGAATGATGGGGGAGTTTTAAGACCTTTAGCAGCCAAAGCAAGAGGTTTATAAAAATACGAGTTGCCAAACCTACATGGTTGCTTGATACATATATTCTTTACCCAAATTGAATAACTCGGAGGTTTAACTGCATAATATAAACGAATATTCGTAGTTTCACGGGTAAATTTCAATCCGTAATATTTGAAAGTGATTAGTGTTCGACGTTTATCGACATTATCTGCAATGACAGATATTGGTTTTTATTAAAGGTTAAGAAAGGTTTAACACTCTGCTGCTCGACAAATAAAATTGTTCTTACCTTAAGAAAACATGCTCGAATTCCGCATCAGTTCATGAGTCCGCTTAGGCTTTCCGCGAACTAAATCTACGAAAGGTCTTTTCGGCAGTTCATGGTCAGGTGGTAGTGCCTCGGAACGATTTCGGCTGACCTTTTAGACTGCTACAAGTCTCCCCTTGGATGGCGGATTAAAAGCCCGCAGCACTCCAAAAAGCTCCAATTTCCTTACTTCTTTCTTTCTTAGACTTAATTTCCCTTCATTGTGGTTCTAATCAATATATTTACAGGCTCAGGCCTCCTACACTGAGTGGACCAAGTGACGAGTGTTGTTTTTTTTTTTACTTTTCAAAGCATAAAAATATCGAATGCAGCGCGGAATCAGGCCACATTTTCTTTTCTCCGTTTAAATTTCATTTATTTGGTTCTTATGTTACCTTTACCTGATAGTTGGTTGTGCAACCATAGTGTTTTCTATCTGCGTGAGCTGCCGCTTCAGAACCCTGAACTTTCCTTTCGAAATAAAGATTTTTAAATGAAATATTGATACTTACATATTCTCTACATCTTGTAATTCGCTAAACCTACTGTATCTACAACATACCTGCAAATTGCATTCGTAAACTGTAGACGTGCGCGTAATTCGTTTTTGCTTTCTTTTCCCCGTTGTCAGCGCCCTATCACTAAAGTCTCGCAAATGTCCCAAGCGTCAGTCTATATCCATGAACAACAAAAGCGACAAAGCAGAAGGGGACGTAGAAACGAGGACTGGTGAAATCGAAACAAGCCCGGACTTACGTTTCCGGAGCGAAGAATTTCTGCAGAGCAAAGCTCCACGGTCGATGAACTCGAGGAAGCGTAGAGCTGGCAGAATTGAGGACAGCACACAAAAACGACTCGCTTACAAACAAGTCCTGTTTGCCACGAACACGGGACACCAATCAGCGCACTATTGAGAACGAGAAAACGGGGACTCTCCGAAGCGGATAGTATCGACAAGATGCTCAGGGTAGCTGGGGCACTGGAAACGATGCAACGACGGGCTGCTGGGAGGCCGACTTCATTCGCTGCAGCCAATTCTCTCTTCTTTCAAAGAAGGCAGAAAGTGCGTGTTTCCTTTGACGAGTGTCGCCATTCACGTTGCTTTGGGTGCGCACCGAGTGATAAAGTGCGGCTGAAAGAGCGATCTTGAGTAGGCGAGAAAAAAAGAAAACGAAAGATCAATACTTCTCCAAGAGAGGGCCTGAGTAGGCAACAATGGCCCTAAATTAGTACGTGAAATAGCAGAACTGAAGTTTCCAATTTGTAGGCTCCGGTTTCATACGTGTCCAGAAACTGATTGCGTTCTGTGGCCGTTAACAGTTGGAGCGAAGTAGGCAGCCGCCGCTCATTAGCAACGTTGCACATGTCTAAACCCTCCCCATGAAAGCGAAAGTTTCGTTCCATTGAAAGTGACACGTCCGGCAAAATTCCTTTGCTTCTGGGACTTATAAGTTGCGAGTTGGGCTTAAGTTTCGCGCAAACACAAAACTTTTCTTCTTGGCACCCTTTTCGTTTTCGTTCTCTCTTGATCGAAATCCCACCGTCAAGTCACCGGTACGCACACACACACAACACGTTCCTTGGCATGGGCACCTCGAAGTACGACGCGAAGTGAAAGCGGAGAAGAGTGTGCGACGTATTCTCCCGCTTCTGGTGCGGCGACCCGGCGCTGGGGCAGCGCACGCCACGACGATGCGCGGGACCGGGCAACGCGTCGATCGGGAAGCCCGGGAGCAGCGTCCGGAGTCGGGAGCGGCCTGGGCCGGAAAAGCGGCCTTGCGGGGGGAACCCGCGGATCGGATGCTGATTCCCACGGATGAGGAGGGGAAGACGGAGGCGGAGGAGGCCGAGAGAGCGACGGCGGTGGCGGCCTCGGGCATGCGCCTTGCCGCGGCCGCTTCGCGCTGTGAAGGCGCCGACGCAGGATTGACGCCCGGGGTGAGAGCTCTCTTCCCGCGGGGCGCAGATAACGAGAGAAGGTGACGTCTCTTTTGTGCGTGCCCTAAAACTTTGAATCGCTGCTTATCCTCTTTTGTGGCTCGTTTTTCTGGCGGATGTGAAATTAAAATTAAAATTCAAGCACAACTTTCGAGTTTAGCGCGGATAGGAAAGACAAAGAAGACCTGGTGTTCCGGCGATGGACACTATAGAAATCGGGTATCTCTAACGTGCGCAACTTCTCGGTTATGACACCAAGCATGTGTTCTTACTCTCCTCGCCTCCCATCACAAGCCAAACCACATTGCCCACAAAAAAACGCAGCGATTTCGTGCTCGGAAGCCCTGTGACTCAGAGACTCAAGGCAACACGGCCGGTTGAAGTTGAAGTCTATTTTAAATGTCACACGTTGTAAAGATTGCGCCCATGGTGATAGAGCAGAAGAAGGAAATTCTGCAAGAATATATGGGGCTATATAAGGCAGGTGGATAAATTATACAGGAATAATGACAGGGCTGTAACGGAGTGGAAAACGTGGAAAATAGAAAAAAAGAAACCGATGGAAAACAATAGAAGCAAACGTACATCAATTTGAAGCGTATGAACCAACCAAAGGAAGCAAGAAGAATGCACCATTAAAATTTCTTGAAATGCGGAAAATAAAAAGAGGTGGATAGGTAGTAACACGCAGCAACAAAATTTTAATAACAAGAAAAGAATAACTGAAGAACTGTTGAAGTAACGAAATAAAAATGATAACAAAAATACTACAGTGAGTAACTGCAACAGGTTACTATGACAGGCCAAAGACAAAAGCAGAAAACGTTTCTGGTGGCTGCGGAATAAATGTGAAGCACTAAGTAATAGATAGTACTCCAGAGATGTGATTGGAATATCTGGCCTTGTGGCCTCGAGGGTTCTGACTTTCTAGAGGATATTATAACTAATTACATAAAAACATTGCACCGGTGGTAGAGCGATCAAGGCGAAAAATAATTCCCCGAATTGGTAAAATAAAATGACAGCATCTCCACTCCGTGAATGATGGCGAAGGTGCGGAGTACGGGGACTCGAAATGACATCTGATTTGCGCGCCGACCGTAACTCGATTTGAGCCGTGAGTTGCACATTGATTATTGCCTAAATGAAACTGCAAATCATTGCTCAACTCGAATTTTGCTTGATTTTCGCTTGATGGTGGTGTGCGCACGCATGAACATGGGCGGACATTGGGAGGTCCTAAAGTACTCCGCACCGTTACAGGACGAGGGAGTAAGCTGCTTGACTCTTCGGTACAAAGTCACGGTCGTAGCACAATGGGTAAGACGTCTGACACTAACTCTGTCTGGTCTATGACGCACAGGCTCGAATCCTGGCCGTCCCAGTGTGATTTTTTGCGATTGCAAATGCTATGCGCACGGACGCGGACGGACGTTTTGCGGTCCTAAGGTACTCCGCACTTAAAAACCTACACCGGAAATTACTGGAACGCTGCGTCTATTTGCAGTTGTAAACTCGCGTCTCAAAAACGCGGAAAGTTATCGGGAAGCTCCTATAGAAGTTGTTATTGGATTGTCGCACCTTATTCAACTTGAAATTTACATCTTAAATTCGCGAAAAGAGACCGTAAAAATTCTGAGAGGTTACTAAATTGTGGCACTATTTGCAGTTGTAAATGATGTCTGAAGAGCCGAAATTGTTACCTTAAAAACCTGATTATAGGAAGTTACCAGACTGTCGCATTTATGAATTGCAGCTGCAAATTACCGTCTCAGAAGCCCCAAAAGCTACCGTGAGATCTAGTCATAAGACGTTAATGCATTGTCCCCGTTAATTGCAATGTAAATAAGAGTCGCAAAAGCGCATCTTTCCCCAGTCACTGCTAAAGAGGGATATACATGTATATATCGGCCTTGTCCTACGTGTGGTGTATGCATAGAAAACGATTGTTCTCCGTCTGAGTGCCTTCCGAACTACCAATACAAATCCTACCACGCCTTCCCTCTTTGTTGCCACCGGTCATTATTCCAGGTATCCCCCGCCGCCTTAGTGAAATGTCAGTCTAGTTGCGCCTCCGGCTTCGATGCGTCAATAAGTAGATCTGGAAGAACTTTATTGTGGCGGAGCATTAATTCTTTGCCGAGTACCCCCACAGCTATGAACATGTAACGCTCTGCATTTGTTTAAAAATGCAGATATCGCTGAAGTTCCACCTGTAATCGCTATAATCGCGTAAATGGACCTAACTGGTAGAACGAAATTTTGAAAAACTAAAAAAAATAAGAACAATATAAAATATTTCCGGAAAATGGCGAACCGTCTAATGCTCTACATTTCCACAACATAGCAGATTTCACAAAGGTACCAAATGTAATCATTGTAGTAACAGAAATGGGGATAATTGGTCGAACTAAATTTTGAAAAACCACAAAATAAGAAAAAATATATTATAATTACGGAACATGACGAACCGTGTAACGCCCTCCATTTCCACAATATTGCAGATTTCGCGAAAGTTCCAAATGTAATCGTTAGAATAACGTAAACGGAGATAATTGATAGGACGAAATTTTTAAAAACCAAAAAATAAGAAAAATATAAAATAATTACGGAAGATGGTAAAACGTATACAGCATGGGACTTCCACAGTAATGCCGATTTCGCGAAAATTCCACCTGTAATCTTTGTAATGCGTAAGTGGACATAATTTTCCGAACGCAATTTTGAAAAACTAGAGAAATAATAAAAATATAAAATAATGACGGAAAATGGTGAACCGTGTAACACCGTGCATTTCCACAATAAAAAAGATTTCGCAAAAGTTTCACCTGCAATCGTTATAATAGCGGAATTGGAGATAATTGGTCGGACAGGATTTTGAAAAAACAAAAAAAAATTGGATGGAGAAAACCCACAATTAGGACAGACGGCATAAGAATGCTATGCATTAGTAGATAATTATCTGAATTTGTGGAATTTTTTGTCGCGCTAGCTAGAAACAACGCTTTCAAGATAACGAGACTCGTTCTTATAAATTTGTAAAAAGTCGGGAAAGCCTGCCATCGGCATTTCCAACATGCCCGAAAGCGAGAACAGGCAAGGACAGCTGCTCCCAGACATGCTACGCAGGGTGTCGCTATACCCACTCGGTTCGATGAATTTTCTGCGTGCGCTCACGCTTTTCACATATATAAGTTTTCTGTCTCGAAAAAAATTTTTCCGGTCGAAAACACGAGTGCGTTTCACCAATGATAGTTCAAGAGCCCCCAACCATTAGACCGTACAGCCGTTCCTACTGTTCACGTGGATGAAAGATGCGTTTCCAGAGCTCTACGCAGTCAGTTCCTGATTGATTTGCTTAGGACTATGGTTGTTATTGCAGGGGGCCTTTATTGCATGAAGTTATTGTTTTTTAGATTCTCACGATAAGAGCAGTTGGAAAGTAATAAGAAAGGCCTTCATACTCCTGTGGGTACACACCAAGACGACGACGATGATAATAATAATGATGATGATGATGATTATGAGGAGGAGGAAGATATGGAGGAGGAGGAGGATGGCGACGGCGATTATGATGAAGATTGCGGCGACGACGGTGATGGTGACGACGATAATGATAAGAATCGGTGGTGTGGTGGTGGTATTAATTTTAACGTGTAAGTATAGTTGTAGTCGTTAGGATTCGAAGGGGAAAAAGGAAAGTAAGTGTACTGGCAATATTATTTATCTAGGTAGAGAGGTAGCCTGCATACAACCCAGCTCGGCGGAAGAGAAGTAGATGGGGAATGGAAGGACAGATCAGAGTGTTAGAAAGATACAGAAAGAGAGAAGGAAGAATAAAAATGGGGCTAAGTCAGGCTGTCACTTCAGTACGAAAATACGAAAAAACTCCGCGCGTTACGTCGTAGGGCAGAACGATGGGCTCGGAAAACGAAGTCATCAGAAGGCATACGCGCTTCCAGGCCTGTGCAGAAACAAATTCAAAAACACCTACAAATATTAGCCAAACGAGAATGGAAGAAAGTCTAATCCAAACTGGACCCTCGAAGGCCGCTTTCTCGAATATGGAGCCTGATTCGAACCCTTCAAATACAGCCAACACAACGGCGTCCCTTCGAGGCTATAGCCCTCAAGCGGCGTCTTAGTGTTGTGAATGTAGCGGAAGAATTTTGCGTCAAAATCACTGCGGCACCAACAACCGCATCAGCACTTGGTCCACGCTGCATCGACACTTCGCAATGTAATGCTGCTAACACAGATGTTCCCTTCACAATGGCCGGACTGTTTGCTGGGCTTAGGTAGGTTAACCGAGATTCGAATCCTGGCCCTGACGGCATTACGTACGCAGCATTGCCTCACCTGGGCAAAAAGAACGAAACATTCCTACTTGCCGTTTTCAATCATTTCTGGGAGTCCGGATGTTTAGAGGCTAGCTTGAAATTGGGTCTTGTTGTACCTGTTCTTAAACCCGAAAAGGCACACACGGACATCAACTCTTACCGACCGATTACTCTGCTGAGTTGTGTCGGTAAGCTTACAGAGAAAATGGTGCACCTACTCCTCAATTGGGACTTGACGAACAGACACATATATCCTCAGCAGATGTCTGGTGTGAGAAAAGGCAGGAGCAGCATTGGCAATGTTTTGGCCCTCGTTAGTCATGTCAAGCGAGCCAAGGCCTTGCATCACATCACCATTGCAGTGTTTGTCGATGTTAAAGCAGCGTTTGATTCTGTGTCACATGAAGCTATCCAGATAGCCTTGACGGCCGTCGAGTTCGATTCCGAATGTACGTATGGCTCTGCAATTATCTATCAGGCAGGTCAGTATACATGTCCACTCAAGTTGGTGACCCAGCACTTCACACTGCGCGTCGAGGTGTCATCCAGAGAGAAATTTTAAGCCCGACGTTATTTAACACTTGCCTAATTGGAATCGAGCAGTGCTTGCCGCCATGCGTTCAAATTTCCCTTTATGCTGACGACATATGCATTTGGTGCTCAGGAAGCAACCGGCGGATTTTGCGCGCAAGGCTTCAATGGGCCATTAACTAAATGGCAGCCTTTCTGGCAGCACGTGGCCTCGAAATATCGGCGGAGAAGTCTGCTGCGATAGCCTTCACCAGGCAGGATCTCTTCTGGTATCTCCTTAAACTTGGAGGAGCTCCTGTATCTTACGTTGACAGCCACAAATTTCTAGGAGTGACTTTTGACAAGACCATGGCGTGGTCCCCACATATACGGCAACTGAGGAGCAAGCTTGAGGCGTACACATCGATCTTCCACATGATCTCCAGCAGCGCGGGAGTTTGCTCGGTGGCGCCTCTCATCAGGCTCTACAATGCACTCTTCGAGGGATTGCTTCGCTACAGCATGCCTGCCCTCGAGCCTCTTACAAAAATGAACTCCCGGCTTCTAGAAGGCTTACAAGCCAAAGTGCTTCGTGTGTGCCTTGGGGTGCCTAAAAATACTTCAACCCTTGGGATTCTCAGGGAGAGTAGGCGCCTCTCTCCAACGGTTCTCTGCCAGCAAGAACTCCTTCGTGCACGCTTGCGGTTTGTGACCAGGACTGTCGACCATCCGCTGGCTTGTGAATCGGAAGCCGAGGTACGTGCCTTATTACCAGCATTGTATCAGAGCCTACCAGAGCGTACCCAGCCACCATGGACATGTGCCTCCTGGAAAAGAACACTAACCGTTACCGGCATCCATAGCAAAGCTAAGTTGCCTCTGCCTGCTCTGAAATTCGTTTCATTGCAGCACATCGCAACTACCTACCAAAATTACACTCACATTTTCACAGATGGCTGGGTGATGGATACACCGCCTGCCATCGGAATATGGATCCCATCAACCCGCACAAAAATTACCGCAAAACTAGTTCATAAAACTTCGTCAATGGTCACTGAACTTACGGCCCTGCGTGCTGCATTGCAACACATTTTAACTGCTCCAGTTCCGCATGGGTAATCTTCAGCGACCACCATGTCGTTGCTCTGCAGTGGCTTTGATGCCAATGTGGTGTGGCTGGCAACGACGAGGCCGACAGAGCTGCTGCATCAGCGCATTTCAGCCCAATTATTACTCCAGTGCCTTTCACAAGGCGAGACGGAACGACTCTGGTGTCATCGGTTGCCAAGAGCTCTCAGCGATTGCTGTGGACCGACCCAAATAAGACCTACGTTCCGTAGCACACAATAGACCCAGAGTGCCGATTTCGGATGCCAAGCGGTCTGTGCAAGCGAGATGAAGCTGTCCTGCATCGTATCCGGCTCAATGTGGCTTACACTAAGCCTTTACTTTTTAAACTTCGCCAGGCTTACTCACCTTTATGCCTCACCTTTGTACAGTTCGCGAGGACCTGAAACAAGTTCTGTACACGTGTCCTCACTACGAACTTGAGCGTACCACGTCAAGGTTTCTCTGGGCCTACCCGCGTCCGCCCACATCTCTTCGTGGCACCTCCTTAAGCCCTGGCTTACAACCGGCATGGCAAGTCTCGCAACAAAAGCGCTCTTAACGTTCCTCCGGACCACTGGACTTGTGAGTGAGCTATAAACTCTTCGACAAATGACTATATCGCCTGATTGTGTGTGTGCTTTTTGTGTACATCTGTGTGTTTGAGTATTCATGTGTAAGTGAGAGTTTTCATATATTTTCATCCCACCATCACCCCCATTTGGTGTAGCAAGTCGGGCGCCCAGCCTGGCTGACCTACCTCACTTGCCCATTAAAGATGTCTCTCTCTCTCTCTCTCTCTCTCTCTCTCTCTCTCTCTCTCTCTCTCTCTCTCTCTCTCTCTCTCTCTCTTCTCTCTCTCTCTCTCTCTCTCTCTCTCTCTCTCTCTCTCTCTCTCTCTCTCTCTCTCTCTCTCTCTCTCTCTCTCTCTCTCTCTCTCTCTCTCTCTCTCATTCATTCCCGTTACGTCAGTCAGTTTCCCGTCAGAACGGGCTGCCGCCTATGCGTGAGAACAGGTAGTGAAGCAGCTGCCCAAAGACTCATTCATTGGTGCCTACCCAACGCAAAAACGTTGGGCTTTTAGCGTCGTGCCTTATACATGCGACATCGACATGAAGGTGTATTTCGCCAAGACAACAGATGTGATTGTTGTAATAGTGCATATTCAGATGACTGGTACCTTCACAGAGGATAAATAAGAAAAAATTTAAGAAATAAAAAACGCGTGACTCAATGAGCCAGCAATGCGTTTGGGTGTATTTGTGAAGCCGCCTTATGCATGGCATGGCCTCGCCAGGTATTTGTTTTCTTTAGCCTTGTCACCAGAGGCAATACTTCTGTAAGAATTGTCTCGAATAAATGAAACTACAACAACCCTAAACAGCCCCGGTATGGACCGTTTTGCTGGGCAACTGAAAGTATTTATTCCAAAGACATTAGGCTCTTCATCTATGGATATATACTACTGATAGAAATGCTCCTGACAATGTTTTAGTAGCAATGCACTTGGGTTTAGAGCAAAGCCTACTTAATAATTATAAAAAGGGAGCTGACAGTCGCTAAAGCCTGTTCAATGCACTGCCTTCACGTGATAAACCAAGAACATTTTTAACAAAATAAAAACAAAATAATTATGGTACGTGAATAATGTCGTCATAAGGGTCTATTTAAGCAGGCGTTCTGACATGACTAACTAAAAAACTGACACAATAAAAAAATACCATAACCAAATTATCTTTAAACTTTGACTGAAGTAACGCAACCACCAAGGTTCGTTTATTCCAGCGCCCCGACGTGATTACCCGTGAAGAAACAAATAATAACCATATATATGTAGAAAGTTACAAAAACATGGTCCTTCAATGCAACCAAGGAAACGCAAGATTAGAGAAACTTAGAAGCGTAGCAATAGGAATTACACAGGATTTTCATAAAATATGTTTTTTTACGATTTTGATGATTTATTAAGTAAGCATTAAAAAGCCCTTAGCAACAGCGGTGCCTGCGACAAGAGCAAACGTGAGGAACGCCAATTACCTTTTAAACACGAGAACAGCAAGGTAAAAAAATTCTTTGGTGTCGCTCCCGCTACTTATGGAGTGGTGGTGCGAGTAAAAGAATGACGCTGCTTTTATGTAACCCATACCCTAAAAAGCCCTCTTGTATTTATTAGACAGTCCATTTTATACACTGTCGGCAGTGACGTTCCACTGGCCCGTGCACTCCGGTGCTTGACAGCAAGGCACTACAGAGAACGCCTTCCCACTCATCAATCTCCGTTGACTTGACTGTGGCCATCTGTATACCACCACAACAAATGGGTTGTCGGAGTTGGAGTTTTTAGGGTTACCATTATCAACCCTCATTTGAATTACCTTTGCCTTGAGACAGTCGAAACATCCAGCGTGTCTACAACGTTTGTCCGCGCAAAGTTGTAGTGAAAGTGCATTTAGGGAGAAAAATTCGCGTACGATCACGGTTACATGACCCCACCTAGCAGAGCCAGCGTTCACTTTATATAGGCCCGCAGCTGCTGTTACGGACATGGCCTTATAATGCAACCCCCGGTGACAGCTTCACTAAGAGGCACAAGCGGTTTATGTATACTCGTATAAAGAACAGTGGCGGACAGGTAGAAGGGACTAGCCACCTATATCAGGGTGTGCGAGGACGATGGTTCTTCAAGATCACATCGCCCACTCACACGACGAGGACATACCATGGCACCACCGCTGTGTGACGTCACCGCTTGAATACCAGCTTATGCGGTGTCTTAGCAGCAGTCGTCTTTCAGTGCTTGGGAGATGAGCTGCTGATTTCTGTCGTGTCATCCGTGCGTGCTCCCACAGTGTTTTCAATACCCGTGGCACAAGGAAGCAGCTAGCTGACCAAGTAATTAAACCGACAGTAAAAACAAATAGCAGCTCTTTGTACTCACCGACAGGCCGGCGTCGCAGTTGCAATGTCACGACCAGCTCCAGGCACAGCAAACGAACGACGAAACTGCCGGAGAAAAAGGGAATGCTGTAAATTCAATATAAAATACTTGCGAGGTATGTATCAAACTGAGCATCTTGAGGCATACCTAGAACGTCTTATAGAAAATGGCATGTGGAAACTACAGTCCTTTCCGGGGCACTGGTATAGTGTTCGTTTTGTTTATGCTACGACTCGCTTAGCGATAATCTCCGAAGATAAAGCAGGTATTTCGGGTTCGTAAATGTGAACTCAATACTGTTGTATTTTCTTTCATTATAGCCCTCACATTTTTAAAACGCGCAAAGATAAATATAACGGCCTCGAGCTTCTCCATCTACACTTTTTACAAATGCTCACCTTAATATTAGCCCCTGCTTCTCCTCACACATCAGCTCGATATCAACGAAAGGTAGAGACTTATCGAGTGACATCAAGTCGTAATACCATGTCAAATCACATCATTGCGCAATATCAATGAATTGTCCAATCTAGAAATTGACAAAAAAAATTTGGGGCATGCACAGAGCTTTCTAGAAATGTGAATACGAAAGCCTGGTTGGACCATCTGTTGGTCTGCTCTTGAACTTTCAGTGTCCGTCTGCTGGCGCCCCATCTCAGACTCACGGTCACCGGCTCGAACACTTTCCTTGCGCGCGACCCCCACCTCACGCTCCCATGCTCTCGCAAATTTTCTGGGCCACCTACTTTCTGCACTTCAGAACGCGCGTGCTTGAAACGCAGAAATTTGAGGCTTTCGCCTGAATACAGCTGACACCGTCAATACGCATCACGTCACCGCGATTACGCGGCAATATTTGTTGTGCGAAAGTAGATCTAGCCAACCTTCCTGAATTTTCCGTATGAATGATGAAGCCTTAGCGACCGCGTCAGCGTTGCTAAGGAGCCGACACAGCTGCTTGCGACGGAGCGGAAGGAGGTGGAGAGCAACGCCGGCGTCACGTTAAGCCGCTAGCTGTACCCTCAGGTTGCGTTCAATGAGTTTTGCAATGCACAGCAGGTAGCTAAGCTAAGCTTAATGTTTGGGTTAATAGCCGTTAAGCCGAAACGTAGGCTTAACCGAGGCAGTGTGCGAAGGTTCTTTGTTAGTCGCAGTTACGGGAAAAAAAATTCACCATCCTCCCGTAAGGGAACCCTGAGTAGTATGCGAAGCAGCCATGGGGTCGACTGAAGTTCCCATTAGTTTTCAGTTCGATCGCGGCGTTGCGGGAGGGGAATGAGGGGAGTGGAGCGCGCGCGCGCGTCATTTATACCGCGGAGTTACAGTGGCGCCCCCAGCGGAGTATGTAGCGGCTACCGTCGTGTCTCTCACCCTAAGCTGCTTCGCAGATTTAGTTGGGCGCGCGCTCCGGACGAGCGTACGCCCCGGCGGGGCGGCTCGCGACTGCGCATGCGCAGTACGCTACGTAAACGCCCCGACGATGCGGTGCTACGCACGCAACGGCTGGGAGCGTATGCTCCGGGGCGCTTGCGGGGCGCTTGCGGGGCGCTGCGGACCTGCTGGGAGGCCCCTTGCTTTCAAAACGGCTGCTGCCTCGGCGATGTCGGCGGCCGGTCGTGGCAGGAGGTTCCCCGACTGAAAACGCGGACCGTCGCGTGTTTTTCTCGTTAGGCGACAACGTTTCAGTTCCAACAGGCATGCAGACCAGAAATGAGCGACCAAGGACAACCTGGATGGCTCCCGAAGCGGGCGGTGGTGTTTGTGTGCGTGTCGCGGCGGTGGAATGCGCGCAGTGTTGGTGCAGATCGGCGGCCTCCATTTAGGGAATTCAAGAATTTTCGCCTGCGCCGTCGTCGCGCCCTCGGGTGCGAGCCGAGGACGTTGCGCTACCGTGTGAAACGTGAAGGATTTGTAGTTGGACTCCACGAATAAGAGGAAGTGAGTAATAGGAACGCATCGTGCATCTTATTGAGTTGCTACACCCGGGTGAAGTGTATCACCAAACCGCCGTGCCAGCCTAACCGCTGTTTCATTTGGCGCGTCGCATTAGCGTCGCATGCCATGCTCAGTTGTATTTGTCGCATGGTCCTGCTATATTTCAGAGCTGAATAAAGTGAGTATCCCGAGCACTGCGTGTTGCTTCAAAACTTCGGCGTCGACGGGTGTATCATATTTTTCCCTAATACTGAATCAAGGTAAGAGGGTATTTTTTATCGCACATGCAAGATTTTTACAATCGAAACCAGCGTCAACGCATTGAAAAAAAAAAAAAAAAGAAACGCCGTCCAGCTACAGTTTGCCTTGATTAGCCACGTAAAAGACGTTAAATTTGGGTACTTCGCGTTGGGTTCAACAGGTGGCGCCGCAAGGTTAAATTTGGGTACTTCGCGTTGGGTTCAACAGGTGACGCCACAAGCGTTAGCGCACGCTACGAAAAACGCTGTACTAAAACTATCCATGGGCGCGTCGCGACGAGCGTACGCTCCGCTTTACGCCCAGCAATACGCTAACGCCCGGAACGCCCAACTAAATCTGTCTATTATCGCGTGCGGAGCCGCAGCTGCTGCCATTCGTTGCGCAATCCTGGAGAGGAGAGGAACTTCGGAGAGGATAGGAGGAATGCTGGAGAGGAGAGGAGGAATGCCTCGCAAACTACTCAGGGTTCCCCTACGGGAAGATGACGACGGTAGTTGAACGCGAAGCTATCTCGTGATGGATTCTTTGGTTGGCCAATATCTAGGGGCATCCTGCCACAATCATCGTCAGCGGTGCCTGGCCAGGCATGCGCAGTGGGGGTGTGGACGCCGCACAACGGCGCCCACACAACGGCGGAGGGAACAGGCTCGACCATAAGCTGCTTCGCATCTAATAGAGAAGTATGATGCACAAAGAGAGAAGTATGATGCCGATGACGCCTCTACGCCTGTATTCAATATACACACGCGTATGTGTATTATGGAACTCAAATCAAGCTCGCCGACATTGGCACAATCACACAGATGTGTATTGGGAAATGCGTTAGAAAACGCCTAATCAACTCTACAAAAATTTCAATCAATCAATCAATCAATCAATCAATCAATCAATCAATCAATCAATCAATCAATCAATCAATCAATCAATCAATCAATCAATCAATCAATCAATCAATCAATCAGCCCGCAACACTAGGCGGGTCGGCCACATGAAATTTGTGCGGGTATTCTAATTCCTGTGTGCCGACTCTGAAGGCTACCAAAGTACTACATACTCGCCGAGTAGCACATGCCAACGGTGGTGTATTTGACAATGCTTTAGAAGCTTCAATGTACACCGCTTTCGCACGATATTTCGTGGTTGGCACATCCAAACCATCTCAATTCTTCTTTATTTTGTATCCAGCGTTTACAAGAACTTTATTCGTCGATTTCTTAGGTGAGCTTCGCCGTGTTGCTCGTGAGTGGACGGGGAAGCACGCTTGAGGGTTTTGAGCCAAGTTGGCACGAAGCCCGTCTTCTCTCTATCTCTCTTTCTACTTTATCCTATCACTCCCCCTCTACTTCCCTTCCCCTGCACTGGGTTGTATGCAGGTGAGCTCCCTGCCGAGCGCAAAATATCCCCAGTGAATTTTCTTTCCTTTTCCCGTCGCAACCCCCCCCCCCCCTTGTCTGCCCGCGTGGTACAGCAGCTGACTGTGTAAGAAGAAAACCGTACAGATCTCATAGCCAAGAAAGCAACCGTACGCATTCGCAATCGGCTTCAGGAAATGGGTTTGATATACCTTTGGTCACGACGTTGCAGGAAAAGTTTTGCCCAGCCTGACGAACATAATTCTGAGTGCAATTTTGTCTGAACGAGATTTTGAAAAGAGTGCCCAAAAGTTCTTAGTTACAAATATTTTAAATTACCATCAAAGGAAGCACAACAGCACAAACAGTCAGAAGAATAAAAGTAAACACAAAGTTTGGATTCTTTTATTTTTTTTTTCTACCCAGAGCCACGGCAAGTAATTCTGCTGGTCGTGAAATCTCGAAATATAAAGGGAGAGCTCAAGTCCAGGTCACAAGAGCAAATGGGCACAGTTGCTTTAGTTTCATACTGCGAACCATCAGTGGTAATAACAATATAACAACATCAAAATGTATAATGTGTTCATCGAATGTACTGTGTTACACGCGTCCAGACAGCGGCTTGACATGCTTCAGCAAAATACCACCCAATTGAGCCGGTATTTTTGTACCCCTTGTCGACAATGGCTGAATAGAGCAGAAGTCAACGCAAAATTAGGAAGTCAACAATTTCACAGGAATAGTCTGTGAGCGGTAAAACCAAGTTTATAGGTGCGTCTAAAGCTCAATGGTTTTTGGAAGAATATAGCATGCGCTCTCTAACAGAGTATTCTTCCATCCCTATAGAACGTTTTCACTGGCATCCGTTACAACTTCGTCCCTACTAGAAAAAGTTGACACTCGAGGCAGAGCACAGTCTCAACAACAAACCAAGTCAACGAAATAAGTAAACGAACAGCGCTTTTTTTCGAGCGCGCCAATAAAGTCGTATCCAGCACGCAATCGCTAACTTGATCTTTCTCTACATCGACACGCTGCCTTATTTTGTCTACTATACTTCAAGAACTTCAGTGTCATTGATAGCCGTACTTTCGTCTGCTAGAATAACAAAAAAATTCACAGTCGCACGTAGGAAACACAAATGTGGTTTTGTATACGAGTTTTAGAATTTTTGGCGAAATATACGTACTTCTGTGTGATGATAACCCCATAACGTAAATCCGACTGCTCATATTTCAAAATTAGTTCAGCGGATTTGGAAGAGTTATGCTTTTTCAGCCGTAATATCAAATCTTCGCGAACTACGTGAAGCTCCTACCTAACAGAACTTTCCCCAGGTTGAAGTTGGGATGTACGTCGGAGGTACAAAATGTGGACATAAACATATCTGTAGACATGCTGGAACCAAGAGGATCACCACCCAGAGTATGACAGAGGATGACAATCGAATTCAAAGATGATAAATTATTTTTTTAAGGGGGGGGGGGGCGTGGGGGCGCAAGTTCAGGGGGCCCTGCACTCCCTTGAAGCCACCTTTATCTATTTAACAAAATTGGCCTCTCAAAGTTTAAAAAGAACCGCGTTTAATATTTCCGAATAAGAAAGAATAATACACTTAGGAGAACATTGCCGAATCTTCTAAATTCGCTATGTGCGCAAAAAACACGACCCTCCCTCAGACTTTTGTCGGAGATGACGTCGCCCCGAACTGGTGTATTTCAACATAGCTTCTTCTCCAAAACCAAATCCGATAGCAGAGAACTCCCGGAAGTCATTTTTCCAGGCCGTCGGAAGTTTTTCGACACCTCTGAAGAATACTGAGTTTGTTTATTGCAACCTTTTTGTGCGGTGTATTATGCTGTGTTGATGCAACGTGAATGGACAGCGGTACCTTGTATTCAAAATAATTTCTGTGTACTAAATCTATGCATGGCGATTATTCCTATCCTGCTGTGGCTAGCGAGTCTAGCTTGTGCAACAGGACGCGGGTTGTATTCCCGGCCGCAGCGGCCGCTTTTCTGATGGAGGCAAAAATGAAAAACGCGCGTGTTTTCGAGATTTCGACGCAAGTTAAAGATCCCCAGGTGGTCAAAATAAATCTGGAGCCCCCCACTACGGTGCCTCATCACCTGTGTAGCACCGGCGCGTCAAACCCTACAATCAATCAATCTAGTCTAGCTTTCCATATTGCGGAATAAATATGTAATTAAATAAATACACGCTACGAATTCCTGTCTACTTTTTGCAATTCCCCTTCGCACGGTTCTCATCATGAATCCCAGATATGACGCCTCAAATCACGTATAGGGGGTTTAAAATGGCACAAATAGCTTGTCCTAGATTGAAGAATGTGCCTACATCACAAAAAAAAAGATTATTTTTCCAGCACCCTTGCCGGGAATCGAACCTGCGACCTAGCGTTCAGCACGGGAGTTGGGATCGCCCCCTATCCAAGCAGGTTGAGGGTGGAGTGCAGAGGAGGGAAAACGAAAGAGCGAAAACTTAGGACGCTATTGTGGTAACAATAAAACTGCGCAAAAGGACGGGACGGAAGAAGAGGACAACAAACCAGGCGCAGACTCACAACTAATTTTGCGCAGTTTTATTGTTATCATGGAACACCAACTAGCCCAACAACGTGCTTCACGCTATTGTGGTTACACTTCAGGGCGGAGCAAAAGTGCAGGGAGATATAAGCAAGTACGCTTCAGAGGCACGCGCAGATAGGTTTTAGAGAATGAATTTTCGTGTCCTGTCGACGAAGCTACCTCCCTACTTTGGGTGAAGGGGACGAACGAGGCAAACGATTTTTAAGGACGATAGTCTTTCTTGGGCTACTTAAACCCAGAAATTTTGGTCTGTCTGTATGTCTGTCTGTCCGTCTGTCTGTCTGTGACTCGATTCAGCCACCCGGCCAAAGTTAAATGCATACTGCGCAATAGTCTTATATACTCACAGCCCAATGTGAGCGTCTAAGCCCAGTTTATATGTTCATACTTGTCAACTTTGTTGAACAAGAACAAGACATTACGCAAATATAAGACAGCAAATTAGTACACAAGGGATATTTACAGTGTTCCTTTATTAAAAAATTCATGGATGCTTGGTTTTTCGATAACAAATGATATTCTACATGTACTGCGGGAAACCGCCGCCTCCTGGCGGCATATGAAAAATCATGCGGCAACAGCAACGAAACGTTCCACTAGCTAGGTTCCACGTTCTGCTTGGAATGCACGTGGAGCATGGCCACGCGGTTCTATAAACCTTGTAGTCGGCCGCCTCCATTCACGCGCGTCTCCGCCGTACTGCAGCGCTGGCATCGAGGAACCTGGCGTGTAGCAGTGGAACGCGGTAAATTCAAATCGCCTTGCGCAAACCTTTACTGTGTTTACCTTGAGATGAGAGTGACGGTACAGGAACGGTATGAGAGGTGAGCAGGAAAGCAAAAGGGGGCATTTCCTTGGCGAATGTCTACAAAGACTATCGTCTTTTGACGACATTTGCAACGAAAGGAGCAGATACGCGGCCAATTTTTTCGTAAGCCTTTTAGGGTTTGTAGGTTGCATTTGTCGCTTGCGAATAATGCGACTAATAACTTCCGTGCGCTAGTGTTTTAAGAACTAGATTAAATTACCTCACTTCGCAGTTTAATGAGTAATGCCCTAGTCGACATTATAAAGAATGAATAAAACAAACCAAAAGTAACTGTGAAATAATTTTGTTGCTTTTTGAAACTGGTAAGAAAAAGAACGCCGAAGGCGTTGAGTTTTATCTAAGAGATTTCATTTTTCTTTGCCCTTTTGGTTTTTGTTCGACGACAAACTATGATCTGTTTATTTGAAAACGAGCAATTCAAGCTGGGTTTTTCCTGTCCTATTTCCCTCTATTTTTTTTTCTCGTGACGTAAAAGACCTGGTTACAACACGAGCCAATCAGCACTGAAGAAGCGCCGAATACGCGCGGAACAAACCGACCGAGCCAGACGCTGTCGGATGCAGAATGTGTAAAAATACAGCGCAGATGGGTATGGGCCAGATTGTTTTCCCGATTTAAGGTACTTTAACATCCGGAGCAATCTTTAATAAAGTTGTTATCGTCTTTTTAGAGCGCAGCTCTAGCTGCGTTATCTTTAGCATGCAAGTGGTAAATGTGCTTTTAGTGCGAGACAGTGCTTCGCGGAAAAGCCAATTTTATATCTGGATAAACAATGTCCGCCAAGGCAGATGACTCAAAAGGGGGCACCCATTTCTCACCGTGCGTTTGAAATTGTCCGTGTGAGAGGGGCTTGCGACATTAGTCGAAAGAGGAGTAGAGCCCGCGTGACCCGCTGACACCAGCGCGAAGCGTTACGCCACGCGACCTTTAGCGTTCGTTCACCCAACCGCCGCTGAGCGACTGTAAACGGTGCACAGCTTAAAACCAGTTTTTGTTATCTAATTAAATTGTATGGTCTAGGAGCACGTCACACCAAGCGACCGCTTTTTGCTTGTTATCGCCTGATTATCCCCATAGCATTGTTGTTATTTCACATCACGTCGTGGGATCATCGAACAGTTTTATTTAATGGCGTATTCGGTTGGCCGCTCCGGTCCTCTGGCTCGGAGTCATCCCGTGCCATGGCAGCTCGCAATCAGAGCGCGAGAGGCAGCGTACCAACCGAATGCATCGGTGATCTCGGAGCAGCGCACCTGTAGCGACACCGTGCAGCCAGCGCGGGAAGCCGCTGGGTAAACCGCGACGTTTTGTGTCACGTGACCCGTCCTCCCGGCCAGATCGCGCCACGCTCTCACTTCGAAGTTAGAGCGGTCGGGAGCGCTCCGGGTCGGAGGTTGACGCTCCGAAACAACCAACCGAAGGTAGTTCGAGCGCTCGAATTCTTCCAACCGAAGGTGCGGCCGCTCGTAAACGCCCAACCGAATATGCCATAAGAAAAGCAAAACATTTCACCATCTTGCCGTAGGGGAACCCTGAGTAGTATGCGAGGCAGCCATGGGTTTGACTCAAGTTCCCATTAGTTTTCAGTTCGATCGCGGCGTTGCGGGAGGAGAATGAGGGGAGCGGAGCGCGCGCGCGCGTCATTTGTACCGCGGAGCTACAGTGGCGCCCCCAGCGGAGTATGCAGCGGCTACCGTCACGTCTCTAACCCTAAGTTGCTCCGCATTATTATATAGCATCATCGCGCGTGGAGCCACAGGTGTTGCCATTCGTTGCGCAATCCCGGAGAGGAGCTTAGGAGAGGAGAGGAGGAATGCCGGAGAGGAGAGGAGGAGAGGAGAGGAGGAATGCTTCGCATACTACTCAGGGTTCCCCTACGGGAAGATGACGACGGTGGTTCAACGCGAAGCTATCTCGTGATGGATTCTTTTCTGGCACATGTCGTAATCAAACTTAGGCTTAGTTAAATATATTTGTTTTAGTTAAGTTATTGAATCAATCAATCAATCAATCAATCAATCAATCAATCAATCAATTTGTACCGCGGATCTACAGTGGCGCCCCCAGCGGAGTATGCAGCGGCTACCGTCACGTCTCTAACCCTAAGCTGCTTCGCATTATTATATAGCATCATCGCGCGTGGAGCCACAGGTGTTGCCATTCGTTGGGCAATCCCGGAGAGGAGAGGAGCTTAGGAGAGGAGAGGAGGAATGCCGGAGAGGAGAGGAGGAGAGGAGAGGAGGAATGCTTCGCATACTACTCAGAGTTCCCCTACGGGAAGATGACGACGGTGGTTCAACGCGAAGCTATCTCGTGATGGATTCTTTGGTTGGCCAATCCCTAGGGGCATCCTGCCACAATCATCATCAGCGGTGCCTGGCCAGGCATGCGCATTGGGGGTGTGGACGCCGCACAACGGCGCCCACACAACGGCGGAGGGAACAGGCTCGACCATAAGCTGCTTCGCATCTAATAATTGGTAAAGGAAAAAACTGTGGACACCCGAGGAACGACAGGGGAACTTGGCAAGAAACAGGTCAGGTTACTTCTATGCTACTTTAGTGCAATTACTGTGGATGTATTTTCGCCAAAGCTAACGCCTCCTTGAGGGAAATTTGACGACTGACGTGTAGCGCTGAGTGCATTCTGCTTTGCGCTGATTCTGTGCAGGTAGGGCGCGAAAAGGACAGTAGACGCTCTGGTGCAGGTAACGTCTTATTTCACTTGCGCATTTCACTCATATTCTCCTCAATTAGGAACAGAAGTCTGTGTGTTCTGGCTAGCATGTCGGTGTGGCCGGTTGGGGACTTAGCACCATGCTAACAAGCAGCGGTTAGCTTGCAAATCTGGCACGTGTCGTAATAAAACTTAGGCTTAGTTAAATATATTTGTTTTAGTTAAGTTATTGAATCAATCAATCAATCAATAAATCAATCAATCAATCAATCGATGAACTAATAATTATAAGTTTAAGGGAGAACCAGGAGCCCATATACCGAAACACCATCAGTCTATCAGTGTATACGTACCTTACACCTTGACTGTGCCTTTAGCCTTGTCACCCGAGACAATACTTGTGTAAGACTTTTTACGAATAAATGCAGGCAACAACAACAACTAAGACATGAACAACGTGGATACGTGCATTATACTGTACCAGGCTGACCAATCTAGCCGTAAGGGCATGCGATCACGCAGGTGTCAGCGGAAGAAGTACCACAGAAGGCGCTTAAATCGGGCAACACCGGGATGTTCAGACCAGCCCTTGTATCGGGTGTCATCCGTAAATAAACCCTCTCAAGCATTTGCGCAAGCTTCGACTGTGCCATAAAATTTATTCTTTTGGTATTCTGAAGGGTCAGAAGCGTCACAAACACGAGTGCCCATCATTGAACAAAATTAGTCATTGACGGCTTTCTGGAAGGCGGCAAAATTGGTGATAGCTACGGCGGAAGGCAGAAAGGCTGCTTTGCTCGCTTTCATTCAAGGCAACGTGTTTGCATTAATTGCGAAAGTGAGAAACACTTTGCGGAATTCCCCACATGTAGAGTACGAAAGCCCTACTCCGAAATCATCGCTCTGGTATTGGCAAATGCGTGGTCGGTAATATAGGTTAGGAAAAATGACGATGTGTATTCCGTACTCACTAAACCGATATGTGGAGGTCTTGAGCCCCAGTGCATTATATGATTTACACGGGGAACTCTAGCAATGTGGAACAATCGAGAGCTCAAGACAGAGTTGCGCGCGCCAGTTTGCATTAGTTGGACAAAAGAGTGAAGGCGCTGCTGGGTGTCTCGACAGGAAGGAAACGCAAACAATTGCCCCAAAGAAAGGACGGCCAGGAGAATAGCACAGTCTAACGCCCGCTCTCCATGGGTGCAACTTTGCGACGAGCTCACGAAGCCACACATTGCTGCTCTGCGGGAAAACACAAATACCGGCACGAACGGCCTATCGGCGACATGTGGGCCATCCTCGCGAATGAATAGCGCCAGTAGACATTTGTCCCCTCGAGGCGCAGACGGAGAAAGCCAAGAGAAGATATGCCAAAGAGCGATGGCGAGGGGCGATTGCGTCGACAAACGGTGCACTGGCGGAGGGGAAGAGAGACGCGCTTAACGAGATTACCGACCCCTGTGGCACGAGCATCGACGAAGCGATCTCCGGCGCTAACGAAATCAACCACGACCGGCTACTGCTCCATGGACCTCGCGGCGTCGTCCGCAGTGTCAGAGATATTTGCCTACCAACGTCGCATTCGTTTGCGCGTGGACGACAAGGTCACGCAATGCCGTCTCCTTTGCCGCTCTCTCTTGTTGATGTGGGAAATGTATCGCAACTAACTTGCCTTTTGTGTACTCCCGGGTGATTGCAAAATAGCTGTACGGGGAAAATGGATCCGGATGACTTTCTTCTGCATTGAATCGCAATGTCTTGGGAACCATTAACAGCCTCTTGGCACTATTGTTCCGTTCACACAAAAGACCTTGCTTGAGGAATAAAAGGGGCTTCATTTTTAGGATAGACAAGTAAAGGTCGGTCAGCTCAGTTTCAGAAATTCTTTCTTCTCCACTGCCTAGGGTTAGCCATGAATCAGCTTGCCAAATGCACGCAAAGTTCGCAATGAACCTGCTCATATTTCACACGAACACGCTGTCGATGACGGTTGCGGCTTTGAAAACGCCAGGCGAAAAAAAGCTGCTACTAGGTCATGAACAGTCGTTCTTCTAACCGAACATCTGACGGCAAATAGGAAAGCAGTACATTTGGGGCTTGAACGCAGATGTTTTGACAGAGTTATAGCACAAAATCTAGAAAATGTAATTTCGTCGGGAGGGCGGTGCTGCTGAGGCAGTTGTAGCACGTATACCCACTGATAAGCGACAATTAATCTAATTAACACTTTTGCGGATGATGCCATGGTTTAACATCAATGGCGTTACTGGGCGTAGACGATCTCATTTTGCTGGCACCATTTGGCTGGAAACGTAACGGTCTTCACAGAAACAGAGAATACCCAAACGGCAGATTCGAGGTAAGTTGGAAGTTCTGTTTGTGGAAAATAAAAAGGGCAGACTTTGTGATGTGTTGAGCAGTAGGGCTAAATCACCTTGGAAAAATTATGTGGGTGTATAATGAGGAATGATGGGCGTGCTTTCGCGTTGCATTCCATGGCGCTTATTTTCCGCTCCTCAAAGCATAAACACACGCACATATCGAATCATTAGACAAGTATTTCCCCGCGGTGCTTTCAGCGTTAAAAAACGAATCGTTGTTGAGCGTCGAAAACGTGAAGCGAGCGTCGGTTCGCTCGATAAACCAAGCCTATCAAATGACTCTTGCGGGCAAAGGTAGGGAGCGGCATTGCGATTGCATGTACGGAATTTAGGTGGAAAAACGACGGGGGACCTCTTTGATATTTGGTCCCTGACTACACACGGACTCCGCGGAACGCAATGTGGCAGTCCTTTATGTCATTTATTTCCACAGCCTCATTTCTGCTATACGGCTTTAACTGCCAGAGAAAAGTCTGTTCGGTAAGAAAGGGCCAGATTGGGGAGATGGTCGCATGGCTTTGAATCCGATAGCAAGCACTTGGATTTCCCATTCTCTCATTTACAGAAGCGTGGCAAATTGTTGCTGTATCCTCCGCGCACTTCCAGGATGGAAACAGGTCAACAGCAGGGGAATTGAGCCCACAAATACTTCTGGATTAGCGAATGCGAAAAGAAATCTTGCGTCCTCCACTCATTCCAGTGATGCATGTTAGCAGATTTAGCCCCTTAGTGGGATGCCTACATAGATCTGCGTTAGCACATGGGCTGCACAAAGCGTAAGCAGTTCGAAGGCTGGTGAATTATTTTCCCGCCGGTAAGGTTATACCGCATCGCTGCATTTGTTGCACACCAGGAATAGTGACGTCTTTAACCCTCGCAGTCCCAGTCATTAACCAATGCGTATAATTTAACTCGTCACAGTCGTCAGGGAACAGGACGCGGTACTGACCCCCCGCGCTCGTGAGAGGAAATGGTGTCTAAACCCGCACCTCTCTAACGGAGTGAGGGGAGATACCATGTATGACCCGGATACTCATGAATTCTGGAACCGGGTGATGGAATGAGCCTTACATGACACTCCCCCTAGCAAGGGAGCCTCACGGAGGAGACTTCTAATGTTGGCTCCTTCCTGGCGCATTCTTCCACTTCTCATAAAGAGAAGTTATTTTGAAAAAAACCTTCCTTTCCTAAATCCAAGTTGCAATGCCTCACAAGCCTTCCGAATACTGAAAAAAAATTACTACGTAGCTTACACTAAAGCGTAAGAACTGAAGGTAGCGAAGCTGTACGCAGCCTTCACGACCATCACGGTGGTTTAGGGCCCCGATTGAAGCTTATTTGCTGCTTCTTAGCTGCAGCAACGACCTTTACTCCATCATTGTTGCTATGGGTGTAAGCTTATTTCACTTTTTTGGAAGTGATAATCATTGGGCATCACCTTGGAGGGGCGAACGCTAGGACGTGTCTTTCTCATTCCCAGCAAGTGTTGCCCCGATTAGGGCCAAAGCGGAATTTTTGGGGGGTAATCTTTGCCAATCTCCCAAAGTGTATATGCTTGGCTTAGCAAACGTGCCCCGGAGACGCTGGGCGGTCGCCGCGAGGCACGCGCTCACGTGCGCTCGACATTTTCTTGGTATTTTTGCTAAGGACACACAATAAATATTTATAATAAATAATAAATAAATGTTAATAAATCTTTCTTCCCCTTTCCACTGCACATAAGAAAATGCCAAGCCTTCCCTTAATTGGAGTTGCGATTTCGCCGAAGTCCTAGCAGCCGGCGAATTCACCTAGTCCATTTCGTAGTGTTCATTCCACACACCCTTCCCCGTTGTCAGACCATTTTCTGGCGAGTTTTTTTTTTTTTAGGGGGAAAGCACCTTTAAGGGCTCGGGCTTTCGGCGTCTCCTGTCGTCGTTGTCTCATGTCGTCATGGTAAATCAAGTTGTCCAACGATGGTCAGAAAACAAGTTTATAATGACAAAACCGGTTCACAAACAACTAACATGATATAAACTAATTTAGAACACAGAAATAATTCTGATTTAATTGCATTAGTAACAAAAAAAAATTGGCCGCGTATCTGCTCCTTTCGTTGCAAATGTCGTCAAAAGACGATAGTCTTTATCGACTTTTGCCAAGTAAATGCGTCCCTTCGCTTTACCGCTCACCTCTCATGTTGTTCCTTTTGCGTCGCGCTCCTCCCAAGGTAAAGACACCAAAGGTTTGCTTAAATCATTTTAAATTTACCGCGTTACACTGCTCAGGCCGGGTGTCTCGATGCCAACGCTGCCGTACGGCGGAGATGCACGTGAATCGAGGCGCCCTACTTCAACATTTATAGAACCGCGTTTCCCTACTACACGTGCGTTGCAAGCAGAACGTGGAAACTATCTAGTGGAACCTTGCGTAACTGTTGCCGGTTGATTTCTTAAAATGGCGCCAGAAGCTATAGTGGCGCTGGCGACAGCAGGCGACGGCGGAGTGAATTCTTTTTCTGTAGTTGATGAAGTATTTAATTTCGCAAAAGTCAAGCATGTTTGAATTTTTATAAAGAAACACTGCAAATATCACTTCTGTATTGATTTGTTGTCTCATATTTGCGTAATGTCTTGTTCTTCTTCAACAATGTTGACAAGTATGAACATTACACCGGAGCAAGTCGGGTAGATTTAGCTGTGACTATATAAGACTATTGCGCAGGCATTGTTTTGCTTTGGCCGGGTGGCTGAATCGAGTCACAGACAGACAGACGGACAGACATACAGACACACAGACATACAGACAGACCAAAATTTCTGGGTTTAAGTAGCCCAAGAAAGACTATCGTCTTTAAAAATGTTACATTCCGTATCAAAATAGGTTTCAAACGCCAGGTTTTCTCCTGTAGCGCATACTACTTAGCATGCTGCGGCGTGTGACACGAAGACAACTGACCTACGGCCAGTCTGTCTCTCATTTAATTGCTTAGATCCGGTTCAACGCAAGAGAGGGCGCCACCGCCTCAGCAAACGCGTGATTGCGCTTCCCATTGGCGTTTCTCCAGCCCCCACATCAGTGCGCGCCATGTGGCAAGAGAAAGACTTACACTCTTTTAATACACTTTTACACTTACATGCTTCGCCCCTGCTCAGTTTTCACGTTAGTGGAGATTAGCCTGGATTTGAGTTCGAACTGAATTCTCTTTATTCGCTGTTTCGCTTATTTACCTATTCAAATGAATAAATTTAGTCAACACAAATAATAAATGAGCATTTATTGTTCGGCGAAGCCACTCTGCCGCTATTTTTCTTTTAAAAAAAATCTCCCGCTTGTCCCGCATTAGTAGCCGGGGACCAAGAAGCTGTGTTTTGTTCTTTCTAGCGTTGCTTATTTAACGTTGCCAGGAATGTGGTGTGACGTTTTTCATAGTTGTTGGAGATACAAGCATGTGAAACAACCCACTTAGTGACATTCTCCGGCAGATCATCCCGCCATCAAACCCTCGTGTCCCCAAACGTTTGTACCCCTGATATTGCTGAATTCCGCACAGTCAGAAAAGGCCGCAATGAGTGGACAGATTAGTGCACTTTGCGAATAGGTCCTCCGTAACCAGACTAACTATCGCCCGGGCCAGCCTTTAGCACTGCGGTTCCTGCCGCAACAAAGCCAAGTGCCACGTCGGGGCTTAACGAGGCTCGAAGAGGAAAAAGGCACGGTTGTTACGCGAGCATGTCCCCTTGGGCCTCGGTCGGTACGGGGTGCGGTTCGCCCATTATTCCTCTACACGGGGCCTCAATTAGCGGCACGAGTCCGAGATACGCTTCCCTCGGGACCTGCGGTGTATATTCTTAGGAGGCTGAAGAGAAAAGATCCCCTTTTAAAACGTCTGAAGTAATCGCTTGTGTGTTTCTTTTTTCTTTTCTTAAGGCGGGGGGGGGGGGGGGAGTTACTTCACGGGAATATCGTTGCTATTGCGCTTTCGAAGTTGCGGAAATAGGTCAAAATGGGTAGCAAATTTGTTGTATTGACTAGGTCATTTATTGCGTAATAGTATTGGTACGTAGTTGCCCTAGGGTATGAAACTGTGAGATGAGTCGGGGTTGAATAAATGCGTATTTGTTTAGTTGTAGCCGCTCTATGTTTTTTCACAGCTTGTGCGGATGATTTGGCAATCCAGACAGGCATTCCTACTGTCGCTTGGAAGCGACGCAGTCAGAAATTGAACTCTTAGAGCTGTCTAACATTTAATAACTGAGACAAGCATTACTACCCGAAAAAGCGCTTACTACGGACCAAACAAAACGCACCGAAAGCTCCCTAAGAAGCAAGAACAGACGGACTGTGTAGTCAACAAAAAGGTAAAGCTAAGCGCGTTTAGTTGCATATAGTGCTGACCTCTTTTTTTCGCAATGTCAACGACAGAAAAGATGCATAAAAATTATAATCGAAATGTATCGTTTTACTTATTTAATTTCATTCATTAACTTTTCAGGGCCCGTGTGCTGTTGTTCCCCTACAGTTTGTAACAACTGCACTTTTCTTTCCCTCCCTACTTTTGCGGTCACAGCACGGTCAGGACAGCTCGCGGTTTGAAACATCTGGACATCATCCACGCGGAAACTAAAAGAAGCACAGAAGAGAAAGTTCACAAACATGGGAAAAGACCGTGCTCTTACCGATGAAAGGTAACAAAAAAGGCAGACAGCGGAACATTAAGAAGGAAAGCAACTGCGGAGACATGACGTATGGAGGTGGGAGGCGGAACGAAGACAAACGAAGCTCGTTATATATTGTATTTCACAAAGCGGCTGTTAATGGCGTCAAACGCAATAGCCGCAAGCCATCGGTCAAGTGTCAGGACAACGATAGCGAAAAGCGTCGTCGGTTTTTGTTGTGTTTTGATTCCCGTTGTTCCTGTCAAATATATGACTCTCGGGAACGTTCGCGTTTCACCAAACCTTCTTTCATGAAGCCGCAAGAGGTTTTTACTGTTCTGTGAGAGCCTTTTGATCGCTTGTTTCGTTTGAAGAGAAAACAAATCAGCGGTGTTTGTTATTTTAAAATAAATTTATTACCTAAACTATCACTTAAACAAACAAGCGCTGTGGCAGAACAAGTTGGTTAGAAGTTGGTTAGCACTAAAAAAGCACTCGAGCTAAGCAGAGCTTTATGAGAATGAAACACAGAAAATTTGGTTTCGCGTGCCGGACATTTCATAAATGCAGCTCATCCGACAGCCTTGCTCATAACCACAGGGTTTCGTTAGCGTCGCCTAGTCACAAAAGCGTTGATCATCTAACCAGGCAAATGGTAAGCGGCTGAAGTTCTTGCAGCGCTCACGCACCAGTACGCTTGTTCCTGGAAGCACAAAAGGTTTTAAATTCGTTTTTTGTTTTTTTATGGGGGGGGCGTAAATGCCTCAAGCCTAAAGCGCTGCGGCTGTTGCATTTTTGAGCATTCAGATTTGTTTTCAAGAACGCACTGTTATACGAGAGATGCCCCTCTACACCTTTGAAGGACTGCACCCAATGCTTTGCCTTTTAAAGCCAGTTTTCCAATAGAGGAAATTTGAAATCGCTCTTTACAGCCCAAGAGCAACTTGGGGTCATACGGCAAAATACATGTGGAGTTCTCCAGCAGCTTCAGGCAAACCATAGACATACTTTAATAAAGCGTTCGCATGCGCGTTTGATGGAAACTGTCGTAAGTACAATTTTTTGCCCTACGGTGCTCGGTTAAAGGCATACCCGTTTTGCCCCATGCCCGCACGTGTGGAGTACCTCAACGAGAAACCACACGCGCCCTGAACATTTCCACTTTGCCAGCGTGCCAGCGAGCCAGCGTGCCGGGGTCTCCTTACGGTTTCCTGGGACTCGCAACGGTCAACAGGCTCGACTGAACTCGCTCTCTTCGTTAGCAGAAAACTTCCATTTCGTAGTTTGCAGCAATCATATAAAACGCGCTGACCAAAAGTTATACCGATTACCTTATAAATAAAACAAGTTAGAAGACCTAACAGCCCTCGTTCAGTCTATAATTACTCAGCAGCTGAAGTAATCAATCAGTTCTCAAAGCCTCGCGTTGCGCTCCCAAAATTACTTTCCTGTCACGCTGCTAAGCGACAGTCGGGCTATTTTTCCCACTCGCCAAACTTTCGATTCGAAAAGCTCTTCGTGGGCTCTGAGAAAAAAAAAAAAAAAAAAAGTGCTCATTCGGGGCCCCCGCCTTTGGGAAAGTTTCACAGGGACTCGGCCGGCTTGACACTTCGGGGAGGACGTCCTCCTTATGCAATGGAAAGTGCCGCGCATTGATCCAGGCCGCTGCTGGCAGAGCGGCGCAGCTGGACGCGGCCGTTGCCTCCGCGTCGGCTCTTGTTGACTTTCTTCGGCCATTTCATTCGTCGGGCTCGCTGTGCCGTGAGCCGCTCGACGTTGGCCAGATGTTCAATGCGCTCTGTTCTCCCGACGGCTTCGTTTCTTCTGCAATCCATTGAGTGATTTTTATACACGTTTCCCTTTCTAGCTAGTTAGTACGTTAACCAGCAGAAAAGTCATATGGTAGGACCTCGAACTCTTAAAGCCCATCTTTAGGGAGTGAAAAGCGGCGGTTATAAGGGAAAGAAGAGCTTTATTTAAGGTCCCACTCGAAAATGTTCGGTTTTATTTCTAAGCCACGCAAACGCACTGTCATAATAGGCGGTGTCATAATAGGTGGCAGGAAGAAAAATGTAATTCTGGAGGGAACCGGACAGAACCTATACATTTCTACGTAAATGTTCCCCGTTTAAGCTAAAAAAAATAGAGCCTTGGGAGTCTGAGCCAGTAGGTGTCCAGGATATCTCACTATATGAGCTTGCCTACAGATAAGCTGAAAATGTGCACCAAGATTAACACTGAATATTTCACACGGTTATCTCTTAATGGGGAAAACCCCGATTTCACTCTAGAACCCCCGCGCTATCAGCCATCGTAGCGTTAATCGACGCGGGGATTGAACCGTGCGTATAGCGGTGGCCATCCTGCTCATCGGCGCAGTAAAAGCGAGCAACTTTTCTTATATGACCATAAAAGCGATAGAAATGAGATAAAAAAAATTAAGTGGCTATTATTATGACTCATTCAAGATTAAGCGAGACTTTAAGCAAAAATTCAGTTGTGGGCTTTTTCGTGTACACTTAATTATGACGACACACAGCCCCAGAGTATCTACCGAGAAGACGAATATACTTGAAATTCCTCAACCTCTAATGCATCACTTTGTAGTGAGCGGCACATCTACCCGAGTCGGCTTGTGTGCGTTGATCCGGCAATAACTGGGGTGGTGGCGCGATTCACGCGCGATTCCCGCGCTTCTTCCAGGCGAGTGGGTGTACTGTCATTGTCCCTTATAGGAGGAAGTGGCGGTCATGCCCGTCATGTCAGCATAGGTTAATTTCAGTTCACATTTCGAGTTTACGGCGGCCGGGCGAATCGGCCGTGAAGTGCTTCCAACGAGACATTCACTTATTAAACTTCCTTTCTCAGCTGTAACCGCGACTGGCTAATACCCTTCATCAAGTGGGTGGGGGCGGATAGTGGTGGGGCTTTTTCTGATTAAGTACAACAGCGGGGTCACAAAATATTCCTAAAGAGAGGGACACGAACAGCTTTGCGGTAAAAATTGCACCATTACCACGCAAAGCTAATCCGACATCCAGGGTCAGTTGTAACCGTTGCAACGAAATTCATCGACGTTGCAACGGCGTTTTACCGCAGCGGATGTGCGCCACTACGAATCTCATGACCGCGACACCCAGTTTAGACGCACAAAGGTAGAGCTGAAAAGTCACGCGTGTACAACCGTATCGATCGGCCTGTCTCGACCAGCACCTGCATGTTCTCAGTGCTGACGCTGCTGTCTTAGGGCATTGCATTTCGTGCAACCATCTGGTTTCTGTTTACTTTTTACTGCCTTACTCTGTAGGTATTTCCGAAGCATCCCGAAGAGGGTGGATGATTAGCACGAGGGTAAAAACAAGAAAAGCCACAAATAATCCTGAATGTCTACCAAATGTCATTTCTCTACAAATTAGACCCCTCCCCAGGTGGTGCTCTGGCGAACGGGTAAATGAAAGCCGTAACGTATGCAGGTCATGAACGCTGGCCACGAACGCTGTCATCATTAAAATCCCTGGGGTATTAGAATAATTGCAGCAACTGACGCATAATGCTTTTTTGATTGATGATTTGATTTGATTGTGGGGTTTAACGCGCCGACGCAACGCAGGCGACGAGGCGCGCCGTAGTGGAGAGCTCCGAATTAATTTTGACCACCTATGGATTTTTAACGTGCGCCGAAATCTCGTAAACACGGCCGTTTTTGCTTTTCGCCTGCATCAGAAAAGCGGCTGCCGCGGCTTGGAATCGAACCCGCGACCTCGTGCTCAGCAGCACAACGGCTTAGCCACTGAGCCACCGCGGCGGGTAATGCTTTTTTTTTCAGATTTTTCTGCTTAATTCAGGCTTCCTAGACCCGTTATCGCGTGTCGAAAAATCCGTTGATGTAGTGTCATTGGTTGCAGAATACATATAGATAGATATATGTAACTTTATTACGAAAGGGGCCTATAAGAATTGGCCAATGAGGATTGGCCTAGAAGGCTTACAAGGATTGGCCTATAAGGATAGGCCTACAGAAACCTATAAGGATTGGGGAGAGGGGAAGAAGCGGGTCAAATGAAGTCCGGCTCACAATGTCAGCCTCGCGTGCGTAATCCCAGATGGAACGCAGAACTCGGGTGACGTCCATGTGCTGTAGCGGCGTTATCCAGTACTCGTACGTTGGCACTTGACGGCACTGACGCGCGTGAACACTCTTAACACCAGGACACTCCCATTCGAGCTGCTTCATAGTAGGGCGGACCCCCAAGTCACATTGTTGGGCAGGTGACGCCAGGATGGGAGGACTCAACGCCGTCAGGTTGCCGGTGTCCACGGCGAGGAATGTAAGCTGCCACTTGGCGATGAAATTATCATCAGCGCAGCTCCATCTCGGGCCTTGTGTATAAAAACCAACGTTGTAGAAAAAATTGAGGCCAAGCCACCCTGTTGCGGTAGTTGGGAAGCGAAGCTTTATGCACCACCTACCACGGTGGACAGCGGCCCGTTTGCGTTAATCACACGTAACACTGCACCTGTAACACGTTCTTTATGATTTCCCTTCCGCACGACGTTCAGAACGGCCTTATGGTCGGTGTGATAGACGCTCAGACCATGCGTTTTCACCATAGTTATATTCTTCGTGAACGCTAAATCAATGCACGTTCCACAGTTGGTACTCGGTTGTTATGTATCGATGTGGCACACGAGTCCGAACTCTTCGGGGACTAAATGGACGAACCTCGGCCATTACACGTGCCGTGGGCGGAGCGCACAGTGCGAGAAGGTCGCGTGACGCTATCACGTGACATCCGGCGAGATCGCAGGGGGTAAACCCACAGCTGTGCTCTGTCAGTACACCGTCTGTCTCCCCCATCTCCGCGTGCGCTCGTAGCTCAATTGGTAAGACATCGGTCCTCCGCTCTGTTTCTCTATTCGGTCCAGGTTTCATTCCTGGCGGTGCCAGTAATTTCTTTTGCTTGTTCGCGGGAATTTTCTGTTGACGCTGACGATCGCGACAGAACCCTTGTCGGGTAGATGTGCTATCGTGATACATTAAATGCGAACAACGGAGCGCATGGCTTTCAATACTTGCCGCGCATCCTGGCGACAGGCCGAGTATGAGCAGTAGGAACAATTTACGAGAGTTCGTGACCAACCTTGATATAGAAAGGCCATCGTCTTTCCATCATCTGTTTGGCGCTCAGCACGAAAAAAAAAAAGGATATTGCTGCGTGCGCCGTTTTGTTTCAGCACAGGGACAAAATTCGATCACGCTCGCATGAGCGGACGCCGAAAGCGGCGGGATGACAAACCAAAACACCCACACGCCGAACGATGGTCTTTCTATAGCTTGTTCATACCGCGCATACGCGGCCCGTCGCCTGGATGCGCAGCATGTACTGAAAGCCACGCGCTCCGTTGTTCGTATTTCAATATATCACGATAGTACAAAGCTTCGCTTTGAAACATCGGCAACTCACCGTAGTCCGCTCGGCAATGAATGGGGGTTGGAAGGTACCAAAGCCAGAAGCACTTGGCGTCCTAGTTGCTTCAGCAAGTTTCGCTGCTCTTCGAACTCCTGGAGTGGACGAACGGTAGCGAACAAGTGTTCCAGCGGCGGCGACAGGGAGTTGAAAAGCGCGCTCGCCAGAGCGTGAGCGGCCTCATTTGCGCAGCTGTTCGCGTGCCCGGGAACCCAGGTCACTTGTACGTCCACATTGCGGAATAAAGTAAGGAATACTCAAGAGAAGCCCCTAGCTTCCTTAATGCATTGCAGAAAGTGTAGACGAAGTTACGTCATTTTAAGAATGTCCACACACAGGGTTGCTTAATTTCTTATAGCTACGGTGGCTAAATCTTCCGAATAGCAGCACAATTTTTAACGTACTCGTACACAACTAGGGGCGTTAACAAAACTAGCGGCGGAGAAGGCAAGAACGACTGCTTTTCAACATATTTAGCGGCGTCAGTGCAGGTTTCTTCGGCGTTCGCGTGCCCCAGCGTACTTCATCAGCTGCTCTTTGAAACACGTGGTGGCGTAGAAGGCAAGGCGCATCAGAGGAGAACGGCTAAATGTTCAGTGGACATCGTCATATGGTGGGAGCGGTTTCCCACAAAATTGACGTCTAGGACTTCTCCTTAGTATTTTTACCTCCGTGAGTTGCGACTGAAATTCGTATGACGGTAGTCCCACCCGGTCAATCTCCTCTAGGAGGAACACAACACTCCTATACTTTTCCGGAAACAGTGACCTAGAATGATGTCGGGCAACATTCTGTTCCTCTGCAGGTGCAAGACCGGAACTTTTGGCGTGATGCAAAACATCAATTAAACGAGGTAATAGGCTGCGCACTGCCGCTAATCCGACCTCAAGAATACGAAACCACCTTCACTAACCAAACCAATGTTTTAAAGCGCAGCTTTTTAGGCCACACTGATGGCAGTCGAGGTCATGTCGAAACGCACTGCACGAAAGCCGAAACGCACTGGACGAAACGATGATGATGATGATGATAAGCGAAGACACATCAAGCGCCTCGAGAAAAGAAAACGCTTCCAGAGTTTGGAATCGAGCCTGGGCCCCACGCGTTATCAAGCCGACGCCTATCCGAATACACCAATCCGACAGTTTTTTTTGTTTAATACATGGGAGAATACGCTCAGACAAGACAGTATGAGGGACTACATAGTCAAGCAAACGAAAGGATACACTGAAGTTAGGAAAAGCACAAATATATCAAATTTCAGGCAAGCACACACACGCGTTCAAAAGAGGAAACCAGTCAGGTGGTTGGACGAACGAATTATACACACTATGTACAAATGCCACAGTTTCTCGAAAATATGACTGTTGGTCTTGATGGCTCAGCATGCCTACCACATAGGCGATAGCACCACAGACTGTACAAACCAATCAACACAAACATGTCATAGGGTGGCTCACCAGAATAGCAGAATGGCAAAAATCTTTTTGAGAAAGGCGTGATATTCATGTTTTTTCTGAGCGTGCGCTGCAAAATGTCCCACAAAAAGACAACATCTCTGCAATCTCCAAAACAGTGATCAATTTTTCACACTGTATTCAGGACATCGTATTACGGAAACTGGAGGTACCGAACACGATATAACGGCATGGGGAAAAGGCAAGAAAACCAGGGCATCGGAAATAGTCTTGCACGAAGGCCTAAATATGTACTCAAGGCTAAACGGAGCCTTTAAGAAGCTAAACGTGTCAACCACTTCCTTGGGGAAACCCCGCGGGCTTCAGTCTGGTTCCACGAACACCGAAGACACCACACTATCAGTGAGAAAATGTGCAAGACGGGTTTGCAGGACAGCTTACAAAAACGCATGTTGAACATCTCGGAAGTAGAGTAAACGACAAACAAGCTGCCAAACAAAAAGATGAACCAGCCCAAGACCCCCTCACACAATAGGAAAAAAAAAGGTTATCGCGACGCATTGGCTCACTACGCGAACGCCAAATGAAGATATCAAAAATTCGGTGAATAGCCTGTATCCTGAGTCGAAAGCAATGTAGCGCCTGTGGGACATAAAGAAAACGGGTCACAAGAAACGTGTTACACGCCTGAGCACGAGAAAAGGTGGGCAGCTGGCGTCCACGCCAGTCATTCACTTGGTGCTGTGCCTTCACCGGCTGCTACGACCAATGGGAGTCAGTATTGCGGCACTGCGGTAGCAGTTTCGCGTGTTAACCATCTTTTTGCTAAGAAAGGGGATTTGATTTTTAGCAGTTGCTCAAGAGAATCACGGGAGCGTTCAGGGTGAACCAGCATATGGCGCTAGAGTATACAGGAAGTGTTTGGCCTGTACTCACATGGCAACGGTATGTCCCCTACGGGGAAGCTTTCGTATATTCTGTCTTGGGTAACATCATGCCGGGGCACTGGCTGTGCGTTTGTACGAAGGTGTTTTGTCTTCTTTTCTATAGCAGGGTCCCGGTGCATATACACTTGAAGCTATATCAACTTCCAAGTCTCACAAGCAACCAACCGGTCTATGAGCTTTTGGCTGTTCCTTTGTATGGGCGTGTGTAATCTGGCTGGAGCAGTTTTAATGCTGTTATCACTGTTTGGCTCAGGGCGTGTTTTAGTATGTTTTTTGTGTGTAACGTGTGTAGCTTACAACCCGGAGAGGATGAATGCAAGGAAGGAAGGGAGGAAGGGCAAAGTGACCTTCAAATAGAGAGTATCGGTAGGGAAGGAAGGGTGGAGAGAAGAGAAGGGAGAAATTCCTCTCCATAAATACGTTAGACAACCGGAATAATGAGAGTAGCATCACGTCGACAGTCATCTTGAATAGCTTCTCTGTCTCTCTGTCTGTCTGTCTGTCTGTCTGTCTGTCTGTCTGTCTGTCTGTCTGTCTGTCTGTCTGTCTGTCTGTCTGTCTGTCTGTCTGTCTGTCTGTCGGTGCATGTGCGTGCGTGTGCGTCCGTACAATTTGACGGTGGGTTCGATACGACTAAACGTATTTGTTGCCGACGTATAAGCTGCAGACAGTCTTCGGTTTCCATCGGCATTTGCGACACACAGGCTTCAGGCCTGCTAAGTGAGCATGACATGCCATGGGCAGCTGCACTTTTTAAAGAAGGGTAGCTCGTAATAATGTATGCTGGCTCACGTCCTTTAGGCAACGAAAACCATTATTCACGAGAAGCACACTCATTTTTCCCGAGCGATTCCTCACTTGCACGCCGCCTCCGGGCTTTCTTTTCCTTACAAAGGATTTAACAATAACAACTCCGTTGCAAAAGCTTCTTGTCCATACAGGAGCCATCTGGCGCGTGGCGCAAAGTTTCTCGAGAGATGTTTTATTGCTTATCGTTTATTTAGACCTAAGATAAACAAGGTGCCCGCCTCAATATTATGCTTGAAGGTAAATAAAACAGGTAACTTAATTAGGAACTCCTTGCGACAGCTGCCACCCCTGCACGTTTAGGATGAGCTTCCAAAGATTTAGGTCTAGCATACAGCCGCATACTACGCGGCTGTTCTATTATAAGGAAGACGCCAGGCTCAACACAGTGAATGTTTAGTCCTACCATGGGAGGGTGACTTTCTCTATCGTCGGCGGGAACAAAAAGAACACCGTCATAGGGAACCTTGCAGCTTTTGCAGCAAGCTGAAGCTTCTAGAAATACTGATCTTCGCTGCAGTTAAGAGTTATTTCTTTGTTTGTTATTTTTGATTCTCAGACAAAAGGTTTCAGAAGCTACTTGTTCCTTGGGAAAACGTCTGATGAGTGCGCATGCTACTTATAGGGCGTCCTGTAGGTAACAAATTCGGCAACACGACGCCTGCTAAATTAAATGACGTTGTATAGTATCTAGCGTTGAAGTAGACATCCGTAGACAGGTTCTCTTTACCTAGCTACTGACACAATGCGTAGGTGGCACTGAAGTGCCGTAAAATAAAGAATCGGGGCAACAAAACAGAGGCTTCGAAGATACCTGAGCATTTGTCCAGTCCTCTTTCTTGTGTTCGCCTTTGGCATCTCCTATAATGGCACCAACCTCAACAACATCATCGCCACTATAATCCCGTTTATGTGCTCTGCAGGACAAAAGACTGCCCTCAGACTTCGAAGCGGTCCTATTCGGTAATGTACATTCTTTGCCTCCGATTTCCGAATGTTCTTATTTCCCCCTTTATCATGACAATGATTTTGCTCTTTGTCTATTCCGGTCTCTCGGTACAACCACTTCGTCACACGAATGGTCCACTCGTTTTTAGTTCCCCATATATTACATGCCCGGCCCAAGCCCAGTTCTTGTATAATGTCTTCCAACGACTTTGGTACGTCTTCCAAGTTGCTCGTTTCTTATCCGCAAACTTCTATCTTATCATTCTTTTTCTGTGGTTCGTAGTGCCAACCTAAGTTTTCCTTCGATTAGTTTCTGTACCATGATTCATATTTGGGAATGCCCATTATCTGTGCATCCTTTTTTTCAATGATAAAAGTAGCCTACTGTTCATAATTTCAGAGTTCTAGCCGAATGCACCCGCAATTCCTCTTGGCCAAATTCCCTTGTCACGCTTTGTATCATCACTGAAGCTACATTTATGCTTTTCTTCTAGCAATGCATAACCTAGGTTGAAGGTGAGGCTTTCTGCGTGCGAGTTTAACAATGTTTCCGATTTCTTCACACTAGCCTTTTAAACTACGACAGAGCTTTCCGAGTACAGTTCCTGAGCCGTTCCATGCAGGTTTTCTAAAGACTTCCTGCAAAGATAATAGAGAGTTTTAGCACAGCATTTTCTGAATTTACGTACTCTCAACGTGAAAGTTTTGCGGCACGCTACGTCGACACCGCGCGGGGAGTTTTAGTACAGCGTTTTGTCAGTTTTGTTTTGAAGCACGCTAGTGCTTATGGCGTCCTCCATTGAACCGAATACGAAGCGAGACTGATCTGGCCGAACGAGCGCCTGAAATTTTGCACAACTACGCAACCAGTGAACCCAAAGGCCTTCTTGACAGTATTGAATGCAGAACATGCACAACATAGCAAATATTCTCCTACACAAGTGCACTCTACAATAGCGGACGCATTGAAGCCCCGTGGTTACTTGTTTTGGCAATCGCACACAACACGCTGAACAAAAAGATTTGGCTTGACGTGCACATTTTATTCCGCTCAAAAACATTCCGGAAATCCATTTCCAATAAACGCGACGACAAGACATGACTGCTTGCACGGTGAGGCGGAAGCGCAAGAATAAAATGAACTCTTTTGCCCCCAGCCCATCGTAAACATCGCACTCAATCCAAGCGATTTGTGCGGTCGAACAGCAAGTCACTTCACTCTGTGCAAGCCCAGAGGGCTTGTAACCGCAAACACTCGGTTGAGTAATCGCTGGTGATTACTAGTTCCGTGCATAGCAAGCTCAGTCCACCCTCAGTAGCACATCGCTGCCTACCACCGTGAAGCGAACGCGTCAACAGCACACGCACAGCATTGGACGCCGACATTCAGGAGCTTTGTTCGGGCAGTCAGCGACACCACGTTAGCCTCGCTCAACGCGAGAGCAACGTGTAAATAACGGGACCTATTTAGGAAGACAGGAGCAAAAACCTTCTTGTATAAGATGCAAATTACTGCTCCCAGAGGAACGAAAGCGTTCAGGTGCTCCGCTCTACTGCCGCCGTGTTGGAAACACAGGGACACGCAAGGGCCGTAGCGTACGCACGATGCTTTGCTGAAATAGCGTGGGTTCGTTTTACGGCCGCTAAACGCGAAACCAACTTTGCGCACTCCGCCTGCGCAGTGCGACTAATGTTTTCCCCAAATCTCCAGTGGATCGAATATTCCCTATTTACTCGCATCCAGTTCTTATCGCCATCAAACTTCCTAGATTCCCCATATATCGCGCACAATTTTGGAGAAGTAGTGTCTCGTTCACTGACAACCTTTCTGATAGGGAGCTTGTAGATATTTTTATAAAGGATTCCTCTGCCCGTCCAACTTTTGTACATTACCTGTAAGAGCAGTGCTTAGGTGTCCTTAAGCCTACGGACTATCAATATTTTCTTTGCTGAGATGGTGCACCTACTGAATCAAAGGCTTTTTCATGGTATATCAATTGAATATCAAACAAAATTATATGTAATTGTATGACTGGCGAGGCTATTTAAAAAATGGAGCGGAAGAACATTACTTGGGAAGAAAAGTGATCCGCTGTTGTGCGTGTCACTAATACTGTTGACATAACAGCGTCCGACCAGTGTTTTACTCTACCGTGAAAATCGGTCCCTCACTGGCCTGCGAAAGTTCGCTCAGCGCCCGTCCTCTTTTCTCCTTCTGTCTGCACAAGTTGCGCTGTTGAGCCACCATGATCAACATTCACCAACTCGTCCAACTGTCCATACGTCTGCACTTGGTTTGACGACGAAAGAACTTTATTTTTATTTGTTTGTACATTCAGCAGCGCCAGCAAAAAGAGGCAGCAGGGGCCTCTTTTTACTGGCAAACACAAAATGAAATTCACAGTATAAAAATGGAATCATAGATCTTTAAAATGAATAACTGGGTAATAATCCATGACAATGTGACAAGAACTTATGTTCATTTCGTCTTATTTGCAACTTTTCTTTTTCCCTGTGCATTGCTTTGTAGATGTGCATTTAAGCCGCCTGCAAGCAATAAACCTTGGTAGTTAGTCAGCACCGTGTATGTGCTTTCTACTCTGCGTCCCAATAGTTCACGCTGTTTCTCACTTTTTTAACATGCACCAACCAGCCCACTTCATCCCGTTCTTAGTATTTAAAGCTCCTCACCAGGCTTAGAAAAAAAAAGACAGTAGGACCACCAATAGTTTTGCAAGGAAAGGTTGCCGGTGTACGGAGAATTGGGAGAACGCGCAGAATAATGGAACCGTTGCTTCTTAAAGCACCCAAGTATTCAAGTTGTCTACTGAGAGTATTTCCAGAAAATACATTGATTTTGTGAACAATATATTGCACTGCCCCCCAAAGCCAGTTAAGCTTAGTGGATTTGGGTGCACCCCCATACCTGTCCTCGCCTTATCCCCAAGCGCAATGAAAAAGTTAATGTTTTTATCTCCCAGAACCCTGACTACATACCTTTCATGTTAGTTTAAAGGCATCGTTATTTATCGACACAAACCTTGAAAAAATAAATGAATAAGAGTGCTAATTTCCCTTTAGAGCAACCAATTTTTTTCGCCTCTTCCTCTTCCACGGGAGCTTTACAACTAATTCCATTCATTCATTCATTGATACCGACAAGAAGTAACCAGTCACGCACCAGTTAAGAACGTTCGGGGCAGGTTGTAACATTTCAGGTTTCTACATTTAGTCTACTGACAATACAACCTATCAGCAAGGAAAATTTTTTTTTCTCTCTCATATGAGTCGGTTTCACTCAAGTGTACCCCAATGTACCCCACAGATAATAGTATGGGTCCTGCCTCATGCGACGGAAGTCGACAAGTGCGTCTAAGAAAAAAGAAGTAATCAAGCAAACGACTGTCCTGGGTAACCCTTTGCAAGTACCTCATCGGGTATCGAGATGTCGCCTGCCCCGAGGCATTTACCCATGTCGCCCAAGCCGCCACGCCCGCCAACGGGAACTCATTCATACGTCCGAGGGAGAATCGGTCACCAGAGGGCATCAATTCTTGATTGGTGCTCCCGACAAATAAGCAAAAACGAAAAAGAAAGGGAGCAACCGACAGCCGCCACTTCCAAAGGGGTGAACTGCACTGCTTGTCAATATCCCCTGTCCCCGCGTCGTACACGACACCGAGGTTGAAACGAGGCTTAGAAGCCTCGGTCCCGAGCTGTTTCCCGCTTGTCGGCATCAATCTTAGTCTACGGCCGCCTCTATAGTCCCCCATTTCGCGTACCCGCGAAGGATGCCGACAGCGCACTGCCTACACGGTGACCCCGCACGTCACTCGCGGCCGTCGTCACCCGATCGACCACGCCGGGACAAAGGTCAGCCGCCCCGCCGCGACGCAAATAGACGTCTTACCAGCGCTCACGTCCTCGCCCAAGACTGACGTCCTTCTCTAGCCATACGCGCCCATTATTTGGTTCTGTCTCCCCCACGTTTCGCTTCCCGGCTGCCGTGGGCGAACAACTGTCGAGCTGGACCGAGAACGGCCCCGCTAATGAAGGAGCTCAATTGAAAAACTCGGTAAACAAAGTGAGAGACTTTCGAACCGTGATTAAATGTAGCGCTAGATTTCCCGCAGAGGTTGCAATTATAAACTGGCTGAATTACCTGATGATTGAAATGTGAAATAGAGGAAGCAAAGGACGAAATGGTCGGCGGGGTCACAGTTAAAGGTTGCTTATAGCAAAGTTCGAGGGCACTGAATGCGCACACACGTGGAGCTGGGGTAATAATGGGTAGAGATAACAGAGTGGTAGGGCTATATCAAAAGCATTTCGTTTGCAGGTGCAGGAGCCCGTTGGATGATGTGGAGCTGTGTGGGACGTCAAATTAAGGATATGTCACACTTGAGTGCGTTGTTCAAAGCGGTTTTAAAGCTAACATATGTCACTCTGGTGTGGGGGAAACTTAAAGGAGCCCCCAGAACGACACTTGAAAGCAACTGCGTTTAAGGTAGAACGGTAAAATATCAGGCTGGCTGAAAAATATCTGCCAGATCAATATTTTGTATATGTGATAGAGTTTTTAACCTTAAAATAAACCAAAACACCAATTGATGCGATAAATAAAACCTTGCAGACGGCTGCACGTGCTTCCTTATGTACACCATTTCTCTATGCTGGCTGCCAAAAACAGGGGAAATTGAGGTAGCAGAAAAGGGGGCTTAATAGTGCGTAAAAGTTTAACCTTTGAACCAGAAGGTATTTATACGTAAGCTCGGCATCTGTCGTGCGTGTTGTTCGTAATAGTCGGTCTGCAACGCTTTCTAACACGTTCGGGATGAACGTAAGAGAGAATTATTTATTTATTTATTTATTTTTTTATTTATTTATTTATTTATTTATTTTTTATTTATTTATTTATTTATTTATTTATTTATTTATTTATTTATTTATTTATTTATTTATTTATTTATTGTTTGTTTGTTCATTCATTGAAAACGCCCCTAAATGACCTCACCAGGGGGGTATTACATAGGGGGCTGGAGCAAAAAAACAATGCAAGCAAAGCTAACAACGGGTTATAGGCAAAAGAAGTAAGTGCAACTTGGTGCAGGACAAAAATAAGCCTACAGGAAGAAAACAACAAAAAGCTGGGAAAGGCACTGATACACACCTAACAAAATACTTTCTGGTGGAATTAAAATAATGTGTTGGTGTGTATTAGTTCTAGAAATTTGATTGGATCGGTGGCAGTTGCAATGTGGGATGATAGGTCATTCGAATCAAGAATTGTGCGAGGTATGAATCATTGCGAATAGCTACAAGTGTGGAATTTCCCACTCGTCACTTGTAAGGCATGGTCACGTCGGGGAAAAATGGCCGGTGACGCAGAAAAGAAGTCATCGTGATGTGAAGAGTGATTGTACAGTTTATGGAACAATGATAAGCGTTACGGTTCATTCCGATGTTATAAGATTGGTAATGAGGAGTGAAGTTAGAGAGCCGTGCCGCTGGTATGACGTGAATAAATTGCAAAGGTGAAACGAACGGCACCATTTTGAAGGGACTCAATTTGGTCAAGTAGGAAAGCTTTGTCCATGAGATAGATAAGGATAATACCGTAATATGAAAGTAAAGATTAAGGAAACCGAGAAATAAAATTTTTGACAGCGTTGATTTTTTTGTGCCGATGGCCCTCGCGTATCGTATCTCCTGGCTGATCTGAAAAATGTCCACTCCCAGTGTTACACGACGTTGAGCGTTGCGCTTAATCATCAAAGGAACAAGTAGAGTGTCATGTTCATTGTGAGTGATGCGGTCAAACTTTTTGTATACTTTATTCATTGTATTTGGCTTATTTCCCCCCCCCCCCTCAAAAAAAACAAGACCAAAACAAACGGCGAATTACCGCATGGTTCACTGAGATATTGCGGTGCATGGGCAATATTTCAAGACCCCTTGTATCCAAATTTCAACTTCTGACGTGCTTCAGTTGCCCAAGTTTTTCACTAACTGAAGCACTGCCTCTCCTAAAAGCTTGAATGGTGGAAAGGCCTATATACTCGGCATGTCGGCAAAAGTTTGCCCCGTAGATCCTCGGCCACAGAACCACAGTATCTTGAACGGTGGCGCGTGTGGAGAGGGGCTACGGCAGCCGATATGATGGCCGCACTTGCTGCGGCGACGCTGCCTTCGAATCACTGCAGACCTCGTTGCTAGGGAACGTCAAGTCGAACCGATGATGGGTGCGCCTGTCACAGAGCGTCTCTAGGCGTTATATCGCCCGCTTTTACACGTTTTAAAATAAAGTGCGCATCTAGAGAAGGGCCGAGTAGGCACAACGGAGGATAGAATATATGAACTACGGCAACAAAATGCCAATACGTCTTTGCTCACCCCCTCTCCTCTCCGATAGCGAAGTCTCTCGCGAGGGGCATTGGATTGGATCCGATTGGGTTGGCTTGGCTTGGATTGGATTGGATTGGATTTGGATTTGGATTGGATTGGATTAAAGGGAATTGTGTTGGATTGTGTTGCGTCATAGCCGCGCCACGTTGCGTCATAGCCGCGATCGTTCCAGCACCGGCGTTCCGATTTCGGGCACGTGCATAGACTCGATCTTCGCTGAAAGTTGCTTCATCATCCACTACCCGTACATTTCAGCGACCACAAGGCCGTCATCGTTAACGTTACGCCGCGTGTTAAATAAAGAATACATCATACGCGTTCCTCACACGTTTCACGCAATTAGAGAATCAACCCAACGGAAACACCAAGTGAACCCCCAAGATGCGTCGCATCTCCACAGGGTTCCCCTCGCGGAAAGGTGGGGTAATTTTCGTTCAACAGACAGGCCGTTGTGTCAATGACCGTTTGACGAAACACCAGCTATCAATGAAAAGCGAAGCAGGGTCTCATCTTCCGCACCATTGTTTCGCCTGTGAAGAGATGCCATGTCAGCCGCTGTTGAGCAGAAGCCGGAAACGAGTCGGCCGCGAGTTGATAGAAGCCTTTTTTATTCGTGAAAACCACGGGAATTGTGTGAGCGAACCTTCTGTTACGTTGTACGGAAGTGATTTTGAATTTTTGAACAGGATGGTGCATGACCAGGAAAAAAGAAAAGAGAAAAAACTGGTTGCTTCGTGCGCATGTGCAATAGATGGTATATAGTCGTGTTCGTTTTTGGTATATATCCATGTTCGTTTGTCCAATAAAGCTAGCTGGGAGTCTGCGCCCGTCTTGTCTATTCCTTATTGTCTTGTCTTTTACGCGGAGTTTTTCTGCCCTTGAAATACAGTACCAACTAGCCCAACAATACGCTGTACTGAGGGGTTAGTATTGTTGAATATTGCCGCTATTTGTTCAGGAACGAAAGGAGTGACAGCGAGCCAATGCCGCTGCTCAAGCGAGCAAACGGAACAATGATACGGTTAGAACGCAAAGCGCCGTTGGCACGATGTGCGAGGGGCGTGCGAGAAACGCCGTGTTGCGAGCTTCCAAAAGGTGAGCAAGGCGGGCACATCGGGCCGAGCCTCTAGTTCGCGAGGAAGAGGGCCGAGATGCTCCAGGACTCTTAAAGATACTCCAATTTTTTTATATTCGAAAGTTTTCCCTGCAGCATAATGATAAACGAGTTCATAGGTACATGAGCAACTTGACTTCGTGTGTAAAGCCTTGGAGTTGTCGATGAAACAATCCATGAACCCAGCGCTGCAGGTCAAGAGGGCGGCAAGGGGGGAGGCCGGTTATACGAAGATGCCGTAGATGGACTTGATACATACCGGGAGACTTTACAGGCACGAGACTTTACAGGCGACGTCGAGACTTTACAGACATGACCCACACATTATTCTTCAGTTTTCTTACTTTTATGTTTCAATATATCTTCATTTTGTACAAAGCAGGCCAGAAGCGAAATGAATTGGAGGCAGCATCCTTCTCTGTCGAGCTTCGACTTTTAAAATAATCGCTGAGACGTTGATTGAGCTTCAGCGGATATCGGCGACGACTTTGGCCGTGTCAACGCCAGCGAACACGCGTGTGTCGCGCGGCTCCACTCAGAGAGACGGCAGTGGCGTCTCGGGCACAATGAGCTTAGTGAGAATCCTATGAACGTGTCCAGTGTATAGATCTATAAGAGCGCTGAAGGCCATCGAATGCAGCGAAGTGGAATGGCTCTTTCCCTTTAGATAAGGATGCGATTGTGGACGTGTCTGGGGTGCAAGACCAGGAATAACGTCGGTACGCATTGGTCCCTGAAAGCCAAAACAGTGGAAGTAAGAAGTGACGTGAGGGGCGATGCGTCCCTTTTCTCTTCCGTTGTATCGGCGGAGTTCCGATCGGCCGGCTTGAAGAAAAAAAGCTGCGGGAACTCAGACAATTGTCCGCTCATGCGTAAGCATTCTTACACTGTGTTCCCATTTTACCATCTTTGCATTTCTTTGGTGTTATCAGAGGAACACGACAATCATGACAGCATCTTTTTTTTTGCGTTTTTCGGTTTGCCTTAATCACCCGTGTGTGCTGCATTAGGAAGATTCTTGCGATCTCGTGAGTGACTTTTGAGTTTATTTTATTTCGGGTTTTTCCTCGAGTTAATTGTGTGAAAGCACTGGATTACGCACACGTTTGTGGTGGTTTTGTTTGCAGTTTTTAAACTTTTTCTAGTTTCCTGCGACGGTCAATGGTTTCAATATTTGGCTATCAATAGCCAAGCTGGGTGACTTCTCGTCTCGTTATGTTATACCAGGGTGGCGAGTTGGCCTAGTTGGTGCGCTTGCATCTTGAGAAACAGGGCGAAATAACAGGTATACAAAGAAAGAAGTGAACAGTAAAGCGCTTGCCCTGTTCACTTCTTGCTTTGTGTCCCTGTTATTTGGTGTTGTTTCGCCCGACGCAAGATAGTCTACTTATATTCGGTTATTTATTTTTTTTACAGGGATCTGCAGTTGTGCTTTTATGGCAATAAAATGTCTTGACTTAACTACTCACATGTAATTGTGCAGATAATGTTCATTGTCCTCGTGCAGCATTATGTTTTAGGTCCACAGTGGACTAGTATAAATTAGTCGAGAACGGACAAGAAAACAAACTCGGGACATAGTTTAAAGGCTTTGGTGCCGTTATGCACTTCGTGAAAGTAAAACTAAACAAGAAAGAAAAAGCCAAGCCAGAGGAACAGCGCGCAAACATCCTTTATGCCACCGATGGGTCTATAGTCTAATTAGGCTGCCAAAGTGACACTACCAACAAGCAGAGCGCACTTTTTTGGGGGAAGAACATTGTGAAACAATCCGTTGCTGTGCAGGGCGTCTTTGGCACAGAGGCAGTCCACAAAACCACTGTGCCGTACTATGCATACTGACAGGCACACTTCAAAATTTATGTACCGCTTTCCGCTGGTTAAGACCAGGACCGGGCTTCAGTGGGGCATTAAGCCTTCAAGGGCTGAACAGAAAATTAAGGAAAGAAGATTGCACTCTTAACTTTGCATCCTGGGGAGCTTTAAATGAATGAGCCAGAACTACACACTATTTTAAACGTATGACGTCATTGGGCCGAACGTTCGAGCAAACAATTCATTGCAGAGTTCGTGACAATTTCGTTCGAATTGCACTCCCTAATTGACTTAAAAAAATGCTTTCGGGCATTGGAGGTGCGGCACCGTGTTCACTCCTTAAGAATTACGGGTCTGCTGGCCTGTTGCTGGGATAGTATTTAAAGAGATCATTTTTGGAAACAACTAAAATAGGGACTCTGCAATTTTAGTTTCTCTTTTCGGTCTTTTGTCGTGGGAAGAAGCAGAAATATTTGTTAAGTGTCATTATCTATTTAGTTTTTTTATTATACGTTAAAGGCCCCATTCAAATGTTTAACATTAAGCCTAGTTAGGCGAACGAATTGAGGCATTTTCACTTAGAAACTGGTATTTTTTAACGTACAGGGAAAATTCCCAGAATAAATTTTTGTAGGGCATTTTGTAAACTGGTGGATACTACACATGTAGCGGTTGAAATTAGACTGCCCAAGGTCGTGAAGTGCGAACCCCATATAAGCGGTTCTGCCTGAAGTTTTTTTTTTCCGTTCTGTCTTCATTTTCAGGTGTGTTTGTGATTATTCAAAACTTTTCAGCGGCGATTTAGATATCATAGAATAGGAGTCGAATAGCGGATAATATAAAAATCATTCTATGTTTGAAATACATTTAGAACCATCCGCAAGAACACTTTACACAGTTGCCGAATGCTAAGAACCACGTCTTTATAATATTAACGTTCGTGACGCCCATGGCTCACCCCGCCTAATTTTTTAAAGTTCCTTCAAAACAACCCGTTCGTGAGGTGAAGGCGACTCATTGGCGGTGCTGCATGAGGTGCAAGGGGCACTCACACCAGAATATCCGTGACGAAATCTCTTCAGTTAGTGTAGCTTTCCTTTTAACGGTCGGTTTATGCCGGCACTCTCGTTCATGTACGTCATTCCGTTGTAGCTTCGTTCCTATTGTGCTTTGTAACTAGCATTGGTGAATCACGAAGGCAAGTAATGGCAGTGAGAAAAACGTGGCTCTGCTCTTGCGCAAGACGAATAAGCTACACGCTCGCCGGCTTCATCCGGAACGGAAAAGGCTGAAAGGGCTAATAAAATTGAGAAAGCCCGGTCTTGCGAGTACAGACAAAGCTAAAACGGAAGCTGAAGGAGTACTGCAATGAAAGTATCGAGACGCTGGGAATGCACCTCGCGCATACAATGCGCAAAACATGACATTTCCCGCTCTAAGAGCTCTTTGAAATACATTGCACGGGGATAATAAAATTCTATCAAAAAAGCGCATTTGCAAGTTCTTTCTAGGCACGTTTGAGACTCCTTGTTCATTCGCTAGAAACAGAAAGGTGCGTGGGAGCCCGTCGCGACACTTTGTGTACTTAGCTACAAAGCAATCTGCACTGCCTTTTTGTTTTGCTGTTCTCCTCATTCATCGCACAATCACCTCGGGAAACTTTTTACGCGTTCATCGTGGAAGGCCTCTTACATAGTGATATGCAGAATATCAAAGGTCTTCCAGCGATCGAAGGAACCCACGCGCCTTCTACGACGGCAGCCTGAAACATGACTGCGTGCGCGCTCGATTCCAGCAATGCAAGAGTACAGCACCTTGGAGAGGCGTCTTGTACTCTGCAACAAGAGATACCTTTCGCCCGCGCAAGCCTCCGCATTTTCAAGAGGGTAGCGTCCGCATCCCATTAAAGGTTCATCACCAAATTCGTGCATGGCTGCTTTTTTTCCTGGAGTGTTTTCACTCAATGCAGAACGCCACACTTGAAAGTTGTAATGTCACTTTACACGGTCCAAGGTGCCTCGTTGGCTAAGCCTCATATAGGTTTGTCCGTATTCTCAGTGAAGTGCCAGTTTTTTTTTTTTTTTTTTTGCCCCCGTTTTGTAGACTCCATCCGCGGTTGTACAGATTACGTTTACAGATTACAGATAATGCTCCCCCCCCCAAAAAAAAAAAAAAGACAAATATCTTCTGGCTAACATGATTAATAATATCATTCGCTTACACACCAAACTGAATACCCATCCCGTGTGGCTAATGCAACTGATGTCTGGCAAGAAAAAAATAAGAAAGTAGGAGTGGGTGTCTCCTTCCAGGGATGAAATCGGTCTTTTTCGTTGTGTCTACCAGATTATATCAAATTTCAGGTAAAATGTCTTGCTCTTTTTTCCACCCGGAAACTCGACATAGCACAGTCTTCGGTGATACTTCTGAGGGATGCCCTTGTTCCGTATGAATGGCTCTATCCTCGAAAGCCTGCCCTCCTGTGCTGAAAGTTTTTATTCTTATGCTCCTACTCACTTGCGCAAAATTCGTCTTGTTCGCCTGCCTGGCCAATGTGTATTATCCCTTAATCAACCTGATTATACTCTGGCTAGAGCAGCGCTTGCTCTACCTGTTATTGCAGCGAAGCTGTTAGCCTCTTGTTGGTAGGAAAGCTTTGTGTCGTTGTGAGCAAAGCACCCAGGCGAGACCCAGTAGCTCTTGCCCAAGACGCTGAGCGCATTCGTCAGGCTATTCACAACCCAGCATTTGCCGCCAGAGAAGCCCAGAGCAATGTGTCTTTGCAATCAGGCATACAGCATAGAGTTCAGTATTCGTTAAAGAACACAAAACAAGCATAGAAACCCCATGATCGATAGCAAGACACCTATGAACAATGAAAACAACCCCCCCCCCCCCCGCACCCCCGCCCATGTGTTCCTGGTAAAAGTTACGTTTGCAGCTGCTCTCGAAAAGTGGGATCGACGTCATTTGAGTGCAAGGGAATGCGGCAGGCTTTGCCGCCATAGAAACCGAGCGGAAGCGACAAGCCGGCCGAGACAACGAGGAACAGTTCATTGCCCCCCCCCCTATTCCCTCCTCTATTACCACGTGTCGTGGTTTACAACAGCTTTCCTGGGCATCCACTTTCGCAGGGCAGCGGTGGACCGCGGCCATTTTTTATGTACCTCGTCCTTTTGTTTGCGGGTTAATTACCCGTATTCGTCAATACCTGTTGGCCCAATATGCCTCCGCTCACGGGCTGCTGTCTCTTTCCGATTTAGACACCAGCTTACCTAGCTTTTTTTTTTTTTTTTGCTTCGAACATGTCAATCGTGTTTGCCCTGCGGCTCCATGATTAATTCAGTAATATTAAAACATTCGCTGGCCATTAACTGTTCACCACAAGTGCTCACTCACCTACTGAAACAATATACCAGAAAGAAATGTGCCAGTGTGAATTGATTTTGTGGCTCTTAAAGTAGAAGAGAAAAGGAAGCACTAGGCGCTCAATTGTGGCTCACCAAAGCCGCTTGAACGAAACGCGCAATGTACCGCCTGCAGCGAGCAGCGCGTAAGGCGACAGACACATAGTAATACCCAATCAGGCCACCATGGTATGAAGTCTATAGTTGTTGTGGTGCCGCCACGCGGCCACAACCATCGGGCAACAGGAGGAGCGATTAACATCATGGTGCAAGTAGCCCTCTTACCCACGAATTTTATACAGCGAGAACTGGCTCCTTTATGCAGCATAAGCCTGTCGGGAATTATAAATTACCTTTACCGCCGCTGCTCACACCTAAATACACAAATCAGCAGGCCTCACCTTCTGGTTTTCATCCAGCGGCCGCAGTCTCAAAGACACAACCTCGGAGGCTATGCGGCTTTGCTGCCGAAATGGCGTCAAGTGGCTTTACAATTATTAATGCGTAGCGTTCTTTGCCCAGTGCACCCTCCCCCTCCCCCCCCCCCCCCCCCCCCCAGCAAGGACCGTGTAACGCCCTGAATTTCCACAAAAATGCAGATATCGCGGGAGTTCCACCTGTATTCTCTATAGTGGCGTAAATGGAGATATCTGGTCGTACGAAATTTTGAAACACGAAAAAATAATAAAAATAAAAAAAGATACAGAAAACAGCAAAACCTGTAACGCCCTGCATTTCCACAATAATGTATATTTCGCGAAAGTTCCACCTGTAATCGTTACAATAGCGTAAATGAAGATATTTGGTTGAACTAAATTTTGAAAAACTAAAAAGATAAAAAAATATAAAATAATTACGCAAACTGACGAACCGTGTAACGCCCTGCATTTACAGAGTAATGCAGATTTAGCAAAAGTTTCAAATGTAATCTTTGTAATAACCTAGATGGAGATAATTGATCGGACGAAATGTTTAAAACTAAAAAAGAAGAATAATATTTAAAGATACGTAGAATGTCAAAACGTATGTCGCGTGCCATTTCCACAGTGATGCAGATTTCGCACGAGTTCCCGCTGTAATTGTTATAATTGCGTAAATAGACATAACTGGTGGAACGAAATTTTCAAAAACTATAAAAGAAGAAAAATACTAAAAAATCAGAAATAACAAAACGTATAACGCATGACGTTACCGCAATAATGCAGATTTAACGGAGTTCCACCTGCAATCGTTGTAATAGCGTAAATGGACATAATTGCTAGTTTTATGTTGCGTGTATAAAGTAGCAGTCGGAGCATCGTATTTAAGGTTAGTAATAGCCCGGAGAGTTTTCTTCTGCAAAATTTGAAGTTTTTGAATGTTTGTTATAGTGGTGTTTCCCCAAACTAGAAAACATTTGTGCCTCGTTCGAACAAATTTTAAACTGATGAAGAGATAAGCCAAGGTACGCATCTCCCGTCTGTGTCCCATTAACATGGGCGACCGATACGGCAGCACCGTTGACGAACACACTTAAACTTCTTTGGGGATCATCAACTGAAAAAGCAAAATTGGAAGCCTGCGCCTCTCGGTTTATAATTTTAAGAAAAACCAGGAAAAAGCACGCTGCACAAAAGGAGATACAAGCTGCAATGACAGTCACTGGCTGTTGACTGTCATTATTCCAGATGTCTCCTTGTGTGTAGCGTCTTTTTCACGAGGTTTCGTTAACATCATGAAACAGCGTGTTAAGGCATCAACTAGCTCCCCGAAAGATGCTGTCCTGGCGGTGCTAACGTCAGCCAGACAACAGAGCAGCCAGGGGACGGGGAAAGGCCCGTGATCCCATGACCCGCCGATCCAATTTCCGGAGGCCGCAGGAAGCGGCGAAAAGCTCGGGGATACCGGAAACACAAATAACCGCGCGCTTCTCCTCGCAGTTGACAGGGCCATATTGGCAGAAAATAGGCAATACTGCCTGCAGTGCGGCTCTATGAGCAGGATTATATGCCCTCAAAGGGGAGAAGTCAAGATAGAAATAGTGACTGATGCAGCGGACGACGTCTAAGCCAATCTGGCAACCTCTCGCTAATCATCTACATCCGGCTTCTTGCGGCTTCCTCCGACAACCACGATCTCATAGCGGCCGGGCCTTCCAGGATTTTCTTCGACCACGCGAATAAAAGGAAAAGCAAGATAGAAAAAAGAATGAAACAGAACCGGAGTAAGTACGCGTAGATTAAACCTCGTCGATAGAAAATATGACGCCATAATTTTTTTATTACTTTATGTGCTACTAACGTTCACGAAATGGTAGTAAACGACTTTCCTGGTGCCCCGTAGTGCAGGATCAGGGTTTGTGTACGTGTATTCCTACCCTTAGCGGGTTTTTATCTAATTTTGTGTTACCTGTTCGCTTATTGCGTTTTTCTTTTCGTGATGGGCACACGCCAACGTTGCCAGATAGAAAAGAGGCTTCGATATCAGCTTCCTTCCAAAATGTCAGATATGGCAATTTCCGGCTACTTCACTTAGTTTTAATCATCGGCAGCAAATCACGCCTTCTTACTGTTTTTTCCTTATTTTCGCTGTCTTATTGCACGGGAAAAATATGTTAATAAAGACATTAAACATCGATGGCGTTTTAAGCATGAATTCGCAAAGAAAAGCCATCAAGATAGTGTTTTTGTTTCTCAATACGGTACCTCCTATCCCGGAGGAGGTATAGTTTAATTCCCTTTTGGACTACATTTGTTATATAGGTTCGAGAAAACTTAAATAAAACTACTTATTTATATCCGTCCAGTTCCTAGCTGCCAAAACGCAATAATCAAAACACCGGGTGGTTTAATTAAACCAACAGTGACTACTCGTCTTTTTGTGATATACTTTCGCACGCTGCAAAAGATACCAGTAGCCATAAACACTTAAAGGGACCCTGCAACACTTACCATCGACTACTCGGAATGTATTTTAGGGTAACGTCTATTGTCCCAGCAATCTCCTCCCGCAAGAATTATGAAAATCCGTTCACTATCACCGAAACTACGCGCTATGAAAAATCGCGCATAAATGTTCCCTCTCTACCCGCCGCGGTGGCTCAGTGGCTAAGGCGTTGCGCTGCTGAGCACGAGGTCGCGGGCTCGATTCCCGGCCGCGGCGGCCACTTTTCTGATGGAGGCGAAAAGCAAAAACGCCCGTGTGTGCGAGATTTCGGCGCACGTTAAAGATCCCCAGGTGGTCAAAATTAATCCGGAGCCCTCCACTACGGCGCGCCTCATCGCCTGCGTTGCGTCGGTGCGTTAAACCCTACATTCAATTAAATGTTCCCTCTCAACTCAACCGCGGACAACGCGACGGAAGCTGCGCGCTCTCTCCCAGAGAGGGGGGCGTCGCGCGGCGTTCTGTTCGGCGGCCTTCGATATGTCACAGGCTGGGGAGTTTCGTCCTTTTCCCTTCGCAACGTGGACGGGTCTATTTCCGGTCTGGTGCCACAAAAAAGCAGGCATCGTGGCCTACTTGCAAGCAAGCGCTCAGGCTGGTAGGGCGTTGTTGGAGCAATAAACGTTTGTTACCGAGTGGGCTCGTTGAAAGTTGAATATTTATGATTGACAATCCAGCGCGCGATAACTCGGCACAAAAAGAACGAGAGTTAGACAGGACAGCGCTGCCAGGACAGGACAGGACAGGACAATGTCTAACTCTCGTTCTTTTTGTGCCGTGTTTTCGCACGCTGGATTGTCAATCATGAACTTTCACCAACTCGCCCAAATCACAGTCCTCGTGGAATATTTAGTTCGTCACTCAAACTCCGCGCGCACTCAAAACAAAAGAAACACCAAAAGCATGCGGACAGGTTAAGACATAGAAGAGGTTCATACACAGCGCCGTAGGCGGCTGATCGTCACAGGAAATGCCAGAATTTAGCCGCGAAGTTGACAAGCGACAGCCAATTGTACAGCCAGGACAGCCATGGCCCGATTGACGTCACAGAGGCCATGCCAGGGATGCATAATGAGGAGAATTGAAGAGCGAGCGGTTGGTTTTTCCGCGTTTTTCACGGCGATTTGCGCGCTTACCGCCTCACGTGCACGTGTATTATTTGGCTCGGGTGTTCCTGGAGGTCTAATCTAAACGTCGCGCAGGTTTGCTTGCACTGCACGAAGAGTGTTGCAGGGTCCCTTTAATAGAGATGGAGTCAAGGATACTGTGTTTTTTATTTATGTGCTTCTGTCGTAAAGCAGTGCTGCAGACTCAGAAACAACGTGTCTTCTGGGGGTGCAACAGTGAACTAGAAGAATACCGCGGGCATGCGCGCGCAGAGTTACGGCGCATTCGATCGAGTGCTCGCGGTGTTCTGCACCACGATATTCAAACACCCGCCCTTTGTGCGATGTATATTTCCTTCACGATATATGTGAGTGTTTATTATTTTAGTGTGTACATTGCACAATCAACATGCCGGAAAAGGCTATTGTACTTTCTAGCTATCAGAGGTTACTAGGGCGTAATTCGTTATGGAAGGAATATTAGGGTTACATCGCGGATGAAGAAATTCGAAACAGGTGTGAATTACTGGTGAAATACAAAATTTCAAATACAAAACGTCACACTCTTGTTTTTGTCACTTTCAAAACCAAAACAATTATCTAGCAAAAAACAACATAACTGCAGCAAATACTCGACTGTGGTGTTTAAGAGAATGAAAGGCTTCCGCTCATAGCAAGGAAAGCGTGGTTCGAAGCAGTGGCTCATTTCTTATAGCTGCGAGGGAAATATATCTCAGAATAAAATGTAGTAGCTTTATTATTAGTGTAATTCACTAAATGAGTATACACATTAGCACAGCATGCATTTCGAAAAGTGGGGAATTTTCAGGATGCGATATCTTTTGTATAGGAGAATGCACATCACAGACTGAAGTGCCCATTATTATGATTCACAGTAACCTATCACCGCAGCATTTGAAGGGATCTGAAGACATGACTGACGGAACGCATTATAAATAATTATCACAGTAAAATGAACAGTCAATACACTAAAATTACACAAAAATGATCCTTCTACACGTCTACTGAGATATCAGAATCCCATTTTGGATGCAATGTGAAAATAAAAATACTAAGATTACTAAGTGTGCATGTGGACAAAGCAAGCAGTTGCGCATTAGGACCCTTTAACGTGCTTAGAGTCGCGGTATTAGTACTACAATACAACCTATAAAGGTCACTTGCAGGTTTAGTCAATTAGGGCTCATCACAGCCCAATATAAAAGACACAAAGCAGCCATGTGGCGCTGACTATTCTTTGAAAGAATATTTGAAATAATGATGGCCACTACCACGTTCGAAAGAGCGCAAAATGTAGCCCTTAAAGGCACCTGTAGCCTAATGTAAACCATATGTTCTTGATAAAACAATAAACGCGTAAGAAATGAGTCCAAACACACGTGCTACAATACAGTTCTTAACAAAGAAAGCTTTGCCACTTTAAAGACTCCTATATCAAAAATTATACACACTACTGTTCATAAGTGAGTAAAAGAAACGCATAAGAACGAAGTCCAAACACACGATGACAAAGTTCGGTTTATAAAAGGTTTTGAAGTCAAGCCTTTAGAAAGAAATTGCTAAACATGATCCAGTTACATAACAGGTAATCCATAGTCAAACTGGCATAAAATATCCGTTGACACACAGCACATTCACCACTGATAATTCATAAGAACATGGAAAAGCATAAATGGATAGAACAGTCGCCCATGGCCACTATTACAATGATTGCTTGTGTTGCGCTTCTTAGGCGTGTCTTGGCAGCATTCCATGATGGGGCTTTACGGATGTATGGCAGATCTTGCAGAACGGTATCCTTCCGTTTGCCGACTCCACGCTAGTCAGCCACTAAAATTCTTTCTCCCACGAGTCCAAATATCTCCTGCCGCTGCCGTACACTTCCTTCCTCTTTTGCCGCGCTGATATGCATCACCGTCACTGTCGGAATCACTCTCTCTGTTTTCTTTTCTGGACTTGCTTTCACAATTCATTGTGCAGTCTAGCCATGAAAAAATTAAAGGAACATTAATGCAACAATAGAATCATGTTTAAATCTACAAGCAATGCGTGTAAAAGACAAACCATCACGACAACAAAGTATATGCAGCCCGTGATGTGCTATCCGTGCTATATAAGGAATGTAGTAATTCTGCTTACCAAATATCGGCGGTACTCGTTTTGGGGAGTGGGTTGCACCAACGACAGCACGGCGGACGGCGCACTGTCAGGTTCTCGGAAAAAACAGGTTAACAAGAAGAAAAATAGTGGTCAAGACCCTGCGTTTATATTATCCGAGCAACGAATGCCAGACACGCGGAATAGGGCCAAGTATGTATGACAAAAGGCGATAGCGTTAATGATCTGGCAAAGTCTAAAACAAAAAGTTCAACGGCACGTGGAAACGCAGTACGCGGTTTAAAGTTTCGCCAGTCCTGTCGCACCATTAGTCCGGTTGAGGCGTGTCGGCGTAGGTAGGGGTCAGTCGCGGCATGGCGTCGGTGGTTGGGGTCAGGTGACGCATGGAGGTCCACTGTGGTACACCGTGTCCTGGGCTCTCGCAGTTGCAGGAAACGCGGCCCTCGTGGACGCGCGGTCGTCCCCTCCCGACGCTTGACTTGTTCGCCTGCGGACGGTAGGTGCCGGTGTTTTCCGTAGGTGACCGCTGCTACACGCTCGGGTCCGAGCACCTGGTGGCGCTCTGTCACCGCAGCATTCCTTACTAAACTTCTTCTCGTTCCTGTGACCACCTTCACCGTTTTTGCTGGCATTTTCTCATAGGATGCTTGGTTCGTGAGTGTGGGGTGAATGACCCCAAAGACGACTATGATGATGATGCCTTCGGGGTGTTTAGAACGTACCCCGCTAAGCCCGTCTTCTTTACCGTCGTCTTCTTCAACTTCACTTCGGGACATACACGCAACCATACGTAGAATAAGGCGAAGCTGAACTCGGAAGTTCCGAATGGGAAACTGCAACTTGGACGGTCACTGCCCAAAAGTGTGCGCTGTCTGTGCTTCGGTAGAGAAGGACTTAAACGGACCACACAGGGGCAAAAAACATTTTTGTCTTTATTTTTATCGCTCCTCACTCACTCACTCACTCACTCACTCACTCACTCACTCACTCACTCACTCACTCACTCACTCACTCACTCACTCACTCACTCACTCACTCACTCACTCACTCACTCACTCACTCACTCACTCACTCACTCACTCACTCACTCACTCACTCACTCACTCACTCACTCACTCACTCACTCACTCACTCACTCACTCACTCACTCACTCACTCACTCACTCACTCACTCACTCACTCACTCACTCACTCACTCACTCACTCACTCACTCACTCACTCACTCACTCACTCACTCACTCACTCACTCACTCACTCACTCACTCACTCACTCACTCACTCACTCACTCACTCACTCACTCACTCACTCACTCACTCACTCACTCACTCACTCACTCACTCACTCACTCACTCCTGAGTGTCCTTACGGCGTGAGCTCTTCTTCATGGTGCGACCAATTGTGATGGGTCATGACATATGCACGTACGAAAGTACGAACAAATTTCGCTTGGAGCGACGCAAGCTTTAGCAAAGAAATGAGGCACAAGGATAGTTTTCTTTTAACAGGCATTTTCGGCTCGGTAATGCGTCTTAGAAGCTCAATTTAACAGACCCGGACTGCCCGCATAAATTCAGTCAAACATCTTTCAAAGAAGCTGGAAAGGAAAGACTCGTCTACAAGAGGTTTCATGTATCGGCAAATAACCTCAGGTGGGAAGAAAGGTATCGCAGCATCTAATACTACGTGTTTCACAGGGCACCTGGTACGGCTACGGGCTTAAACCCGCATTTGAATAAAACGTATTGCTGGGTGACTTGGAGCACGACTTCGAAGGACGTTTAGCAAAGGACAGATAATAACACGGACCAGACGGGACGCGCGCATCTCGTACCTGCCTTGTCTTCCGTGCACTAGACCTCTTATGTACCTACTTTTAAACTTTCATTCGGTTTAAACTACACAACTCGGCTGTGCATTTATGTTACAATTGTATATGAGCGCACAGAATACACGTGCGAGACGGTAGAAAAATGCTAGCAGAACTTTCACGTTTATAAGTCTGACACATCCTTACCAGTACTAAAGTGACACAGCAGAAGCAACGAAAAATTTAGTGACGGTAGCAGTCATTTTGATTCCGTGTTTGGGAAAGTTTTAGCGCAGATATGACACATCATTGGTGGACTGTAAGGTGCAGAAATTCCACGCACATCAGTTGCGGTCTACTTTCTTGCTGAATTATTCTCTGTGAATATAAGCCCTATCTTAGCACTAGCAAGTGCTTGAAGCTTCATTTTATTTTTTGTACTGGTATTTCTAAACTATATTTCGTGGGGCTTATAATGTTGCTTATGATTAAACTTGACAAAAAAAATACTCGTGTTTCACGGAGACCAACCAACATAGCCAAAACAACAATAAGAACATTTCATCCTATATGCAATGGAGACGTTATAATTGCAAAACATATATCTATTTCCGTAAGCCCTGCAGATGTGTATACCTGTGTATGTCGCAAAAAGATATGTGTATATTGCGAATGATACATAAACATTCAGTCTTGGGACGGGTTTTCAGGGCAATCAGACTTCACGGGAAATGCCTCACTGGTTTGCAGCGCACTTGCTGCAAATTGGCTACGCAGCGTCTGTGGCAACTATTCAGACCTGCCACACGCCTACACAAACGTGTCATTCGGAAGAGACGACAAAGTCCTGAAGTGCTATATACGCCCAGTGTGCCCCGAATCTCTACAACATTCCGCAGGTTGAATTCAGCGCGCGTGGCACACGAAACATGTCACGATACGCGAACAACTGCGCCTCTCAGGCAGCGGGAAGCGCCTATGGATTTAACGTTATCCGTATCTGTCACAACCCGAGCGGGGTGCGAGCCCGTGTCTGATAGCGGGAGAGCTCGGCTCGTTCGTTTTGCTCTTCCGCTTCAGTTGCCAATCGTCAGCTCTCTCGTGGAGTTGTTCGACATCTCCTCCTCCTCCTCTTCTCTTATGTGTCCCGTCTGTCTCTTATGATCTTTTTAGCTTGCAGCGTCGAGACACCAACGGAAAGAGGTTATTACGAGGCACGCGACCTCGGCGGGAAAACAAGGTTCGCGTCAATACGAGGCGTGAAAGGTCACGCAGAAGAACAACCGTGAACCGACCGAAACTGAAAGGGCGATGCGGGTGACCGAGGTCACGGAAGGTCCGGATGCAACCAGAAACTGCGGCCAAGGATTTTTTTTTTTCACCGGCTTCGCATGTTGGTGTTTACATTTGGTATCGAATTTTTGTCGTTTAAGTAAGATATCCCGTTTCACGTGTAGCCCCGTATGCTGGCTTTGCTGCAACTCTTCATAACGACCAAGCGTGCGGAGTCGGCGAATGAAGCGATATGCGCAGGGTGAATGGGCAAGATTTGCATGAGGTTTCGAATTAAGCTATGTCCATGAAAAGACACCATTTTTTCAGGGAAATTGGTGTTGGGACTCGCCGAATTTGCATACTTGGTCGCATTCACGGATCTCTCTAAAGCGTTGTGGCGAAAAACGAGCTACGGAGACCTACTTGGGTGCAGCAAACGAAGAAATTTTTAAAGACGATAGTCTTCCTTGGGCTACTTAAACACAGACATTTTGTTCTGTCTGTCTGTCTGTCTGTCTGTCTGTCTGTCTGTCTTTCTGTAAAGAGCTTTATTTGTCCATCGAAGCAGATACATGACATGCTTCGATGGAACTATGCGTCTGGTAACAATTATACATTACAAAAGGGAAAAGCACACAAAAACAACAATACAGAAATGGCTGCCGCTGGCTTACATTAAGTCGTAACATTTTATACCCCCAAGGGTACAACGTAGAGTGAAAGTTAAGTTGACCACAACTGCGAACAGTAACTTCAGTGTCAAAACACTACGATTGTGCGAAGCAGTGCTAGAGTCTTAGATCGTTACAGAGACACACATGGTAAAGTGAACGCTGCAGAATAAATATGTATCATATGTATTCTGGTTACAATGCTAATATTCTATCTTGTTTTAGTATGGTTACAAGGCTAATATTCAACAATTCAAATTTTCAAACGTGCGCTGTTCACCTTGATGGAGCGGCATGATCAACGCAGGAAAAACGCCTCTTCCCCCAGCCTGGTGAGCTCCGCTTCCAGGTGTTCGAACAGACGCGTGCGCATGCACAGCAGCACTGGGAACATTGCCTTGTGAGGCCCGGATCGGAGCGCCGCGACCCAACGACGCCTCCATATAACCAGGGGCCCCACACATAACAGAAACGTCACTAGGGCATCGCGCGAGTTCGTACGCTCCCGTAGGCGTATACGTTAAACATCCTAGACAACAGCGTTCAAAACGTCCTTGCTAGATAACACTGAAAGATTGCGTGTCGCGAAGTGTCATTTTGTCCGCATTGACGACCTCGCGTTCACGGTGGTACGCCCCACGCTGTCAAGTGGTCTCTATTGGGCAGAGCACCCCAACCACGCTCCCACCCGAAATCTTTAACGTCCGCTGGGAGGAACGAAGAAACACGCTGTCTCCAGCGCTCTTTTTTAGAGCGCGCTTTCTGCTCCACAGTGAATGCTGCCACAGCACGTTGCTTGCAAAGTTGGTTTCGGGCAATATCCGATATTTCCAAGCCTCAAATCTGTGCTTACAGTTCCCCAATGTTTTAGGAACGTAGGCGTAGAACGGCAGCGGTTCCTCTGCCAAAGGGCCGATGTAGGGCTCCCTGTAAAACACGCGTCGCGATGGGCACAGGAAGTAGTTTGGAAAGCTGCTTCCTGAGTGGCCCTGGTTTCGCATGAGATCGACAAACCTACGCAACGGTCGCCAGGACGCTGCACATTGTCTATAACCATGGGAGGCTGTATCCCCCATGCAGGTTGAGAGCTACATGAAAGCCCGAGCTACCCTCTCCGTCTTTCCTCTCCGAAAGAAAGAGAAGAACTTGGTCTCGAGCTTCCGCACTACAGTTCGGGAAAAGGGGGAGGGGGGGCCTATGCGCGCAACGTAACAAATAAAAAACGCATGCTTTAATTACGAAGCTGAACTCCGTGAAGGACAGTTTAAATTGCGCCGGTATTGACATGCGCTTTTTGGCCTTCTTCGCTATTCACGTCCGTGTCTCACGCGCAACCTCACCCGAGGCGTGGTACGTTACTCCAAGAGCTTTGACGGCGGCGATCCACTCCACTTCTCCCCGAAGGAATGACGTGAATGCTCCGAATCGCAGTGCCTGACACTTGCCCCTGTTTATTTGCGCACCAGACAGCTTGCTGTAGATGGAGTAGAGGCGTAAGAACGCGGTAAAGCTGCTGTCGTTCCGCAAAAACACGCACACTTCATCTGCGTTCGCAGACGCATTTACCTGGGACTGCCCGGGAAGGGGAAAGCCGCGTATGTCAGGGAAATTTGCCACACGTTTAGTAGAAGGCCGATGGCCAGGGGGAGAGTGGGAACCCCTGGCTGAACCCGCGCTCAGTTGGGAAAGAGGTGCTCAGTTGTCCGTTTACGAGGAGTCCGAAAGTGAGGCAACCGTATAAAAGGTTTACTGGAAAGCTGAAGCAACAGAGAACGGCCATCAAGTAACGATGTTCCACTTGATCAAAGGCTTTGGCTTGATCCAGCGACACAAAGCAGCCTGGAATGCCTGTTCGAGTGGCGAATGCGAACAAGTCCCTGGCTATGACTCGATTCAGCAACCCGGCCAAAGTGAAACAGAAGCTGCGCAATAGTCTTATATCCACAGCCAAATCTAAACGTCGAAGTCCGGTGTCAATGTTCATACTTATCAACATTGTTGAACAAGAACGAGACATTACGGAAATATAAAGCACTGAATCAATACATAAATAATATTTGCAGTGTTCCTTTATTAAAAAATCATAAATTCTTGGTTTTTGCGATAGCAAATGAAATACTACATCAACAGCAAAAAACCGTAGCCTGCTGTTTCCCGCGCTACTGTAGCTTCTGGTGGCACTTTAACCAATCAAACGGCAAGAGTAACGAAAGGTTCCACTAGATAGGCTCCACGTTCCGCTTGGAACGATCGTGGAGTAATGGAACGTGGTTTTATGAACGTTGTAGTAGGGTGCCTCGATTAACGCGCCTCTCCGCCGTACGGCAGCGCTAGCATCGAAGCACCCGACTTGGAGCAGTGGAACGCGGTAAATTTGAATTGCCTTGAGCAAACCTCTAGCGTGGTACTTTGGGAGGAACGACACGGGAGACGAACAGCATAAGAGATGAGCGAGAAAGAAAAGGCCGGCATTTACTTGATCCCAGTGCCAGTAGACCATCGACTTTCGTTGACATTTACAACGAAAGGAGCAGATACGCGGCCATTTTTTTCACGAAGGTACGGAATTTTTTAATACTCCTCCCTTAATGGCGCGCTGAAAATCGAGGTTATAACATCGAAGGACGTTGGCACAAAACGTTTTTATCTGCCTCATTTAACGGAGAATATTGTTCCCCCTGTCGTGTCCTACCCGCCATCGTGACGCTGCTACTAATCTCTCGTAACTAGTTATTTACGGCGGGGGTACCTCTGATGTAATAATTTGTCGCTACTGATTCGTTGTTTTCTCAGGTCCAGATTGGCATTGTGAACAGGGCCCGAGAAAAGAACACGGCAGGAATCCCCTGGCTGCTTTGAGGAGGTCTGTCCAGAAAGCAGAAAACGGCAAACGCCATAGACGAAAAGAGACAGGAACAATGACTCACTGCTGCCCTCTGAGAAATGGAAGCCTGGTCCATTTTCGTTCTAAACTGTGATCTGTAGCACACCAAAGTAAGGAATGCAATACCTTCCTTCACGTACAGCGAAAACAAATAATGGTGCTGCGCGCGTGTGTGCAGCACCGGTTGCAGCACGGAGGTGTGAGCGTAAACGAGCTCGCCGAATAAGCTGCCACCGCCTTTTTCCCTCAGACGTCTCACCCTTCTGCAACTACCTGCAGTCGGGACGATACGTTTGCCGATGACGAGGCTTACCACGTCTGACTGAATTACACCCCGCCCTGAAACGAGCGGACACTCGCAGCATGCCAGGGGCCGACAAAGTATGTTTCGCACCTGCAAAACCTGCCGGATAGTTTGAAACAAGCACAGCTCGATGAAATAAACCACATGTGAGACAGTGGCGAGCTACCTAAAACCTGGAAGTTCTCAATCGCAAAACCCGTCCCGAAGCCAGGCAAGTCGCCTCTTTCTCTGTCTAATCTTCGACCAATCTCCTTGACATCGTGCGTGTGTAAAATAATGAAGAGCATGGTAAACACGCGATTAATCTGGTATCTGGAGGAGCACCAGCTGCTGCCACCAACGCAGTATGGTTTCCGATCTGGACTGTCTACTCAAGACGCGCTACTTCGCCTTTGAGAAGACGTGCTTGACAAGCACACTAACCAGCCTCGTGTCGTGGTCGATGTCGACATCAGGAAGCCTTTCGATTCGGTTCCGCATGACATGGAGCTCACCAAGAACTCAGAGCTCCCAATATGCGGGAGGCTTTATAACTTTATCGCAGCCTTCTTACAACACCGCACATATCAGGTCCACATAGGCCAGGCGACCAGTGCTATACATCACAACAACGTCGGAGTGCCTCAAGGCTCAGTTATTTCACTTACGCTCTTCAACATTGCCATGTACGGTCTTCCGTGCAATTTGGAAGCGGTAGCTGGGCTTAAATACGCCATTTATGCCGACGACGTCACCGTGAGGACGCACCAGGATTCCGTCCGTGCACAAGAGGCCACGCTCTATCAGGTGCTGGACGTCATATACGATCACACAGGCGATGTCGGCCTCACGATTGCACCATATAAGACAGAATTCGTGGTCAATTACGGGGGCGGGCTACAACGGTGAAGCCGGCGGCGAAGGAGGCATACAAATTCCGAATTGGAAGCCAAGTGTTTCAACGAAACCGTCCATAAGGATTCTCGGCATGCACCTGGACGAAAATTGCACCACGTGTACCCTGTTCCAAATGACATTAAAGATGTGCAAGAAAATTTTAACGTTCTGAAACGTATTTCAAAAACGTACGAGAGGTGCAATGAAAGGGAGATGCGGCAGATCTTGCAAGCATTGCTAGAATCTCGTATTGTATATAAACTTCTTTACCACCCTGTCAGTCGCAAAATCCCGACGATATGTTGGTGATGATGATGATGACGTATCATCTCTTCCCCTTACTAGGTAAAGCGTTCAGGAGAAAAACCGTAGCGGTCAGGGGGTCGTCGGAGCCTTGTCGATTTTCGCAAAGTTAGCGGGTAAGCCCCCGGCTCGGATGCTTCCGGGCTATCGTGCAATGTGGTCGTAGTACCGGGAGATGAGGTCGAAGCATTCTGCGATGAGGACAGGGTACTCTCGGCGGCGGGTTCCCGCTTGTTAACATCTCCCGATTGACAGTCTTGTTCTTAAGCCCGACTTCTCAACTGGTCCAGATGCCGTCACTGAAGTCCCTGTCCCGGTTCAACCGTAACCATCCGGGACTTTAGCATCGATACGATGACCTAGGAAAGTGACTTCCGGAACTTGCACTTGCCTTTGTTAAGCCGGAGACCGTACTCCCGCAGTCGCTTTAGAACCTGTTTTAGCCTGGAGAAGTCATTCCTTTTCTCCGCGATGATAATGTCATCCAGGTATACTTGCACGCCAGGAATATCGCCTAGAAGCCCATCCATTCGCCTTTGGAATATGGCCGGAGCAGAACGTACGCCAAAATGCAGCTGGTTAAAACAAAACAGCCCCTTGTGTCTGTTGAGTACTGTCATCTTCTTGGCTTTTCCATCCAACGGCAATCGGTTGTAAGCTTGCCATAAGTCTAGGGTCATGAAGACTTCTCCGTTTAGCTTGGAAAAGATGTCATCCACTCGAGGCAACGGGTAACGTTCCATCAGCGTTGCTGCGTTTACTGTCATGCGAAAATCTTCGCACACTCGAATGGAACCATCGTCCTTTATGACGGGTACCACTGGAGTCGCCCATTCGGCGGTTTTCACAGGTGCCAGGACATCTTGGGCAACCAGCTGGTCTAGCGCGCCCGACATCCTACCGACAGCTTACCGCCTTGTTCTACCCATGGCTGTGGCAAAACGCATGTTGCGTCTGCTGCATGGGAGACACGTCGGAAAGACATCCATGAAAAGCATGGCCCGAACCCTGTTTTGGTACCCGGGTCTGGATAGTGACATAGAACGGCTCGTCAAATCATGCTGTACATGTGCGCAGGCCTCAGCGATGCCACCAGCCCAGATACCTTTGGCGGGGCCGGACAACGGCGAAAGATGGAGCGGACTACATGCAAAGTTTGCCGATCCGATAGACGGCCAGATGGTATTGGTTGTGGTGGACGCCAAAACAAAATGGATGGAAGCAGTTCCTATGAAAGTTGCCACAGCGCAATCAACGGTTCATGCGCTAAGGTCAATGTTTGCACGTTTTCGCCTTCCAGAAACTGTCGTTTCAGATAATGGACTGCAATTTGTGAACGCTGTCTTTCTCGAGTTTATGGCATGAAACAGCGTGCAACATCTCACAACTGCCCCGTATCATCCACAGTCCAATGGATTAGCTGAAAGAGCAGTGCGCACCCTCAAAGAGGGGCTAAAGAAAAACCCTGGAATGAACCTGAAAACACGAATATCTCGGTTTCTGCTCAGATATCGCCGAACGCCTAGCAAGGATGGCAAGCCACCTGCGGAGCTGTTACTGCGATATCAGATAATAACCCCGATGGACTGCATCAAAGCGGACAAGGATAGGGCAGAAATCCAACCGAGAGCGAGAAAGACTAAATTTAATGCCAGTGACCACGTCTGGGTGCGCACTTTTGGGTCAGGTCGACGGTGGATTCCCGGAGTAGTGCACAGTCACCAGGGCTCCCGGATGGTTACGGCTGGCTCAGGGCAGGGACTTCAGCGACAGCATCTGGACCAGTTGAGAAGTCGGGCTGAAGAACAAGACTGTCGCTCGGGAGACGTTAACATGCGGGAACCCGCCGCCGAGAGTACCCCGTCCTCATCGCAGAATGCTTCGACCTCGTCTCCTGGCACTACGACATTATTGCACGATAGCCCGGAAGCAGCCGAGGCGGGAGCTCACCCGCCAACTTTGCGACAATCAACAAGGCTCGGACGGCTTCCTGACCACTACGGCTTCTCTCCTGAACGCTTTACCTATTAAGGGGTGAAGAGATGACGCGTCATCATTATCATCAACAACAATCAAGGTATCATCATCATCGGGATTTTGCTGAGTGGAATAAAACCGGCTTTCATCTTGCCATGTCGTTCGTGGCTGGTGCTCTCAGTATTAAGAGCTCGGAAGCGATATAGCACTTACCACCTTGTCAGTCGCATCCAGAAGCTTGCTTTTAAAAGACTGCCTCACTAAGCTCGACCCATTGTCACGGGACTTCCCCGCTACACCCGTCCAGAAGCGCTGAATAGCTGCAGCCTTGTTAACGAATTATCCGAGATCACAGACAGTCACCGGCACTCGCGTGAAGTCTGACTTCCTACAACAGAGGCTGGCCGTGACACCCTTCGTCGTCTAGGCTGTAACACTAGTGATCTTTTACGTGACTCCCGCGACGCGCACCCCCTTGGGAGTACATTACCATAACAGGTGACAAGCCACTACCCGTCCACATGGGACCTCATCCGGGCGGTCGAAGAATGGCCCATGAGGAACATCACGCCCGCTCCACACCGGCGGCATTTAAACACCACTGTGGCATCTACACGGACGTTGCCATGCTCCCTAGGGCCGACTCATACATTGTGTACGCCACAACCTGGCTCCATGAAACTACTGGGCTTCAACGTCGCCGTCACCCCGTCGGCGTCCGGCCCACAGTGCACAAGCTGAACTGCAGGCCGCCTGTGAATATCTCGAGGCAACTCTCCAGAACGACCTAACTAGCTCCCCTGTACATCACCATCTGTGCAGACTCACAAGCAGCGTGTCGAGTCTGCGCCAATGTTCAATTCACCAGCCCCGTCGCTGACGTCATTCGCTGCAAACTTCTGATACTCCCGGCACCGAGTAAGGGCTTAAGACGTCACTGGGCATGCCAGGACACTGCTGCATCCTCGAAAATGAGAAAGTGCACCGACTAGCACGCGCAAATTTACTCTCCGAGCTAGATCGGACTAAAACACCACTCTTTCGCCTCAAATGCGAGGACTCAGAAGCCCATCAGGTTTAGAACCGCCGGCTAAGAACAGAAACGATGACTAAGGGGGGAGGGGATGCTAGGAAAAATGAAATAAAATTAATTACAAGAACAAACCTTAGGCTTCCCTGCAAGCCGATTTCCATGCCCAACGCGTTAAATACCATCAGGAGTATACCTTACGATGAAGCAGAATGTTTGGGTTGTTGGTGCGGCTCCGTGATTGGGATGAAAGATAATGGCTAACTATAACTTAGTTGGAAAGAAGAAAAGAACAAGCTTGAATTAGTGGCTGACGAAAAAAAACGAACGATTGGCGGACAGTTAAACCCCGCGTTCGCATTTCGTAACTAAAATCTCATGATAAGCAATGGTCGACTACCTATAACAAAAAGAAAGCATAAACTAACAAAATGCAATACATACCCTCCATCAGCGCTGGCGTTCCCCCACTATTCTCCCCAGTCCGCATTATTGCCTGCGCAAAAGCTGTAATTTACAACCGCCTCTAATCAGAGGGTTTCTGCGTCCTGGGGAGCTGGGCACGGAGACTGCGCCATTCAATTTTGTTTTCTTTCATAAATGTCCGCCCTGTTTAAACGTTGCCGGCGCCTTTTTTACGCGAAAGCCCGTTCTTAACAGGCACGTGGGGGGAAGGCTTCTCTCTCACGGAAGCTCTCTTCCCTGGCATTTGTCTATTTGCTTGGTCCCAGTAAGCGCTCAAACAACCTGGGTTAGAAATGCACTGGGGACAGTGTGGTTCTTGTATAAGAAAGTATTATTATCCCATTTTCGGAAATTGCCAGATGTAGTTTTCAACCACCATAATAGCATTCGTATGCGAAGTACATGTAACATTTGGTGGTGGCTCAGCAAAGAAAAAAACAGACAAGGTTAATCTCGCTGAAACTATGCCTGGGCTATGATAGGTGCCGTTGCAGGAGCTCAGGAGTAATTTTGGACCATCTAGAGAGTATTCGTGTTCACGGGCTGGAAGAGAAATGCAAAAAAACCTTTACATAAGCGAATACACAACCGGTGGTGCTTACACCGAGGGTTAGGGCGTCATTACATGTCTCCAGGCGCATCCAAATGGATGCCCACTGCTAGAGGACCACACCAAGGTAATACTCCTGACGTTTCAATGAAACCGCTACCGGTGCTAACCTGGAAAGCCCGTAAGATCCTAAAAAGCGTGCTACTAACCAAGATGGGAACGTTTTCTCTGGCGCTACTCACACGGAAGTAAATCCACGAGACTTTAAACTTGTAACTTACAAGAAAAAGCGAGCCGCCGGCATTTCCATAGTCTTTGAACCATCCCAAAGTTATATCTTGTGGAGAGCCAACTCCAACGTATATGCGTCAGAAGCCGTGGCGACGGCATAAGAAAAAGTTTTAAAACATCGCGTAACCAAGGATGTTAGCCTTACTGCAATGGTCTGATACCTAGCGGTATCAGACTTGCACTCTTGCTGCTATGCCAGTAGAAGTGCGCGTACCACGGTCGTACATGGCGACGTATCAGAAAATCCAAGCTGTGCCTCTTGAGTACACAGATGATGCACTACGGAACTACCTTAGCGATCAAGGTGTGCCATCTGTCTGTCGGCAAGTCACGTGCTTACGAGATGAAAATCAAGTCATTGCCGAGACCCGCCGACGCGCCGTCATCTTGAAGTACAAGCAAGGTTCATATCTGCCGGCTGGGGGGTTTATTGGTTTCTACAGCCTCCCCGTGGAAGAGTACATTGGATCTGCAACACAGGGCTTCAAGTTTCAGAAACAAGGCCGCACCTCCAGAAACTGGGCGCGAAAAATTTGCTGCAAAACATGCTTTGGGGACCAAGGACTGCACCTCGCGAAACCAACCCCGATGCGCAAACTGCGGCGGACCGCATCCCGCGTCGTAGGGAGCTTGCTCGACGAAAAAGGCATCTGCTTTTGGACGCAGTGTCGAGCAACTACAAAGAAAAGCTGCTTCCCGACGCCAACCACCATCGAACCGAGAGGTTGTGCTTGCACCTGCAGTGATTGCGCCTCCAAATAACCATCCGCTTCAGGACGAAGCTGCTACAAGCAAGTCCTACGCGCAAGTCACAGGGGACATGGTGCCGACCGAAACTAATTATGTTGCACCTGATGTCCCTCACAGGACGCAGGCTCTCCCCAATTTCACTTATTCCGCAGGGAATTTGGTCAGATGGCAGCTCAGACCGCTCGGGCAGATAATATGGGAATGCTGATCCCCATTTTAATTGCGCAATCAGGGCTTTTTTTCGCGCAGCCCCTCCTATGGCCGTATCTCTCGGGTAGCAGCTGTCCCGTCCTTAGAACCTTTCGTGGCCTTTCGGAGTACAAAAAAGTTGATTACGTGGGAAACCCAGTGCCTGACACTTCTTATTAACGCAAGTATAAAGAGTTTTTCAGTCTTTCAATGGAATGCACGTGGCCTACGGTCAAACCTAGCCGATTTTCGCCAGCTTGTGTGGACATATCCATTTCCGTTTATTGTCATATCTGACTCTCGAGTTGAAGCTAACTTTGGGTTAAAGAATTATCATTTGCTCCACTCCCAGCACTTAAATGGCCCAAGTCGGCCATTTACTGCTTTCTGCAGCGATGAGCTATTTAGCAAGAGTTTATGTGCCTTCTCACGAGTAAGAAGAATACGTCTGCACCAAAACCAGAATTGGCACGCAGTGCTTCACATGGCGCGCACCGCATCATCTGCAATGCCTGCAAGTCTGCTTCACCCTCGGCTAGTCCTGCGGCGAGGCCTAATAAGAACCGGGGCATCTCCCCGGCAGCGGCGGCCCTTTTTTCGACCCCTGCCCTCGTAGCCACTGCGACCCTGATCTGATTGTAGGGTTTAACGCAACGCAGGCGATGAGGCGCGACGCAGGCGATGAGGCGCGACGCAGGCGATGAGGCGCGACGCAGGCGATGAGGCGCGCCGTAGTGGAGGGCTCCGGATTAATTTTGACCACCTGGGGATCTTTACGTGCGCCGAAATCTCGTATACACACGGGCGTTTTTGGTTTTCACCTCCATCAGAAAAGCGGCCGCCGCGGCCGGGAATCGAACCCGCGACCTCGTGCTCAGCAGCGCAACGCCTTAGCCACTGAGCCACCGCGGCGGGTTAAAGCGCGCTGCGACCCCACCCGTTGATCTTGGCGCCGAGCTGCTTTCCCTGCGCGCCCTTCTCGTCGACGCCCTGGAGGGCATTTCCTTTCTCTCCGATTAGGTATGACAGAGAGAGGCTGCGACGGGGGGACGCAACAAAGGCTGAGGCTTACGCCGATGTCGTGAGGACCCTGCGGCAAGAGGTGCGTTCCCTGCGCTCCGATATGTCCCGGATGCGGGGGGCGCCTCCCTCTGCTTCCCGTCTAGCTGAGTTCCCGCCGCTACCAGCCGCGGCGGCCGCGGGAACAAAACCCTCTTGCCCTTTGACGCCGAGCCCTGCATCTGCCGTGTTCCCGACCCCCCTCGTTGCCTCCACAAGCCCGAAGCTGGTGCCGTCGACATCTCAGGCTCGTGCGGAGATGTTTCTCCCCTTCCGAAAACCTGCTTCGGATCTCACGCGGTCTTCGCCACGGCGTTGGTGGTTGGCGCCTCTGAAGAAACTAGGCTGGTGGCGGTCGACCATCCCAAGACCAAAAAAGCAGTGTTTGTGACCAAGTTTATCCGGACGACCACCTTGGACCAGGTTTCTGCGCACCTGTCGGCTGTAGGAGTTGTGTTGTTTCTGTGCAAACGGCTGAAAACTCGACACGACTCGTATGCCTCTTTTTAGGTTGCCGTCGACGACGTTGGTTTCGAGCGGCTGAGCGACTCTGCGCGCTCTGTCCTGGGCACTGTTTGTTCAAACCTTTCCGTGTAGAGCTTAGAGCTGCATGCCAAAATGATCCATGCAGAGAAGCTTCCTGATGGCAAGTAATTACGGCTTTGATTTTTTACCAAAATGTCCGTAGGCTTCGCACTAAATCAGTTGAGCTTTTTGCTTACGTTGTGTCATCGTGTTTTTCTGTTATAATTGTGAGAGAGACTTGGCTGTGCCCGGACATTAGTTCGTGTCCCCTTTTCCATCCAAATTATCAAATTTTCCTGCATGACCGTGATCCTTCGCCCAAGAAACAAAGGGTGGTGGATTGCTTATTGCCCTTCATGATTCGATAAAGTGTAAGCGCCGCATCAACCTTGAATAATACGATGAGTCAATTTGGTTACAGTTACTATGTTATCGGGGCGAACGCCTCTTTCTATGTACGTATTGCATTTCACTCGAGATTCATCCATCTAACTTTAAACAAACCCTAAATTCCATTGAAAATATTGTAACATGTCACAGTAATCACAAATTCCTGATCACCTAACCTAATTTCATGGGACACTCAGGTGATTAACCACTCGTACCTTCCCATACTTCAGAAGTGTGACACCATACTCGATTTTGTTTCCTTTACTTTCCGTTCCACCCGCCAAAAATCTTGGTTTACTGAAACACTAAACGACTTGAAAATAAGAAACGCCTCTTTCAGGCTGCGAAGAATAAAAACACTGACTCTGCATGGGAAAAATACAAGGTTGCCGAGAAAGCATATTCAAGTGAAGTGCGCAATGCCAAGCCGTCATTCTTTTATACGGAACTACCGAAAATTCTTACTGACTCACCAAAGCGTTTCTGGCAAATAATAAACCCGCATAACACGCCCCCCATTGCCCTTACTAATCAGTCTGGTCAAGAATAAAGTTGTTCAGAATGTGCCAATATATCCAATGCAGCCTTGTTGTCTGTGTTTGCGAATGAATCTAGCCTCATTGAAACAGAATTAGTCCCTGTATTTCTGCCTGAAATGACACCCCTAAACATACGTTTCAATGGTATCCTGTTATTAGAAAAAAATGAAACTGTCATCCTCGGCTGCTACCGATGAAATTACATCCAAGCTGTTGAAAAACACTAAGCACATATCAGCCGAGTTCTTACTTTTGCTGTTCTCCCAACCACTTTCCTCAGGTATCCTGCCTCTTGACTGGAAGTGTGGGAAGCTCATTCCGGTCACAAGACAGGTAAAAGAGTCTGCCCGTTAAATTATCGCCCCATATCATTAACCAGCGTGTGTTGCAAGCTCATGGAACATGTCGTATACACTCATATCATGCAATTTCTCGATTCTAACAACTTCTTTCATTCATCTCAACACGGATTTTGAAAAGGCCGCTCATGCGAAACCCAACTAGCACTTTTCCTTCACGACCTGCATGTTAACCTCGACTGTAACCTACAAACTGATGCTATTTTTCTTGACATCACTAAAGCTTTTGATAAAGGTCCACACGAGCGCCTACTAAAGAAACCTTCCCAATTAAATCTACCACCTGAGGTTCTTAACTGGATTGCTCAATTCCCGACTAACCACTCTCAGTTTGTTTTCGTTAACAACGTCAAATCTAACTCGCTTTCTGTTCGGTCTGGAATGCCGCAGGGATCTGTCCTTGGCCCACTTTTGTTCCTAATCTACATTAACATCTTACCTAACAATTTACCATGCAACCTTTGCATGTTTGCAGATCTACCGCAGGTCTAGTGCAGATCTACGTTATCTAACGCAAAATAACTAACACATCTGATCAAGTAGCACCACAGACTGACCCAATGAAGTATTAAACTGGTGTCATCGTTGGCTTGCGACCCTTAACCTAACAAATGCAAATTAGTTTCCTTCCACTGCCGCAAAAATCCACTCGGGTTTTCCTATGAAATTGCTAACGTACCAGTCGAAACTGCCGTATCCTATAAGTACCTTGGTGTAACATTAACCCCTCATCTTTCCTGGCGAACGCATATCACTGATATCATCTCATCAGCCAACCGATCATTAAGATTTCTAAAACGTCGCCTACGTCACTCACCGTATCACGTGCGTCTTTTGGCCTACCAGCCGCTAATCCGGTCCAAACTTGAATACGCATTACCCATCTGGAGCCCTCACCGAGTTTATCTCATCAACGCTATCGAAGCGGTGCAAAATCGCACCGCTCGCTCGATTCATTCTTATTATTTTTTTACGATGTCATTGTTTCATTCCTTAAAATGAGTCTGGTCAATTAAGTCTTTCCTTTCGCCGCAGCATTGCTACTTGGTCACTCTACCACAAGTTATACCACAGCTCACTTCACCAACCACCTTACAACGCTCCCACCGCACGCATTTCCGCCCGAACAGGCCGTCCACTTCAAGTCTACGACCCCGATCTAGCACCTCAACATTTTCTGCATCATTTCTCTGCCGCGACGTCAAATAATGGAATGGCCTGCCCCGCGATGTTGTATCGATCACCTGTCCATCAAGTTTTATTCAAGGTATGTCTATGCATCTGCAATGTTAACCTGTGGCTTTTGCATCTATGTTTGTACAACCTACCCCTTATGTAACACCCCCTGTGGGGTATTTAAAGGAGCCATGAAGACAAAATACAAGTTGGGTTTATTAGAAAGACTGCTTAGTCCCGATAACAATGATATCAATATCATCGCAATCTTCGAACAAATAACAGAGATATTAAAGAAAACGTGTGAAGCAGTCGCGACCCCCTAGCCAATTTCCCGCAACTTTTCTATGACGTCACGTAACCTTGTTTGTGCGATTGGCGGCCGCCTAACTGACCTGTCGCGACGACACATGACTGGACGCCTGTAATGGGGCCTCTAGTTCCATTTGACTGCATCACTTGAATGCTAACGTGCAGTTAACGCACTGAAAATTATGTTTTATTGTTGGCCCGTATGACGTCATTCTTGCTCATAACACGTCACTGTGGCGCAAAATTTGAAAGTTTTTGAATACTTCTTGCTTTTTTTTCGTTAAAAAACATCTTTTGTGGCTGTAATGGAGCTGAGTGAGATACTGAATTCTAGTTCTTTCAAATTAAACGAAGTTGTATTTTCTCTTCATGGCTCCTTTAAGGAAATAAAGTGAAGTGAAGTGAAGCAACCGTTCGGACGCCTCAAGGTAAGAAAATTTCATCACTAACCCACCCCCGCCTTACCTAATTTGCGGAGACTTTAATGCGCACCATGTGATCTTGGGCAGCGCACGGGCAAATTCTCATGGAACGAGGACGGCCCATTTCCTGATAAAGTACTCTATTCAACCGCTTATTGATGGAAGCATCAACTACATGAAAAACGCAAAGTGAGCAGCTGCATCGACATCTCCTTCATCTGAAGCCACTGGGCTCCAAAATCTTCCTGGTACACACACCTCAAAACAAGGGGAAGCAATCACGACCCAGTTTTGCTTTCTTACGTTGACAAAGATGCGCACAGAGTAGGAATGAAGGTCAAGTGCACTAACTGGGAAGCCAATGAAACCAGCCTGGCTCATACGATTACGGCAGAGACTAGCGATGATGCCCTAATTCCTGTCGTGGCTCTCTGCCTTCGGCAATCATCGCGTGCCATGGGAAGGCTTCCAAACTTCCAAACTGATGAGGAGTAGGAAATACCGCGATCCATTCGCAGGCGCGCAGAGAGCAAGGCTCTACATACTGTCGCGACCGGGCGGGGGCACCCGATCCGAGCTCCGTGGCCTCCGACATACGAGTGGTAGCGTGTATGATGCGAACGGCCAGCCGCTGTTGCAGCCGTGAAGAAGTCCAGAAGCCGTAGGCTAACGTAACTGTTTACTTCATAGCGAGAGGTGAGCCGAAGCCAAAGAACAATGCCCCGACGGGCGAGGTTACAATACAGGGCTCGAGCAGAGCGACAACATCGATTCGCTGCTCTAACAGGAATGAGTTACAAGTTAGAACGCTTGGGTAGCTCTATTTATACCCAAAAGCGATAACGGTCAAACGCAACAAGTGGGAACATGCACAACACTCTTTCCAGAGTTCGTAAGCCGTTCATAGCCTCGGGCACGTTGAGTCCGAGAGAGGGGAGAGAGGAGGACTCCGTTGCGATCGACGGGGCCTCTGTGTCCTTCAAGAGCGTGGAGACGAGCCACGCCGCCAGCCGCCGAAGTTTTGATGGGCTGAGAGTGAAGCGTCTGACGCGGCTTGTCGCAACTTGCCACCGACATGGTTGCGCCTGTTTTCGAAGGAGCACGCAGGGGCTTCGCCGCACAGCCGAGGAGTGATGCGGGACAGTACGGCGGCGCTGGCCGATTCGTAACAATACCAAAACTTACCAAAACTCGATATACCAAGCATGCAGGGCGCAAAGACATGTGAGGCGTCATTTAGAGAAGTTAAGCAGGCAGCGATGGCAAAAGTTCTTCGCGAAATTAGATGTTCGCTGGCCTTTGTCGCACATTTGGCTTGTAGTAAAGGGTCTCCGTAATAACACCTCGCAGCTACACCCACTCAGCGAGCTGTGGTTGCCTGAGAGAATTTCTCTGAGGGAAGCCGCTGCAGAATGCTGCAAGCTGCTGTCTGCAAGCTCATCAGCTCGGACGCACCCACACTTAAATCCTGTTATTCCACCCCGAGCTGCTGCGCTTCCATTAAACCTTCTCTTCTCGATAGAAGAACTCAATGCAGCCATTTCCGATGTCAAGAAATGTTCTTCTGGTTACCATGAAATCACTTACGAGGCTATTTCCCATCTATTACACCACTCACGCCTGCATCTCCTGCCTGCAGGAACCGTTCTTCCTGAATAGAGAGAGAAAGAGAGAGAATAAACTTTATCAAGAGCATTGTACTGTGGTGTGGGGTCCTCAGTTCAGCACTCCATTGGAGACCCCTACCGCCACGGCCCTTTCCACCAGTCTAAGTCGGAAATTGAGACTGGAGCTGGACAGGTTCTTCTCTCACTGCTCACGGGAAGGGTGAGAAGTGGGAGAAGTGCGAGCAGAGACATTTTTATTGCAGCTGTGAGCAGATACGCGCCCAATTTCTATTTGTTCTCGCCAAATACGCGCCATTTGTCACACTGAAGCAGATTCTACCAAAAGTGTGCCGAAAGCAAGGAACAACAAAATAATTTTGTAATTTTGTACTTCAAACTTGATCGCAATGGTATTCTTGGCTAGCACTTTAATGCTAAAAGAATTGTGCATACAAAATTTGTTTACTTCACACATCATATTTTTATGCAGTATCTCTGAGATGGTCCTTCGTGGCTCCAAGCACAGAATGCAGTCACCCACTATTGCTGAGTGTACCAATAGTGAGAAATGCTGCTTGCGACAATGCTGAAGTGCAGTATGCTCGTAGCGACACCGTAAAGTGATCACAAGGCTGGCAGCTCAGCGTTTTCTTAGTTTAGGAGAGTGACGGGCTGCTGTCGCGACCGAAGGAGAAGCACAAAAAAAATGAAAAAATAATTAGCGACCTCATCACACTTTATTTTTTTCAGAAATGGAACCATGCTGACCGAAAGCGCAACAGTCATTGCGGTTATTAGTAAACATGACACACGACATGACATGATATTAGTAAACCTGACACGCGATCCCTACGTCACCACATACAGAAACTTTTCAGGAGGGTACCCGCCTTTAGAGGCGTCTTCCAACCGTCCGCAACACTATTCGTAACACCCTGTCAAGACGTCGCACGTGTCTCCAAGCGTGATCACCCAAGAACATGAAAAAATCCTTGACCTTGAAATGGTCTGCAATGACCTTCTAATCGTAAGCAAAAATACCTTGTGCTCGAGATTTCGGGGCACAATAAAGATCCACAGGTGGTCAAAATTAATCCGGAGCCATTCACTACGGCGCGCCTCGTCGCCTGTTCAGCGTACCCGTGTTAAACCTCATGTGCACAATCAATCAAGCCTTTCTAATCGCTTCCAGAACTTGAACTGGCATTACCACGTGCCTTTCAATAGGGCGCATTCTTAACAAAACCGAGCTGAACGGAGTATAAAAATAATGCTCGTATGCAACGAAAACAAACTCTCTTGGAAAACCATTGCGCAAAAACCGTCATGCCATTTGCAACTAGAGATACAGCGACTCTAAGCCAAGTGCTACACCGAGCATAACCTGCGTATCGATTATATTCCAGCTTTATCGACCCACGCCATCGCCAATATAATCACCTTGGCGAATGATACCAATAAATTTGAAAAAAAGGTGGAATGCTTTTGAAAGTCTTTTTCGACGCTTTCATTCTCCGAGGGCGGTGAAACGAAAGTGTTGTTTTAATTTTATTAATGTTGCTGCTGAAAGCGTAATAAGGCAGCTACGGTATTTTTTTTCTGCTTAATATCTGAGGGTTGCCAGGCATTCAATATAGGGCCCACAAGAAAACACAGAAAACAGAGGGAGATATGTGGTCCTCGTTCGAGCACATACCACGCGCCCAGCAGGCGAGCTTAAAAGCTGTGGGGAAAAAAAGTACCGTGTCTCTGTGCATGTACTCGCATTCTTGCATGCCATGTCAATAAATTTGCTTAGCTGAGATAGGGCTTGACGCTCAACCTTTAATCAGAAATAAGGTTAGGAGGAGGTGGTATGCTCGTTGAGAAATACCATTTTTACCCCTCGCGGCTATTGCTTGGAGGTTTTTCACTGATTTTATTTACTGCTCGCATTTGTATCCGGCACGATTTTATTTAACCTTATCTGCTTACAATTTCCCCATGCAAATAGTTCTTGCTGCTTTTTCACTTCTCCGCGATGGCCCTACGCCGCGTGATACCGCATTCCACATTTTACTAAAATTCGGAACAGCCCAGATTGAGGACCAGACATGCTTCCTGCCATGTAGAAAAAAAACTGTACATGGATAAGCGACAGCGGCTACGGCTAGACCCACCAAGACAAATATTATTCGAGCACTGTGCGGCCGGCTTGAAAGGACTGTAAGGATGAAAGGACGGTTGTTCTTTGTTATTATTTTGAGTTGCAGTGCGCTAATCCTCGAAAAAAAATGGAAGGGCCGGAAGGCGCTTGCATTTCTCCTGGAGCTGCGGCCACGAAAAGCTTGGAGCTTTACACGGTCGCTTTGTAAGGAAGTAATTTTCGTCGATATGCCTAAAATGGCGTTTCATCCCTGCAGTGTCCTCCTCCTCCTCCTCCCCCTCTTCTTCTTCTTCATCATCATCAGTTTCTTCTTCTTCTTCTTCTTCTTCTTCTTCTTCTTCTTCTTCTTCTAATCCTCCTCCTCCTCCTCCTCCTCCATACGCGTCCGTGCCGTCGGAAGACGACGACGAAACGGATGATGACCATTGGCGTAGCCAGGAATGTATTTTGGGGGGTGCTATGCGCCACCGAAAAAACAAAAACAAAAAAAGATACACTGTGCTGGACGCCCAAACAAACAAAAAAAAAACAGAGGGAAGCTTGCACTCACGTACAAGACTTGACTGTCGAAGCTGTTTTAGGTGAGCATTGCCGGGCAATAGTTTAGTTTCAGAATCGCTGTTTATTTGCATAGTTGCGGTGCTAGTAATCGTCGTCATATGTGTCGAAGAGGTCGTAGTCTTCTTCGCGGAGAGGGGAGGATGCAAATTCATCTTTCATTCGCGCTTCTTCATCGACTCGAGACAGCGGTTGCGGGATCTGCAAGTCGTCAAGAGAAGGAGTGGCACACTCGTATCCATGTCTTCAATTATCCATAATGGCTTCTAGAGAATGCGGCGGACGCAGTGATCTCTCCCAAGTAGGGCATCTGTTCATCTCTAGGGTTTGCGCTGGAGTTTTCTTTGTTTTGCTAAAGCCATGCGCAAGCCTGAGGCTCACGGTACGCCGGGAGGCACGCTCTTACGAGCGGTCGGCATTTTCTCCGTACTTTTCCTGCAACGGCGAGCTTACGGCCAATGCGAACAGCCGCAGTGTTAACATAGGACATTCCTCGTCACGCACATATTTCGGTGGGTGTTCTGACACCGAAACACCCCCACCCCTTCTGGATACGCCCCTGATGACGCCAACTGCTACTGAATATAACACTGTACATACTTTAATGGTATTTGCTTTACAGGGCCGTCCAAAACAGCTTTGCACTGCTGGGGTCCGGCTGATCTCTCTCTCCTGGGATCCGCTGTAAGTGTGGGAACGATTTAGGTCGACCCCCAGTTCGGCTGTTTCTCCAGCCTTGCACAATCAGTGTGAGCTGAGCCAATTTTGATATGTAATTTTCGGAATTTTTGTTGTTTTTTAATTCCCTTCAACCAATTACCTCTACACGTTCAAATATAACACTTGCACGTGTTGACTATTACAATTATGCATATTGTGCAAAGGCAAAGGCAAATTCCTAGTTCGGTTCGCTTTTCCCGAGGTTCCTTAGTTTTTCTTTGTTTTGTCAGGGTGATGTATAAGATATATATTTTTTATTCGTCGGGGTGTTTTTCTATATGTCTAATTTTTTCTTCTCGCGGCTTTTGTTTTGGCTCTTTTAGACCAATTTCGCAGTTTACCCCTTTATAACGAATAAATGGGTTGACTTCGCTGTACATGCTTCTTTGCGCGCATGCAAGGGGCACACGTTCGGTGCTGTCGGCGTCTCGCAAAGAATCCTTACGCATTAAAATGAGGTACTTGAGATCATTAACATAGTGATAGTTAATCTTGGAGCACAAAGGGCTCAACGAAATCTGACCAGTGGGCAAATTTTGACGGACGCAGATGAAGCGTTCCCGCGTTTCTTTTTTCTTCTCTGTCAGTACCGTTGTGACAGTACAGTCAGAGAGGGAGGTGAGGGTTCAATCAAAACAGGGGACGTTGTGCATTCACAACTATCCGAATAGACAATGTGCTTGTGGATATGCACACGTACACGTACACACTGAGGGGGAGGATCATACACAGCTTCATATGTGGATGGGCCTATGACCGTCATACACACGCACATAGCCTCTTTTTCGCTTTCCCTATCCAAGTTCTATATTACGCCCTATTCTCCCCTTTTTCACGTGAAGGATAAAGTTGACAGAATACGGGTGGCTCGCAACTTCCTTTTTAAGTTGAAAAAGAAAACTACCTCGCCACTCTGCCCACACTGCGAGATGCGAGAAAAAATCCAGCAGCTAATATAAGAGTTTGCTCGCTTTAGTGCCCAATGGGTGTCATTTGCAGTGTCTTTGAAACTGCCACTTTCAGTGTACCTTCGACAGAAAAAGTTTTAGGTCCTTGGGTGTGTCCCAAATGTGCTCTACGGGATAGAAAATCTGTGATCGCGTACATGCAATACGCAGGCCTACAGCAGTCGCTCGAAGTAAATCAACCCCTTTCTGCGCCTCAACTTCTTCAACATCATCCCCATCAGCTTTACCCGTCATCATCTGTTGTAGCAAGTTAGGCATTTTAGCCCGGCTAACATCGCCAGACTTCACGAAAGATCTTTCTCCCTCCCTCCCTCCCTCCCTCTCTATCTCTCTCTCTTTCTCTCTCTCTATCTATATATATCTCTCTATCTCTATTTAAATCTAGGTTGTAGCGTTTCATTCAGTGCAGCCCTCCTCCTCCCCCTTTTCCCTCCCTTCATCAGAATTAATTATATCGCCGGGCATTGATCTATACTTGCAAATGGTATAATTACTTAGACATAGAAAAACCCTTTAACCCTTTTCTCACCACACACTCCGGTGAAAAACAAATTTTACGGTTATCGAGGGTACATCTCCTTTATATTAAACTGGACAATATCAAAAGGTTATACACTAATGGTTAATCTGCCAAAATCCCGGAGGCGTAAAAAACCCTACTACGGCAAGCACTTCCCTTCTCTCTCCTCACCTGTTCATTAAAGATGTTTCTCTCTAATCTGCCAAAAGTACGAATGTGGCTGAGGTATCGATTCCTTTCCATTAGGCCTCCACGCATAGCGTTACGCAGTCCACCTTTTTTGGAGGAAGGGGCACAAACGAGTGTTGTTTGTTTTGCATTTTTCCCGGGCTCGACTAGTGGCAGTGTGTTCCGTCCAGGACTTAATTCGCTATGTTTAATCCCATCTGACGGGCCCGAAAAAGACAAGATGGGAACTGGAAATACACACAAAAAGGTAATTCTACTTCCTCGCCTGCCTAGCCATCAAGAGAGAAACACTACGAGGAAGTAGGAGAGGCCAAAGTTCAAAGGTCGTTGCAGCGTGTACAACAAAAGCCAGCAATCGAAACAGTCCAGCGCCGGCAGCTGACAATTACGCGTCCTTTCACACAAAAATAAACCTACGTGCAAAAGACCAACGAAAGGAGAGAAGCCTCGGCAGAGAAAAAAAGGGTATGCCGGGATTAATCGGGCCCCACTGCCGCGATAATGACTCCCTTGACAGCGACGTGCCTACCACTGGCGTGACGGGCAGCGTGCGTTCGAAAGGCAGCGCGCTAGGACGTGCCAGCCTGGCGGCAAGAGAGACAGACGAATGTTGGCAAAACGGTGCCACCGTTGTTTAACGAAGACCCCGGCATTTCAAACTAAAAGCGTGACCGTCAATATCCGCCTCGTCGAATGGCCGTTGTGGTGAAAAGCAAGTAATAGAGATCCGTAGAGGGCTGTCGTTGCACGGAGACGAATGCCTTCAAGGACGACTTGATGCCTCTGGGCATTCATACTCTTAATGCATGTTCTGTGCTCAGCACAACACCGTCCCTGTAAGCAACGTCTGTGTCCACGAACATACGCGCGCCCACACGCGGATACACCGTGCTGTCTTTCGTGACGCCAAGCCTTCGCGACTGCCGAAGCATGTCTGTACCCCCCCCCCTCCCCCCTTCCCCGGACAGAGCTGACTGCGCGACGGACTCGTGGCCAGTTAGAACTTGAGCACTATCGTCCCGACTGTTGTGTGCATTAAGCATCGTAAGTTTCGCTTGGGGTCGTAAGAATGCTTCTGCCAATCTTACAAATCATGTGCAGAAGTAATTTTGTTGGAATAAGAGTTAGAATAAACCGTTAGAAAGCGCACGCTTTCTAGCGCTTTCTAAACCGTTAGAAAGCGCACAAAGTTCGGGCCAGCTAGTTTTGCAATGCCTGTGTAGTTTTTACTGAACCTACGCCTCTGGTGGTCGTTCCGTTATTCGCATTGCCCACGTTATACGTGCCCTCAATCTTTTTCCTAACATACAACAAAGTTCGGCCTCCAATGTAACATTAGTCTCGCCCACATTTACAGCGATATAACTAACTTCCCGAAGTTCGGTGGGACCTGAACGCCGAGGGAACGTCTGCACCGCCAAAACAAACGTCCCATAGCGCCAAAGCTCTAGACATGAGCCTCCTTGGGAAGCGAGGCGGGTTCTTCCTGGTCGTTGCTAAAGCTACATGAGCGATGCATCCCTCCCGCCGAGGTGTTTACAACGGCGTCACGTACCCGTGTTCGTATTAGGAAGTGTTTATGAGAACCGGATCCAAAAACGACGTACGCCGCCCGGGGAGTACAGGCGCAGGAGATCTTGTGAGCCAGAACCTCGAGGAATGTTTATTTGTAATCATGACGTTTACATTTTCCTCTGTTTGTTCACATAGTTCCCCCCCCCCCCCCACCTTTCTTCTTGTTTTTTCGCAGCGATTAGTAAATGGGAGGAAAAGTCGGACGAAGTAATACGGTTCACCATTTAACAGTTGTTTGACAGCAACCGCGGTAACGGGGTCTGTTTCCTGGCCAAAGCCGAAATGACTGTCCACGAAGAGATCGTAAAAAGCCTGCAAACATTACTCTTAATAGCTTTGTGTTGAATTCAGCCACGAGTTTAAATTCAGTAAGTCGCGAACCCAGTATACAAATTGAAGCCATATACAAGTGTTGGTCACGAATAATTCCGTGCATTACGTAAACGAGCCAAATCATTGCTGCGGCGATTATACATATGGTCACTTGTGTTGGTTGACCTCAGTGAAAACAGCCAGAATTGTCAACCTTCCTGACGACTTATGCTAATGGTTACATTTTAACGAAGCTAACATTACCATGACTGCTTGAAAATCTATTAACTTTTATTGCAACTGTAACAAACGTTACTGCTGAAGTAATATGAAATATAAAAAATTACTCCCACCTCCCCTCGCGGGAACCCCTGTGTAGATGCGACGCATAAGGGGTTCCGTTGTTGTTTCCGTTAGGTTGATTCTCCCATCGCGTAAAACGTGCCTTATTATAAAGAGAGGTCAGCCGAGCAGCGAGCTTGGCTTGCTTCCTCGTATGTACATAAGAATGGGGTTGTTTTGGCGCAGCAGCCAATGGGAATTTGCGAATCAGCCGTGAGCTCCTGGCGCAGCTGTCGCCGTGACTGGCCAATCCACCTTTCGAAATGGATATGTTGTTAGGCCACAATTCAGCCACAATCTAATGTAACCTTAATGCGGGGACTAACGATGTGTCAGGCAACGTTAAACTCATTGTACGCCATACAGAATCTTAAGCTGAAACAATATTTTGTAACACAGCAACAGTTCTGTAGGCACATGCGATGAAGTGCGGTGTCGGAAGACGATTTTATACTCGGCCGCCGTGTCTACATCGTCTGGTTCATTACGAAGGCAAGGCAGTAGAGATCATTGGGGCCTGTACCACTGCCGCTCGATGAAACAGACTTTCTTTCCATCGAGCGGCTGTGCCTGCTCTAAAGGTACGAACCTGCTGAACCCCGTCTGTAGCTGTAGAAGACGACGCAATACCCCGGTGGAGTGCCACCCAAGTACGAAACAAAAGGCCTACAAATAAACGTTTTTCAAGAGGAGTCCTGTTACACGATCAGTATGTTCCGTGCACGAGAATGCTTACGCCATGCAAGAAGGTCATCAGCATCGCCGATTACTCTAGCGCACCGTCCTTGTATTTTCACATATTCCTATACCAACACGATCGCGCTTTTTATTATTGCTAGTATCTTAATGCTGGGATTATTCAACATGTTTAGTTAGTACGCCACTCCACGTTTTAGTACCGCGCGCAACAGTTCTCCATAAGAAAAAGTGCTACTTCGAATTCCTTGCCTAACTCAGGGCATTTCTTCCAGAATTTCGTGGCCACATTGCTTTAAAAGGTTCAACCGCACGTCATCTCCGTTTCTCGAAGCACGTGGCTTTAAGAGCAGCTTCCAACAGCAACATTTTTGCGGATGTCTTTTTTTTAAATTACAGCCTTCTCTTTTTCTGAAACGAGCGTGACTGGTAATGACAATCCGTTCATGGCTGGTGACTTCTTCTCGCCTACCTAAAGTTTATTCAGAAGCTAGCTACGAGCAGGGCCGAACCGCCCCGTCGAATAAGCAGTGCAAAGACTGCACAACGCATTCCTAATGTATACCGAATGCACGATGGAGAATGTAAAAAATCAACTGTTCCTGCGTCTAGCGACGATGATGGAAAAAGGCAAAGCTTTGGTTGTTGAGTTTCTCGTTTGATCAGTCAGTTTGATCCTTTGCTTGGGTCGAATATAGCACTGCATCGGCTGGGTAGAGGCGGGTAGGCGCACTAAAGCTTCGCGTTTTCTATTTGCTCTCGTGAGACAGAAGCATAGTTGATTTTTTAAAGTAATTTGAAATAATAAAAAAACACGTTCCTCAAGTCTGGAGGTGTTGACCTAATTTAAATCACTTAGACACGAATGACTTTACATTTACAGAGTATTCGAGCTGGTGCTGGGCGTGGCATCATCGGGTGGTTCACCGCTGGGTCTCTTATGGCGGAGCGTCCGGAGCGCTTTATCCTGTTTGCGAACCTGAGGATTTTCTCGATGTCGCTTGGCCTATGTGTTTCGGCGAGACAAAACTGCGGATCCTCCCGACGAGCACTGACATTGCTTAAAGGCAGCCTGCGCCTCCTCTGAACGAACCACACGTGGTCTACCCAATACGGTAGCCAATCCCCCACTGCGAGTATGTTCTACTATGGAGGTACGCACAACTGTGGTTGGGACTGGCAAACCAAAGAATCCATCACAAGAAAGGTTCGCGTTCAACCATCGTCGTGATTCAACTCAACGATTGAACTACAAACTCAACGACTAAAGCTTCAGCTTTTCTCATCGTTGTTTTTAAACAGAGACGTAGTTGAATTTTTCTTTCACTTCACCTACTATCATTCATCATCATCGACAGAGAAAGTTGGCTTTCCTGCACGACGTAGTGGCGTATGACGGACACAGTATTACACAAAAGATTCGTTTGAAAAAAGAAAGCAAACTTTGCAGGAGCCCGCTGGCTGCTGAATAGCATTTCGGAGACGTCTGGATATGGGGACAAAGAGGGTGTGGTGTTTTTTTCTGACCTCCTTTCCCGCTTACGTATGAAATGGAAGAAAGAAGAAAAACGGTAAAGGTGTTCCGGGCCCTAGCTAGAATGGGTTCCTAGAGAGAATAGGGAGAGGGTGGATTTTGCGGGAGGCTTCGCTTGTGGCCTGAATGTCCAACGAGACGAAAGATCCAACGAGAAGAAAAGTCCAACAATAAGATAAGTTTAGTGTGCTCATTGGGATAAGGCAGATAGCGATGGGTTTGAATCAGTCGTGTAACGTTTTACCCCATCAAACTTAACTAACCATTTTGACAATTTTGTTAGTCTTACGCATGTAGGACTCAGTTTTTCGTCCATGTAACCTGTTTCACGTGAGCCTATTGATTAATTGGTTGATTGCGGGGTTTAATGCGCCAAAGCTGCACAGGCGATAAGGCGCACCGTAGTGGACGGCTCCGAATTAATTTTGACCAGCTGGCTATCTTTAACGTGCGCCGAAATCTCGAACACACGGGCGTTTTCGAGTTTCGCCTCCGTCTGAAAAGTGGCCGCCGCGGCCGGGAATCGAACCTGCGACCTTCGGCTCAGCAGCAGGAACGTGAGCGTATTGTGCCGCGATGGTCTGGTCAATTTCAGCAATATATCATCTCTCAGCAAAACAAACAATAAAGTTTCGTTTTGCGTACTGCAATTCGTCATGGTCTAATCCGTTGGATTCCCCACACACTCCGTGGTCACATCACTAAATACACGTGTAGATTGTCGTCTGAAAATCATATTTCGATAATTACCCGCAGGCCAGAAAAACAAACTTCTTGCACTTGCCATTTTCTTTGAAATCAACGCATGATCTATCCTATTGAGTTTGGCGGCGCACTAAAAAACTTGATTCAAGTTGAGCTTGTCGGGAATAAACGGGCCCACAAGGCAGCTCTAGGGACATCGGAATGCATAATTGAGTCGGTTCAGCATCGTCAACCAGCCCTGTCACCCTTTTGCTCCGTTGTTTCAAATAAAGCCGCTCATCATTTTACAGTTGTTGCGGAATACATGGGCGGAAGGCGAAAAGTGATCCGAAGATGACAAACACTTTCCAAGTGCTAAAATTCAGTTAAAACTGAAAATCTCAGAGCAAAATATACTGTGAGGCTTTGGGGGCAGCCGTGGGAGTGGAGGAGGGGCTATGTACCAATGTATGATGCCTAATTGATTTGAACGTGCCAAACACTCGTGTTACATAGACGCTTTCGCTTATGCTACTTTATGGTTCTGCTGCCTTGGTTTTACTTGGAAAAGGCAAGCCGAAACTTCATGTTCACTAGCGCAGTACATTTGCAAGGCATTGATCTGCCATATTCTAGAGATAAAATGGTTTAAATTGAGATTCTTATATGAATTCATTTCTAATATCAACGTTTGCAAAGGCAGCGATACCGTTAGACTACTCTGAGCTCCGCGCCGAATCGTCACAACAATCTGTGACTTCCACCATTTTTCGCCAATCATTGAGCTGCTTGGTGAAAGTGGGGCTCACGGAGAGTACTGTGAACATTGCACACGCCAAGACAAAAAATTAAGTTGGAATTTTAAGAATACTACACACCCTAGTTAATTGGTTGCTAAGTAGCACCCAACTGCTTTTTTGTATTGTTTAACTTGTGCTTGTGTTTGAATTGCATAGCGGGCGCAAATAAACATGGTTTTCTTCGTTTATGCAGTCGCTAATACCGTATTTAAGTTATAAAGCCCGAAAGAAGAAAAAAATGCCCTGCGAGATCTGCGGCGGCTGCAACAACTGCAGCAGTAACACGAAATGACGCAAACCCATCTTGCGATGTAATCGACGACGACCGAGATTTTAGAGTTCATACATGCGAACCTGCGTTTGTGGAAAGGATGTTTTTTTTTGGGGGGAAATAATTTAGTGCAGTTCGCAACAAGTATGTGTCGGAATAAAATTATTGTGGTATATTTTCAGATAGTTCGAACTAGTTTGGGTTGTGGTTTCGCCGTTAAACACGCCCATATATTTACAACAATATCTGTGATTGTGCATTAGCTACCATCACCCCCTACTCACATGTTTTTGACTTCAGGGACGGATCGGATGAACCAGATGAAATAAAGAAATTCGGGGGGGGGGGGGGGGACTGTGGACTCGAGCAGCGCAGGACAGGAGCGGTTGGAGGTAAACGGGAGAGGCCTTTGTCCTTTGTCCTGCAGTGGACCCGAGTAGATATATGATGATGATGATGACGACCGTTTCTAGCGAGCAAGTATTGTTTCATATAATTGACGTACAACGCTCCGCCGTAAGCTGCATGACCCTTTCCGACGGCCGGGTACCCCTGTAAAAAATCTAAAGCAAATTAAAAGCGAAGTAATATACGTATGAAGGAAATGAAACCAACTGAAATTTTTTATCGTAAACCGTAAAACCATTTCTCAGGATGAAACACAAGACCGGTCTTCAGCACGACCACACATTTCCGTTCGATAATGATGCCAGAAAAAGCGTAGTAGCTCCTAATCAGATATTTGCGAGGGCTAGGGAAAAGCCTACTGCACAAACGTTATTCAAGCAATGCTCAGTTTAGCAGCTCAAGGTACTCCATCCCAACAAGTAAACAGTAATGTCCGATGCAATGTTAGAAGCGCCTGTCCTGTCCTCTTTCTTGTGTTCGCCTATTTTTAGCGCTAGAAACATGTCGCAAATGTCCGATATGACAGAGGTGGGCCTCAACATATGTACATGTTATTTGTAAGCCTCGTTCCATGTTACCGAAGCCCAATTTGATGAAGCCCGATGGGTTGGCATCCACTGTGTGGGTTCAAATCTAGGGGTAGAGCCCTTTTTTTATTGGCCGAATATGTTTAATTGGCCGATTCGCTGACGACGTGGCCGATACAATGGAGAAAAGCCATGTAGGTGAGATCCGCAGCTGCGGGAGAGACGCCCCGCGGTTCACCATCTCCGATGGATTGGAGCCCGGAGTTCAACCACTGCATCCACCTCGGCTCGGCCTTCTTTACTGCATGAAACGATACTTGTTAGGTTGAAGCGCCGCAAGGAGGTTCATGAGGCCCATTTCTACTGCCAATAACATGTGAATAGCGGATCATGTAGATTTCTGTAGTATGACCAATGCGCGATTACAGATAAATGTATTGCACGGCAGAACCGAAACCGAAACTGTCTCAAACTTCCACGAAATATGCCAGAAAACTGCATTCTCACAATTTCACTTCATGCCAATAGCAATAAAGTTTTTCCTAAAGAAAAATAGCATTGAAAAAAGTGCAATGGCGTATGTATAAAATTTAGGACGCTAAACATCGTCCAATCGTATTTCAAGACACGTTCGCCTCACAAGAAACGTCACGCGATGTGCTTGGACGGTTTTGTTTCCCCGCAGCAACAAGCTTGGCTTCCAACGTTATCTCTGGTTGTATGTCGTTGTCGGCTGCATGATAGGTCAGATAAGGCTGCCAGACGCGCTTAAAATTGAAACGTGTACTAGATGAGGCGTTCGCAGTGGCTGCATGCCCTCCGCAGCATCGGAGACGCTCAACTGCGAGGCGCTTCTCCCTCAACTTCGGAGCTTGCCTTGCTCGTGTCTGTGTCGTAAGAGGCGCGTTCTCACGAGACCGACAGTCGGCGGATTCAGTACTGTGCCTCCAAGCTGCCGGTGAATGTCAACAACACGCCAACAAAACCTTGCCAGCGCGCCAGTGTCTGTCTGCACGCAGTCTCTAAACTCGCCCATAATGCCATACCGGAAACCCCGGAAATGAGGCGGCCCATTTTGCGGCACGTGCATCGTTCACAACCGTGCCCCAAGCCAGCTGGACGCCTTCGGACTGCGATTATGACCCTGACGAGCACCGGACCGCCATCAAACAACAACGGAAAGTCTTTCTCGCCTCCCTGGTCAACCACACTCCCATTCCCAAGTCCTATTCTCGCTCTAAACAAGTCCGCCTCAGACAGCTAATGACACTTACCAACCTTTCCCCTGCAAAACGACAACAGTTTTTTCATTCGTCACCTGATCAAGGCATGTGTATCCCCTGTGAAATTCCGGACACCACTGGACATATTATTTGGACATGCCCTCAATTTCAAACTGAAAGACAGGTTCTCCTAGACACCCTTCCCGCTAACTTACGACCGAATTCCTTAAATGATCGCCTGCGTCCGTCCTACCCACCTAATTTAGCGAAGGCAGTGTGGAACACTGTCCTGCATTTCATATCCCGACCCACTATTTTTCCCTTGCTATTTCCCACCCACACCCGTCGTGAACCTTAACTTATCGCTACCCCTAAGGGGGTCTGATGCACTAGCAAGAGACCCCCGGGTGTTTTTTCTACATTTCAATAAACGTTGAAAAAAAAACTAATGTAATGATGATCGCAGCGCAAAATGGTTAATGCAGTAGATAAAACGTTACCTATACAAAATGAAATAAACTGCCAAAAAAAAAGAAGTTCAACCGGAAATTCGAACCTCCTGCTACGATGCACTGCAGCTAGTGCTTCAGAGCACTCGTCCCTGCATTATTGTTTCCTTTTCTCTCAGAAAAACTTGCGTTTATTATGCAATAAAAAGTTAGCAGTTATCCAAGGCGGATAACACGAAGCAGATACAATAAGGCAGCCATCAAAACTTCAGCAAGCAGACACGCGCGTCCCGCAGGTGCAGCCACTCAGGTGGGTAAGTTTCCGCCGCATAGATGCCCTGCACCAACGCAGCCAGCTCCCAAAAAGCGGGCTTCGTTAGGCGGTAAGGCGGGAGGTGGAAGGGGGGGGGGATACTCATTCCGGTCAGTAATGCGGCACTGCTACAAGCTATACAATCTCATCACAAAAAAATATATAATAGGGCACTGCTGTAGTACCTCAAAAAGACAAGGACCCCATTGTGTAAAGGGTAAGGTCCATGTCCCTTTTAAAAGTTCATTAAAAAAATCCCAGCAAAACACCGCATCCCGGCAAAAAAACAAGCAAAAATAATGATTTCTAGCTGACAGAGAGGTAGACAGAGAGGTAGGCATTCTGATGTCGTGCAAGCATGCTTTCTTTTTCGCGCAAGCAGTTATCATGTAGGCAGGTTAAACAAAATGTTTTTTTGCGTCCCAGAAGTCCCTACAAATATCTAATCACTAGTGAATGGTCTCTTTATGCGAATAAAGAACAAATCTTGGTCTACTGAGAATGGCGTCTATGAATTGAGAAAAATTACTCTTACTCTCTTTTCCTGAACTCAGGACCTGGCCAACTAATCAGCTCTATGTTACTGTTAAATAATGTTTCCTCCTCTTGCACCTCCTCCTCCTCCTCTTGAATGCATCCATTTGAAAAGCAAGCAACCACGGCGCAGGCCCAACCCGCGTCCAGGGGCTCACCAGCCCGACGCCTTAGCCACTGAGCCACCGCGCAGGGTAGTGCTTCTGTATTCGGTTCGGCCTCACCCCTGTAGTTAGGTGTTTCTTGATTGCGTGATTATGCAGAAAACAGCCTGTTGATGACAGTTCGAGCAAAAAAGTGTATTTCGATATGTCAATGCCCTTCAGTAATATTAATGCCAGACAATTGATAAAATTTGATATATTTTCACCCCACAAGCCAATAATCTGGTTTTTGAGGCATTGAATTCTTTTTTAACAGCATTGAGCCTTGTGCTTATGGTACGCACCCCCATCCCCCGCACCACGTCGTCTAAGGGCTAGAGCTCCGTTAATCCTCCGCGCATTCAACTTACAAATCACATCAAGCAAGGGTTCCCAAATGCTGTGTCGGTGCCGCTCTATCAGGGACGTGTGATCACGAAGCGGGTATACTCGGTTACAACTCAAGAACGGCACCACCTCATGTAGCGTATCACTCCGCCAAAGCGTCGGACCCGTGACGTCAGTGCGCGCGCATTTTGAAAGGGGTTTGCTATGAATGCGTGATATCGTCTGCCTTGTATCATGCAGTTTGTTTGTCGTCACTGGGGTCGTTTATAAGAATATTAAGTCCAAAAAATCACGGGAACGGCTCACGCCATGTTCAAAATATTCCCAGTAACGCCCTACTTGCGCCGCGCGGAGAAACATCAAGCTACGGTGATAAGGCACAGCGGATACTTCCGGTGCCGTTCAAGTTGTCACCGAGTATAGTTGTTTTAATGCCTAAGCGAAGCGAACCGACAACGTTGGGTATAACCGCAACGTGCTTTCCTGAGCCACTAAGCCACTAAAGCCTTGCGAAGGGAAATGTTGCATCTAACTAAGAAGGAAGACCAACATCATCATTCTGCCACAGCTGCACCTCCACATACGCATCGAGTATCATGGGCAAGGCAGGGGTCACATTAGTTTTCGCGGCGCCTAACAAACTGATCTCTCTGGGTAAAAAAGTGGATCAAGATGGCATAAAATCAAACAAACGTGCTATAAGAATTGCATCGACAAATATGCCAGGTACTGTTGTCTACGAGATACGACTTTAATTTGTCTCGAACGTTTAATGCGCAAACTACACGAAGCCGAAGAAAGAAGAGACAACCCGCATCGTCTGGTCTTTCTTCGTCTTCGTGTAATTTGCGCATTGAACAGTCAAGTATTATATATCAACTCGCCAAAACCTATATTTTGTTCAATTTGACAGATGCCACTTGCCAATTGATCGCACGAGCGCGGCCGTTTAATATCAGGCGCCGACGCGACCATCTTTCAGTCTGTTAGCTTAAATGGAGCTGCGATTCAGTCTCCTTTCAGATAAAGGAGAGTCTGTCCACCGCAGCTATGGCATCACATGGATTCCCGGACGAGGTTCCACTCTCGGCATAAAGGCAGTAACATGTCTTCTTTCTCTCGGAACAAGGACTTGCTTGTTCATCGCCGCAGCCAGCCAGCAAACCAGCCAGCCTGCCAGCCATCCAACAAAGCGAACACTGCAGCTTCAATCCACCGCGCAGCACTGAAGTAACGGCTGGTGATATTGAGAAATTTTATTTGACGCAATCACCAGAATGAAATTGCTTCGGCCTATAACACTGATATCACAGCACTTATGACGTAGCTTTTCTCATTAATTATACTCCTTAGCCCTCATGCCCTCACGGACACCTTTGAAGCTAGTGAACTTTATGGGAAAAAATTGTGCCTGAAAGCACAGGACGAACAGTAAGAAGACGCACCACACGTTCACGAGTGGCGTGTCTTCTTTCTGTTGAACCTGTCCTTTTTGGGGCCATGTTTTCGCATTATGTCAGACCAACTACCACGTCAGGTTGCTTTAGTAAATTTGTAAGCGGGACCGCATCGGTTCACATAACAGACATGCAAATGTTATAAATGCTCGAAGATATTCATTCACCGTGCTTCTCATCTGAACGTTTTTTTTTTTTTATTCGAAAGTTTGCCCTGCGGCATAACGGTGCACGATTTACAGGTACACGAACAAGTTTGCTTCTCGTATAAAGTCTAGAAGGTGCCTATGAAATGGTCCATGAACCCAGCGCTGCAGGTCTGGAGGGCGGCCAGGGTGGAGGCCGGTTGCACGAAGGTGCCGTAATCGCATCTGATGCAGTCCGGGGCAGGTCCACAGCAGATGCTGCACATTCACATTCTGTACGGCGGAGTCGCAGAATGGGCAGGTAGAGTCGTATGGGCCGCGGTACTGCGATGGCCAAGAGGCAGTCACAGACGGCGTAAGGGCCATCCCAACGCGTATTCTCCGCAGCGCAACCTCCTCTCGGCGAGTTAAGTCACCAGGGAGGTTTGAACCACACGGAGGTATGAGGGCTCGCGTGGTGCGCCGGAGAATTTCCTTCTGTTGTGCCAGGTTTCCACTTGGATCTTCGGGAAAAAGTGGTAGTGGTCGCATCAAGGTATGCGGGCGACTAGCCGTGTCTGCCTCCCTACTGCCGGGTACAGCTGAACGGGGTACCCATTCTATGCGGATCTGCAGTGAAGTGCTTCGTGCTAAGTGGTGAATGGCATCTGCGAACGCTGTAGCTTGTGTTACGCGGCGGATGTCGTGGATGGCTTGCGTAGAGTCTGTGCGTATTATTAGTCGACAGTATGGCCCTGCCTGGACAATAGGCAGTATTGCGGCCATCCCATCGTGTATTGCTGCTAGTTCAGCAAGATACGCTGGTGGCATCGGGTTAGCCTCATAAGAGCAACATTGGTCCACCTCTGGTAGCTGGGGGCATATGAGTGCAATGTGCACCATGCCGTTTTTGACAATGGCGTCTACATATGCAATTGCCGTCTCCGCGTCTGGGCTATGTAGGCGAGAGACTTGGGCCGTGGCCTGGCGAGGTACCGGGTGACGGAGGCGACCGATTGGTTTGTTGTCTGTTAACTGTACTCGCTTCCACGGAGGAATGTCTGAACCTTTCACAGTGGTACTTGGTACAACGTACCCCATGTACCCGGCTAGCGCAGCGGCGGCACCGGTCATCGAGATTTTACAGACCCGGGCAGAGCGGCGTTGGTGCACCAGCTCATCAATCGTATTGAGTTGGGCCTCCCCCTGCAGAGTTGGTATCGGGGTCATTCGGGGTAGTTCAGTAATGGCCCGCATGGCATCCCGGTTGATGGCTTCGAGGCGATCCCAGTCTCTCATCGTGAGATGGTGGAATTGAGCCTGGTACACGATTCTGGGTTGCAACACTGACCGCACAAGGAGGCGAGCAACGCTGGTGCGCGACCCGCCAGCCTTCGTCGCCATTCGACGTATCAAGTGTATTGTCCGTGCGGCACGATCCTTCGCACTCTTCACCCATGGAGCCGCGGACCCAGACGAGGCAACATCAAGGCCAAGCACACGAATAGCTGGGACCTCCTGTAGAGGTTGTTGATGAATAAACAACCGGACAGGCCGTTTCTCAAGTCGGCGTCGCCCATGTTTGTTAGTCACTGACATGTATGACGTTTTTTCTTCCGATAGTTCAAGTCCTACTTGAGCACACCAGGAATCAGTCATGTTTAACGCCGTTTGTAGCGCGTTTTCTTGGACAGAGATGTCAGGATGCACGGACCACACAGTAATGTCATCAGCATACATGATGTAATACGCCTCAGGTATGCCCGCCAAGCGCCAAGCCAGGGGAAGCAAGGCGATATTGAACAGTACCGGCGCCAACACAGAGCCCTGTGGAACACCACGGTGCGATGTGAAGTGTCCTGTAGCCTTCCCGGCCAAGCGAAGGGTGAAGGTTCGGTCCCGAAGAAAGGCGTTCACAAATGTGCAGACACGGCTGGGCAGTTTAATCCACTCTAGGATCCGAACAATGGCTTCGCGGCTGACATTGTCGTAGGCCTTTTTAATATCCATTGCAAGGACGGTTCGAATCCGGCGAGAGCATCCTCCGATCAGGATCATATCAGAAAAGTGCTGAAGTCCGTCTTCGACGCCCAACTGGGGCCGGAATCCAATTTGGGCGGGATGGTACCAGGAATATCGCTCAAGCCACCAAGTAAGACGTGTAGCTAGCATGCGCCCCATCAGCTTACAAATCGTTGATGTCAGAGCTATTGGCCGAAGGTGAGAAATCCGGTCTGGTGTTTTGCCGGGCTTCGGGATAGCAACGATTTCCGCGTGACGCCAGGAATCAGGAATCGCGGCTGAAGTCCACGCTGCATTTATGGCTTCAAGTATGACGTCAAGTGTAGTGCCTTCTGTGTTCTTAAATAGCTCATAAGGGATGCCATCAGGTCCTGGTGCAGTGCGCGGCCTGGCATGGTCGATGGCTGCTAAGAATTCCGCCATTGTAAAGGGGGCCTGAATCCCTTCAATGTCGTTGCATGTGGGCAATGAACCGGCGAATGCCGGTAGGCAGTTTGGAATAGTAAAGACAGCTGGTGGAGTGTCAAAGGCGGGAAAGAAGGTGCTTGCAGCGAGAGAGGCAAAAGCGGATGGTGTCTGGCCAGATGCTAGAAGGGCACTAGCTGCTGGATCTGGAGGGCGGTGACCACGTTCCATTGCTTGGAATGTTCGCCAAACCGAGGCATTAGACGACGAAGGGCCAAGCGAGGCGCACCAGTCTAGCCAGCGGCCCCGTGACAGTCGTCGTTCATGTCGGCGGGCTGCTGCTGTGAGGCGGTTAAGGTTCAGACGTGCATCGATTGATGCGGGATTCCGCATTGACATTAGTTCAGCTTGACGGCGCGCGGCCCACAGACGATAAAGTTGTAGGTCAGGGGCAGGCCGCGATTCCTCGACCCACGTCGTACGAGTCGCTGCTTCCAAAGCCACGCGGAGACTCTGGCACGGGTCAGGTAAGGTGCTGGAGACGATCGTAGCTGCTGTCGATCGATAGAGGTCCCAGTCTACCACCCGACACTGTCTTCGAAGATGATTCGCCCGGCCGGGAGAAAGGTTGAGATAAATCGGATGGTGGTCACTCCCCCAGCAGTCTGGCTCACACATCCAGGGCACTGAAGCACTTCCTAACCACCAAGATAAGTCAGGTAAGCTTGGAGAAGCACGTGGATGTTCACGGCGTCGTGTAGACACTGACACGTCATTTAGGAGAACAAACTGAGCGTCCGTAAACGTGTCGTACACACACACACCACGCGCACTGGAAGTGACGTAGCCCCACGTAGTGTGTGGAGCGTTGAAATCCCCCGCCACCAAAATTGGACAGCCGGGATGCCGTCGACGTAGATGGGAAAGCCAGCCGAGGCATAGTTTAGCTGTACGGCCGCTGTAGGGGCGAGCATAGTATGACACTATGATGACGTCCGTACGGGGGAGGCGAACCAGCACAGCTACGACTTCCTGCCACAGTGTGCACCATCGCGCCAAGTCTATGCGGGTTTGAGGAAAAATTGACCGGGCATATACGGCTACCTTTCCTGGAGGGACATCAGGCATTGTGGTTCGACGATCCAGAATGGACGGAGATGAATAAGCCACATATCCAGGAAGGGAAGGGAGGCCATTTGTTTCCTGGAGTAGTAGTGCCCATACATGTAGCTTCCCGTACAGAATGCGTTGTCTAAGTTCTCCAATCTTGCCAGATATACCCCGGCAGTTCCATTGCAGAACGCCTTGCGACGAGCCCACAGATACAGGTACCATCACAGGTGGTGGAGGTTAGCCAACAACACCGAAGTGAGAGTCTGGAGTTGCTTCGCGACGAAACACAGCAGTTCTTGAGGTGACATGGTTGTCGACGTGGAACCCTGGATAACTGGAGGAACAGGCAGGGTCGCGGATTGGGTTTCAGTGGAGCGGTTAAGTGTTCGATTTTCACCGCATCTAATTGTCTCATAGTACGCCTGACGTCTCCCGCGTGGACGATGGCGATGGCGAGAATTACAATCATTTACATTCGTTTACAGGTAGCTTCAGGTCAACTCATTACAGATGAAGCCAACAAGGACGCTGACAGTTAATAATTTATTCATTGTGGCTTGTTGACGGTGATGACGCCCCCAGACGACGAGAATAATCTTACTACAGCTTAACTATAATACGCTTCAGAGAACCGCTTTCGCTGATGCAAAACTGCGTGCTTCACCAAAAGCTGCAGCTGTGACAGTCTCATGGCGGACCCATGGTGATAGAGGAAAGCCTGGTGAAAGGTGGGATCACGAGCTAGGGCTAGGTCGACGCGCTGCCGGGCGCAACTCTCCTTCCGCAGCAAGAACTGCAGGAACGCCGGCTCATCGTCGTAGGCCTCGCACGCAGACTCGGCGTACAAGATGAACACTTCCTCCGAGGACAAGTTTTGGGCGTCGGCGAGGCGGTAGTCCACCATAATGCCACGCAAGGACTGCAAAGCCTGTCGGAACTCGAGGTATGCCAAGGCACGGCCACTTGTTATAGCACGTCTGTCGCGACCTCTTCAACGGGGTCGTGCACTTCTAACCCCTATAAGGTGTTGAGAATCGTCGGAAAGCTTGCCAGAAAACAAGCCTGGTTTCCAAGGTATCGGGCAGGTGCCAGGGGCGACCACATAGACCGGTCGTCACAGGTCCGTCGGAGCGCTGCTTCCATCAGGGCCATGGCCAGTAGAATGCTAAGGCGTGTATCGCGAAGGAGGGACACGTAACCCGATGTGGCCCTCGCACGTGTGCTAGGGTTGACAGCTACCAGAGGGACGTGCAGAACTCCGTCCGGACTAAGCTCGATGCGCTGAGAGAAGCAGCTGCGAGGTCGACGTTGGTCGTCGTCGTCGTCTATAATACACTTTACGGAGGACACTAACTCATTTTCCCCTCACCGCTGGTAAGTGCCCAGTGCGCCGATAGTGTGCGATGGCAGAGGTGGTGGCACGCCGGGCATAGAGCCTGAAAAGAGCAGCTCGGACGGGAAAGAGAATTCTACTGTGGTCCTCTGCACCCTCTCAATAACCTCAAGCTTCATCTGGTGGACCATCCAAGAACGAAAACGGATGCTCTCCTCGGGATGCCGTTTCGTTTCATTGGCTAGCCTGCACCGGTGGGTCAGGTTGAGACGGTTTGCGCACAGCATGTACCCAATTTCGAGAATTTGGCGTGACCCCGCCCTCTCAGTCATCTGGAGACGGATTCTCTGCCGTTGAATAGGTGGAACGACATCGCCCACGTTCGCTGGGGCGAACGCCCCATGATGATCTACTGAATAGTAACCCAGATGGTTGAGAGCAGACCGTAGAGGCACAGCAGCCTTCATTTGACTCACTTCGATTCCGTACTGCGGCGATTGCAACTTCGCCTGGACGTTTTTGTTCTTCAAATCGATGAGGTCGCCGAGTGCAGCGTCGAGAAACGTGGTGAAGGACGCCTTAGTGAAACATGCGGGAGCAGTTCGCTTGCCGGAATTTATGCTTGCAAGTCTGAGGACGAGGCTGAGGATTTCCATGGCTCTTTTCGCGGTCTTGTTTCCATCCGAGGAAGGAAAACTCATGCATCTTTCGTCGTTCTTGAGGACGCTGGTGGTCTTGGAGTTGTCCCGTAAGTCGCGAAGACTAAGTGGTGCCTCCGCAGGCCCCAACATGATGGTCAGAGTAAGGCGGGGGCCGCGCTCCACAATCAAGCTGAGCAGTGAGGTCAGTGCCAGCAGCAGCATTATGCGACCCGCGGCCCGCCAGAGGTTCAGAGCAACCCGCGTCTTTTAGAATGGCCAGCCCGACAAGCCGGATGAATTGAGTATTTCTTGAAGTGGAGTCGACCCAAGCTCGTTGATGGCTGCCGTGTTCACGCAGCTTGTCCAGGCGGCAGAGGCGACGTCCGTTTTGGTTTTGAAGAGCTCGATATGCCTCTATACGTTGTCCTGGATGTCATTCAACGTGAGCTCGTCCGCGCTGCTAAAGGTTATAGGGGTCGGCGCCCATCGTCGCTTGCAGACGTAGTCGTAAAAACTGTCACACGGTTTGAGGCTAGCATGTTGGCCAGTGGTCTGGCTAAGCTCATACAGTCCGACGAGTGCCAGAGCGTATAGGCGCGCGTGACAAGCGCTGATGTCGCACCCGACAGGTTGAACAACCGCGGACCGTGAATCAGTGTTCCCTCATCTTCCTCTTCATCGATTACCTCACGACCCTTCCAATCTCGGAAGGAGGCGAATTGGTTAATCAGGACCAAAACACAGGAAGGTATGCCTTGCGCTGGATGCGGCTTCGCATGCTCCTCACCAAGTCCTCCTTACTTGGTGTACGCCTCGTACTTGGCGTAGAAGCCAGACGTACCTTTGTGGTGGGCAGGGGCGTCTTAGATGTTGGTTGTGCTTACGATACCGTGGAGCGAGGTGAGGCTGCTGATGTGGCAGAACTATCGGGGCTTTCGGATTTCTTTGGCTTCATTTTCTTTTTCTTGCCATGCGTTCTCTTCTTTATTTAAAGTTGCCTTCTTTCCCTTCTGCTTATTTGACTTTTTCTTGTTCTAGTTTTTAAACTTCCTTTTATTCTTTCTATCTTCTTCAACTTCTTTTTTTTTTCTTTTTTTTTTTGGCGTCGTCTTCCACGACATAAGCAGCAACTGTTGTGCGTAGTGGGACCCAAGCGCTATGTGCAGCCTACTTCGCGTCAGAGAAGTCTATGTCACCCCTGACACGGCCGACTGCTCCCACCAAACCAACGGTAATTTTTCCCGCGTCTCACGCCTGATTACTGTCCTCGTTCTTTCTTATTTGTGAACCCTAGGGTACTCACCCGGCATTTCCCGTTGCTCTTCTTCAATCCTCAGACGTGGGGCCCCTTATGTGCTTTTCGTTCGCTCTCTGTACTTTTGTATTTTTATACGAAAATGCTTCTGCATTTTACTTCGACACAGCCAATTCCCATTGGTTGCGTCGCCAACACACCCCCTTCTCATGTGCGTGCATGAATAAGCAAGCCAAGTTAGCTGCTCGGCTTATTTCTCCTTATAATGAAAGGTAGCCCTCCTCCAAAGCCACGCGCGATACTCACATAGCTGCTCGTAGGGATAATTGGTCAGCAACTTCTATTTTTCATTGTACTGCAGCCGTTATGTTTTGTACAATTGGAATAAAGTTAATAAATTGTAAATCAGTCATGGTAATGTTAGCTTCGGAAAAATGTAAGCACCAGTGTAAGTCATTAGCAACACAGCGCAAAAAAAGACCAAGGACGAGACGAAGACCAACTAGGCGGAACCCCCACGCAGTGTAAGTCGTCAGCATGGTTGACAATTCCGGCTGTTTTCACTGAGGTCAGCTATCAAGGGTGACCATTTGTATAATCGCCGCCGCAATAATGTAGTTCGTTTATTCGTTACACACAGAATTATTCGTGACCAACACTTGCATATGGCTTCTTTTTGTAGACTGAATTCGCGACTGACTGAATTTAGACGGGTGGCTGAATTCAACACAACGCTTTTAGAGTAATTTTTGCCGGATTTTCTACGATGGCTTCGTGGACAGTCGTTTCGGCCGTGGTGAAACCTGCCTGCTGACGTCAAAGAACTGTTCAATCGTGAACCGCATAGTTCGTCCGAGTTCTCCTTTCACCTGCTAACCGCTGCGAGCCAACAAGGGGAATGGTGGAGAGGGAAAAACTGTGTGAACAAGCAAGGGAAAATGTCAACTCCGAGATTACAGATCAACATCCCTCTGAGGCTCTGGCTCACGCGATCTCCTGCATGTATACACCCGTGGCAGCGTACGTCGTTTATGGATACGGTACAAATTAACACTCCCGAATACGAACATGAATACGTGCCGCTGTCGTAAACACCTCGGCGGGCACGGGTGCATCGCTCATGTAGCTTTCACAACGACTAGGAAGAACCCGCCTTCCTTCCCCAGGAGACTCGTGTCTAGAGCTGCGGTGATATGGGACGTTTGCTTTGCCAGGCCAGATTTTTCCTCGCCTTCCAGGTCGCAGTGAACTATGGGCAGTTAGTTATATCGCTGTTAATTGGGGAGAACTCCATGTTACATTCGAGGCCGAAATTTGTTGTATGCAAGGAAAAAACTTGAGGCCACGTAAAACGTGGGCAATAAGAATAACGGAACGGCCACCAGTGGCGCACGTTCATTCATAACTACGCAAGCGTTGCAAAACTAGCTGGTCCGAACTTTGTCGTCGTGTGCGCGCGCAATCTTAAATGTTTATTTTAACCCTTATTCCAGCACAGTTAAGTCTGTATATGATTTGTAATATTACAAGAAGCATTCTTACGGCCCAAAGCGAAAGTTACGATGCCTAATGCACACAACGGTCGGGACGATAGTGCTCCACGGTCGGGACGATAGTGCACTGGACACGCGTCCGTCGCGCAGTCAGCTCTCTCCGGGGGTTAGGGGTGGGGGTGGGGCATAGACATGCTTCGGCAGTAGTGCAGACTTGGTGGCCCGAAAGGCAGCATGGTGTGTCCGTGTGCGGGCGCGCGTATGTTCGTGGACACAGACGTTGCTTACAGGGACGGTGTTCTGCTGAGCACACAACATGCATTAATAGTCAGAAAGCCCGGAGGCATCAAGTCGTCCTTGCACGCATTCGTCTCCGTGGAACGACAGCCCGCCACAGACCTTCGTCACTTGCTTTTTTACACAACGGCCATTCGATGAGGCGGATATTGACGGTCACGCTCTTAGTTGGGAATGCCGGGGGCTTCGTTAAACAACGGTGGCATCTTTTTGCCAACATTCGTCTGTCTCTCTAGCCGCCGGGCTGGCACGTCCTAGCGCGCTGCCTTTCGAACGCACGCTGCCTGTCACGCCAGTGGTAGGCACGTCGCTGTCAAGGGAGTCATTATCGCGGCAGCGGGTCAGATTAATTCAGGCTACCCCTTTTTTTTCTCTGCCGAGGCTTCTGTCCTTTCGGTGGTCTTTTTCAAACGGGTTTATTTGTTTGAAAGGACGCGTAATTGTCATCTGTTGGCGCTGGACTGTTTCGATTGCTGGATTTTGTTGTACACGCTGAAAGGACCTTTGAACTTTGGGCTCTCCTACTTCCTCGAGCTGTTTCTCTCTTGATGGCTAGGCAGGCGAGGAAGTAGAATTTCCTCGTTGTGTGTATTTTCTGTTCCCGTCTTGTCTTTTTCGGACCTGTCAGATGGTATTAAACATAGCGAATTAAGTCCTGGACGGAACACACTGCCACTGGTCGAGCCCGGGAACCAGTGCAAAACAAACACTTGTTTGTGCACCTTCCTCCAAAAAAGGACTGCTTAACACTATGCGTGGAGCCCTAAATGAAACGAATCGATTGCTCCTCCACATTCACACTGTGGACGTATTAAGGAAGTGTTTGCAATATGCGATGTTTATACGTTCGAGATTTAATGAGATTAACCATTAGTGTATAACCTTTTGGTACTGTGCAGTTTAATATAACGGATGCATACCCTCGAAAGCGGAAAACATGTTATGGACGGGAGTGTGTGGTGAGGAAAAGGCTAAACGGGTTTCCGTTTAAGTAAAATATCATTTGTAAGTATAGCTGAATGTCCGGGGATATAATTAACTCTGATGATGGAGGAAAGAGAAAGGAGGATAAGGGTTGCACTGGTTAACAACGCTTTTACCTGGATTTAGAGAGGTAGAGAGAGAGAACGATCTTTAATGAAGTCTGGCGATGTTAGGCGGGCTAACATACCGAACTTGCTACGCCAGGTTATGGCATGATAAAGCTAATGGGGATTATGTTGAAGAAGTTGATGGGCACAGAGGCGTTCAGTTATTTACAGCGACTGGTGTAGTCCTCTGGGGTGCAGGTACGCCATCAGAGCTTTTGTATCCCATAGAGCACGTTTGGGACATGCCCACGGACATAAAACTTTCTTCTGTTGAATGTCCACTGAAAGAGGCAGTCTGAAAGACACGGCTAATGACACCCTTTGGACACAATAGCGAGCCCATTCACTGTTTAGGTGCTGGAGGCTTTCTCTCACATCGCAGTGTGTACAGAGTGACGACGTAGTTCGTTTCAACTTAAAGAGAATGTTGCGCGTGTATGCGACATTCAACCGCGTGCGATGTAGAATCGCTTCTACCCCTATGGAGAGTCCTCGAGGCATTTTGAAGTTGTTTGTATCAATGCAAGATATCCGTGCGTAATGACGCGATACGGCATCCCAAGTTACCCGCTGCATGTTCTATGCCCCAAAGTTGCTAGGAAAAATGCATCTTTCCTGTAGAATGGCATGGGTGTGTCCAATGAATGATGTTATGCGCAATAGATGCAGCAATGTCCGCCTTCATATTGCCAGTTATCCCACAATGGGCAAGAATCAACTGGACTGCTAGGGGACGGTGTGCTTGTATAGCTTCGGAATGTACGGCGTGTATGTCAACCGCATGCTGGTTATTAGTAAATGACGCTACACATTGAAGTTCATCCCTGGAGTCTGCGAAGATAGCCCATTCTCATGCTGGCTGTTTTATGATGTGAGCGAAAGTCACCCTCAGATCTGCAACTTCTGTAGCTGTAGTTGACGTTATGCGGCTGAGCATGGCACTGATGGTGGTGCGTGATTACGGTATCCCCACCCGATAGTAGATGATGTCGTGACAGTGACCCATCAGTGCGGAGATGAGTGTGGCCTCATGAAGTTCATCGTCTGGACAATATTTTCGTGAAATATAGTCCATAGCAAAGAACTTCAGGGCAGCAGCCGTAACATGCTTCTTTCCGGCAATGCCGGGCACAGGGTTCGTGACTGGTTTGGTCAGGAACATCGAGGTCGTTTGACCAGGTGGAGCAGGCTGTTGGTAGAGCTGCGGTAGTAACACGCGCACCTCTTGAGCCCAGCTTGTCGCTACAGGATGGCCGCGTTGTCTTGCCACAATCCACGTACGCGAAAAGGAAGCGATTTCTGCGTGCGTAAAGCGATTTTTGAGAGCCGCCTGCATTCTGTCAGAGTTACCCTTCACGCGAACAAGGGGAAATAGGGCGTAGTATATAGCTTGGAGTGGGAAACCGAAAAAGAGGCTGTGTGCGTGTGTATGGCATCATTCACCCATACACATATGAAGCTGTGTATGATCCTCTCTCTCAGTGTGTGCGTGTATGTGTGCGTGTCTACACACACATTGTCTATTCGGATAGTTGTAAATGCACAGCTTCCCTATTTTGATGAAACCCCCACATACCTCTCTGAGTGGAATGTCAGAATGCTACTTATTAAAACAATTGGCCGTGTACCTGCTCCTTTCATTCCTTTCAGTCTTTTCCTTTCAGTCTTCTGTCAACATTTGCAAAGTAAATGCCTCTCTTCGCTTTCCCGCTCACCTCTCATGCTCTTCCTCTCCTTACGCACTCCTCCCAAGGTAAACACCATAGAGGTTTGCTCAAGTCAATTTAAATCTACCGCGTTCCACTGCTCCAGGCCGGGTGCCTCGATGCCAGCGGTGCCGTGCGGTGAAGACGCGCTGGAATCGAGGCACCCTACTTCACCTTTTATACAACCACGTTTCCCTTCTCCAAGTGCGTTTCATGGGGAAATTGTAACCTATCTAGTGGAAACATTTCGTAACTGTTTCCATGTTATTTCTTAAATTGCCGCCAGAAGCTATATTGGTGCGGGCGAAAGCAGGTGACACAGTGATTTTTTTATGCCGTAGATGCAGTATTTCATTTGAATTCAGCATCGATGAATTGGTAATAAAGGAAAGCTGCAAACATCACTTATGTATTGATTTTCTACCTCATATTTTCGTAATGTTGTGTTCTTGTACAACAATGTTGACAAGTATGAACATTGCCACCAGGCTTAGGCGTTTAGATTTGGCTGTGGGTATATAAACCTATTGTGCTGCTGATATTTCATTTTGGCCTGGTCTCTGAATCGCGTTATGCCGGGGACTCGTTGAATACCGATGCGGATTGATCTTTCACCTCCTTCTTGTGTGTGGCTATACTTGGGAAGACAGCACCAAAGCGGTGGGGCCCTCCGTGAGCGGTTCCCTTGATTTCGCCGTGATTGCAGCGGGGCGCCCCTGCATTTTACGCTGTGGTAGCCACTTCCTCCTAGATGCCGTCAAACTACCGACCACTGAACCACCATATTGGACACTAAGGACCCATCATCATGGCAGCCTGAGAGGTTGTTCAGCAACTGACAAGGGCCCATGTCTTCTACTTCGCCGCCCTAGAGGACGTCACCGTTGATGACCTGGTGAATGCCCTAAAGGGAATCGTAGGTAATTATGGCCTGGATACCCTGATGCATCAAGGTGGTTTCAAGTTCTGCGTGGTGGCGGCTACGGCTGCTGCTGCTTGTAAGCTGGCCGTAAAAGGAGCCGTCGTCGTGAACGGCGTTTCGTATACTGTAGCCTGCGCGGGCCCGCAGGTCGTAACGCGACGGTGTACCGCCTGAACCCCGTTGTGAGCAACGTGGAACATGCTTCAGCACTGAGACCATGTGGAAGGTCCGCAACGACAGCCAGCCGGCATTGAGGAGTCTTCAGCATATCAAGGCCGGCATGCGACTTGTTAAGATGATCCTAAGGCGGTCCCTAATTTCATGAAGATTCGAGGCTTCAAGGGCGAGTTTGAATACAAATGCGTGCTACGGGTATGCGCCCGCTGCGGCCAGACCGATCACCAAGTTAACGCCTGCAAGATCCCCTGGTGCGACCGCTGCTGGGAGTACGGCCACGACGACGTCGACTGCAAGGCCCAGTGTCTGCAAAGGCAACAATGCCACCGCAGACTGCCTGCGGCCCCGCTCCTTAGCGGATGCTGCGAGAAATTTATCTGACACGCGAGAGTACAAGCTCTCGAGAGTACAAGTGACTTTCCGGAGCTACCCCGGGCCTCCTTGAGCCAACCTCCCGAGGCGTCAAGCGAAGGTACCGATTAGGGCAACACCATGACGATTGATAAATCGCCAATAGACAGCCAAGAGATGGAACTCTGGAGCTGTCTGTCGTCTTCGGAGGAAGATAATGCACCTGCGGGTGCAGCCAAGTGATCGTCTTCGACCGATACCTCCCTCTTCACGAGCCTCAGCTCTGCCGAGTGCAATGAACTCGTGGAGCATCCTCAGCGCATTCCAAGGCGTGCACTGGAAAAAAAAAAAACATTGCTCTCCCTGGTTCCTCGAGCGGCTCGCACAACCGTGGAAGTAACAAAGCAAAACCGGCACGAGTAGCAAAGGAGTGGTTGGCCGTTCCAGTCTCAACTCTAGGTCGCCTGTAGCTGCTCACAGTACGGCCAAAGCCAGTGCTGCTCCTACACCCAATGTTAAGGACTCCAGTGTCGTCAATTCCGTCAGTCAGGTCGGCGCTCTGTTGAGTTTTCCATCTCTCCTGGAGCGGCCCGAAGCGTGCACCAAGCAAATCCAGCCTTCTTTGGTAGAGGTAGCTGATGCGGGAGGCACTGACGAGCCTCGCACTGCTGCCCCCTCCGTAGTTGTGTCTGATTCTCGCGTCGCCGATCCGATCAACCAGGTGCACGGCTTGCTTCCTCCACGACACTCTTCACCGCATCGCCTAGATGCGTCCAAGTGGACGTTGCGGTCATCGTCAGCGGACACCGATGATTACGACGACAAGAAATTGTGCATCGAAGTGAACGTGCTGTACGATGATAGTGAGTTTGAGGATGGGATGGTTAACGTGGTTTGTGCACTTATCACCATTATGCTGGTGCGTTTTCTTACTTTGAATGTCCAGGGCTTTCGAAACTTGGACAAAACGAGTGAGGTGAGAGAGAGAGAAAAAAAAAACTTTATTTGAGCCCCATGGGGCTAGTCTCTGTGGCGGGTGCTGGCGGTGGTAACCGGCCGCTGACCATTGCAGCTCGCTGGATGACCTCAGCCTGGACCTCACGGTCCGAGCTGCACAACGCCTTCGCCCAGTGCTTTCTGTCTGTGAAAAGGGGGAGTGGGTTTTTGGGGCACTGCCACATGCAGTGGTCTTGGGTATCGAGGGACGCGCAGTCGGGGCACAAAGGGGTGGGGTACAAAGAAGGGTAGATAAGGTGAAGCCGACATCGACAGGGGAGTGCGCGTGTCTGGGTGAGTCGCCATAGGCGTTCCTCTTCATTGGAGAAGGTCGGAGCGGCTGGGGGTAGTTGGCGGCGGGAGAGACGATAGTGCGAGGTTATGTCGTGGAAGGTAACAAGTCTGTCGCGGGTTAATACGGCTCTGTGGAAGGGCTCAAGGCCAGGACCAGCTCAGACGGTGAGCTCTCGAGCGGCCCTGTGTGCTGCATCGTTTCCCCCACACCCATATGGGGCGTGGGGGAAACTCAAAATTCATTTAAACAGTCTGTTAGCAACGATAATATCACCTTGTCAGCGACAGGCAACTTTCGAGCAGATTTACGAACCATGCCAAGTAAAAATGGAACCTTTCTCCGCGGTTTACGGCGCCAAGCCCTTCGAAGTGCGTCTCACCTAGAGTCCAGCGCAAAATTTCATACTTCGGATTCATTGAGAGCGGCAGATGAGAAGGCGGGCACAGTGAAGCATACACTTAAAGGGGCCATGCAGACAAAATACAAGTTTGTTTTATTCGAAAGATTTCGTGTTTTATATTGCCCCCAGCGCTTGCCCGGCAGCAAACGATGCCGTATTTACAGAGAAATTACTCAATTTAGGTTAAAATGTTGATACTCCCCCCAAATCGTGTATTTTGTGACGTCTGCCATGAAGTCACAGGGGGGGGGGGGTATTCAAACGAGCTTCCAGTGCGTCATGGGGCTGTGCAGCCTTGCTTACCGTCAGGGCTCCCAGATGGCGCTCCCATACTCCACGGACTTTTGTCCGCCGTTGCTTTGTTTTTGACCGTATTTGCACCTGGCTTATTTTAGTTACGATCGAAAGCAATCGTTTCGTGAAACACGGGCTGTATTCTCGACAAACAGGGTCTCATAAGACAACGTCGCTAACGCCAATCGGCCAGTGTCGTGTAAGACAGCCCAAAGCGGCGGACTACTGTGCAGCTAAAACAAGCCTAGTGCGCCCAGCTCCAACAGCAGTGCGCATCGGTACTTTTATGTTTACGTGTGTTTTCGTAACTTTCATTGTTTACCCCACCATTCTTACTGCTATAAAATAAATATGTATTACATTTAAGAGCACGTAGCTTGTTTGGCAAACTATAAGCCCTCCCTAATTTATGCGTTTGCTTTTGGCGGCCTCAGCCAATCGCAGAGCTTGGCATATGACATCGCAGGTTCTGTTGCGGGAAATGAGCTAGTGGGTCGCATGACGATTCCCTTATTTCCTAATTATATGGCTTGTTTGAGCGAACTGTGCGTTAAAAGTGTTGTCAGTATCACTCTAACGAGGAAATCTTTCGAATGAACAACACTTGTGTTTTGTCTGAATGGCTCCTTTAAAGACATTCCCAACGCAAAGGATTTCGGGAAATTTCCACTCCGGTAACGCTTTGGCATTACGCCCTGGAGGGAAGAAGTTATGTTGATTTTGTCTCACGCCCATTGCACGTGACTCTGACGAGTGAGTGAACGAATGTGGTTTGGCCGGTTGGGTGAAAATCAAGACAGGTTGTTCTAACCGCCAGTTGTAAACAGTCTCTCTTGATTTAGTTGTACCCAACCGGACCAGCCACTAGCGCCCACTGGCTAGTGAGGGTCACTGCGGTCGGGATGAGATAAGTGCAAGAAATCTCTCATTTCCGGAGAGATCGGCTACACTTATCAGGCAGTTCCGGGTAACCTGCTTTAGTGTGTAGCATTCTATGCCGAGTGCCCCCCAGCCAGGACCGTGTAACGCCCTGCATATCCATAAAAATCCATCACGGGAGGAATCAACACTTTTAATCATTATAATAGCGTAAATGGAGACAATTGGTCAGACTAAATTTTGAAAAGCCGAAACAATAAGAAAAATTTTTAAAAATGCGACAATTCCGAACTGCGTAACGCCTTTCATTTACACAAAAATGCAGATTTGGCACAGGTAACACCCGTTATTGTTATAATAGCATTAGTGGAGATAATTGGTTGGACAGAATTTAGAAAATCCCGAAAGTTTGGCCTTAAAGAATTCACACTCTAGACAGGAAGCATAATATTTCTACGCATTAGTAGACAATTCTCCGAATTTCTGAAGATTTTAAAGACGATAGTCTTTCTTGGGTTACTTAAACGCAGAAATTTTGGTCTGCCTGTCTGTCTGTGACTCCATTCAGACACCAAGCCAAAGTGAAACACCCGCTGCGCAATAGTCTTATATACCAACAGCCAACTCTGTGTTCATACTTGTCAACACTGTTGAACAAGAACGAGACATTACGCAGATGTAAGGCAGAAAATGAACACAGAAGTTATATTTCCAGTGTACCTTAATTAAAAAGTTGATGGATGCTTGGTTCTTGCGATAGCAAATGAAATACTACATCAACTGCAGAAACCGTCGCCCGCTGTTGCCAGCGCTACTATAGCTTCTGTTAGCATGTGCAAAATCAAACGGCAAAGGCAAAGAAATGTTCAGCTAAATAGGTTCCACGTTCCGCTTGGCACGCTTGTAGAGTAGGTTAACGTGGTTATATAAACGTTGCAGTAAGGTGCCTCGATTCACGCGCGTCTCGGCCGCACGGCGGCGCTGGCATTGAGGCACGCGACTTGGAGCAGTGGAACGCGGTAAATTTAAATTGACTTGAGCAAACCTCTGACATGTTATTTTGGGAGTAACGAGACGGGAGAAGAACAACATGAGAGGTGAGCGGGAAAGAGAAGGGAGGCATTTGATTGGCAGGGGCACGAGTCGACTACCGTCTTTCGTCGATATTTGAAACGAGAGGAGCAGATACGCGGCCCTTTTTTTTTCGAGGGGCCAGGACACTCCGCGGCGAAGCTCGGATACTGCACCGGATCTATTATTCCGAATTCAGCGTGACTGGTCACCACCCCTGGTCGTTTCCTAGCAACGGATACTCCGCATTCCCCTTCTTGCTAACTCGGTATTCTTTCGTCATTCATTCTTTCACTCCAGTGTAATCACAGAGGCGACGCGTTTTTCACTAATAACATCATCAAGCGCTCTCGAACTAAACACGATGCAGGCGGAGTTCATCGCCGATCGCTGTATTTATATCGGAAGCATTGTTTTGCTTGGGGTAATTAGTCACTGCTCCCTCAGAAGCGTCCAGAAATAAGACTGTAAAGGAAAATGAATCCTGTAGAGCGAGTATACATCTAGTGGACGATATGTCCTGTAGCAAACTGCAGGCGGTCTGTGCCAGCTGCAATTCGCACTCTGTGCCGCTCTCGTTGTCGATGTTTTGTTGTCATCGGTATCATCAATTGTTAAACCCGTGTTTGCGCCTCACTGAGCGCTGTGACTCCGGGAAGCTGCTTGCAGTAGCCAGTCCGCAACGCGGGAAAGAATGCCTCGGTGACAGCAGGCATGAATTTATTAGAGGCAAAATAAAAAGAAATGTACGTCTTATCACCGCCTTTAACAAAAATCGGCTCATCCTTTCACACCATGCTGCAGTGGATCACTATGAAGCGATCCACTGCAGATGCATGGAAAATTACAGTGCTCGCTAGTACCTTTCCTTATCTGGGTAAGCGGCGAAGATCCTTAATATAAATATAACCGCTGGTATTGCGCTTTCTCCCCGCTTTTGTTTTCGCTGTCAATACCGAGATCGAAAATACGACTCATCTTGAAGGCTTTCCACTGGACAAATGGCTAGAAGCTTGCTCAGTAATTAACCTTATCTTCCCTCAGTTTCAGCGAGCGTCCTTCCCCGCTCCCTGAGCCATTAATATACGACGCTATCCGTGGTTTGTGCAGTAAGAACTAAGTCACAAATGACTGCCGTAACAGCGATAAGTGTTTTTTGTTGTCGTTTGAAGTAAGTTGACTCCAATCAAAAATAATTTCTCGCCAGAATTTAGGGACTGCGTGTTCTGATAGCACGCTGAAATAGACCAGATTGTTAAATACAAAATGGACGCACACGAAAGAACGAGAAGAAAGCTGCATGCGATTTTATGTCGCGTCTTTTATGCACCGCAAAAACCAGATACTTTAAAGCGTTTAAAAGAGTAATTCAAATATTGCGCAAACATCGCGCAACAAACGGATGCCAGATCGATGACCGCAGTTGCGTTAAATGATAATAAAGCAAACACTCCAGTGGAAATTAAATGAAACGCAAACTGTTCGGTCGCAGGAATCTCTATGGGACTGTTGAAATATTTCTCGATTCCATCCCCACTGATTCGTTCTCGGTCGGGAGCCCCTTTTCCCTACTGTATCAATTGCTTTTTTTAAGGGCAAGCTTGATTTAGCAAGAGGAAAAGATATTTAAACTAGGTCAGCCCTTCGTAATTAAAAACTGCGATGTTTTTTTTTCTTTTGTGAAGTGTGTCCAACCACAAGCTGAATATCATTTACGAGAATATTTATATTCTCTTTTGTGGCAAAAAAGAATACGAGAATATTTATATTCTCTTTTGTGGTAAAAAAGAATACTCCAGTTTTTGTTAAGTTTAAGGTGTTTTTATCTTGTTTTTATAGTTTTAAATAAAGAATTCGTGCCCAAAGTCCCCAAGACACCAGATGTCGCGCGATGGTTATTGCGATTATTATGAACACACTGTCCAAATTGCCGTCCGACGACATTTTAATGCAGTAAACCCTTGTTAACTCGCACTCGCATATATCAAAATATCGGTTAAAGTCGAAATTCTTATTGCTGTACATTAACTTTCCATCAGGGGCTATGTATTTGCCCCCGCTATCTCTAAACGTTTTTTGGGGGGACCACGGATATCTCGAAATGTTCACAGAGAGGAGACGAGGCGAAGTCGCCTACAGGCCGCTTGAAAGGTATGTGTGCGAACGTTTCTCCCACGAGGCGCCGAAAGCGGTCGTGAACGGCAAATTTGAACTTCCCGCCGTTCCTATCCAACGTACAACGAAACTGTGGGAGTGATTATGCGTGCGTCACCGTTTCGCTTATGGGTGGCGGTACTTGTGTGTGGGTGATTGCGGGTTTTTAGGGCGCAGCCCTTCGGCGGCCGTCTCGGGGCTGAGCCGGTTGTCGGTGTAACCGAGGGAATGATGGCCTGGACCGAGGTGTGAAAGAAAAAGAGAACGATGAAAGAAAGCAAAGGAGGAAGGAGGAAAGTGTCGCGAAATTGGGAGGGGAGGGCGGTTCGCCGTTGCGGCGCGAGCCAGCGCTCTCCGAAGTGTGCGGTGGGGGTGCGGAGGGGACAGTGTGCTCTGTCCGCACGAGGCACTCGAGGGCGCGACGCTTGGCGAAAATTAAGGGGAACGTGCGCGTGAATATGATGTGCGTACGCTTAAAGTTCGCAGTCCCTTCCTGTGGCACACTTCCCGCCGCCGACGCAGAGGCTCATCATCGCTCCACCGAGAAAACCCACGAGTGAGTGCTGCCTCAGCGCACTGCTGCTGCGCCGAAATATCGCATAAGGGAGTATCGTAATCGCCAGCCAATTTTTTTATTGGTAAGTCGGACCACGGCCAGACCCAGCCCTTGCAAGTACACGAAGGAGGTTTTTCCGACTATTCTTCGTTTTCACTGCACTATACGAGCAACGCATGTCGAATTGAGTCTTGCTGTATAGTGTGTGGTCGTTGCGAAGAACACTTTCGTATATCTGGCGAGATGTGCCGCCGAAAAGAGTACAAATCGCAGCCACTGGAGAAAAATGGCGCCGTTATCAATTAACTGTAAAAAGCAGGGCGGGCCAAGTCAACCATCGCTCCCCTGCGCGGTGGAGCCTTAGTTACCAGCCCTAGCTCTTACTTTATAGGCATGGCTACAAATTCTCGGCATTTCGCCTAACTCGAAACTCCGATTATCTCGACATCGTTAGCGGATTTTACATCTTCGAATTAACGAGTTATTACTATTTAATTATAAGCTGGATCCTCGCAGAACGTCCGCTGTTGGTGTGTAGAGGTTCCATCTTGGCTGGCTGATACCAATGACTGTGGTTGGAATCCTCATTATGCCTCTTTTAGTGTTTTTTCACCTCTACTGACTTGTTTTTTTTTGCTTACGAACACATAGGAACTTCGCAATTTCAACGCATCAAGCTTACGCCCTCTAGCTGTTGTACCTTAGCTCCCCTGGGCTACCCGACAGAGACTCAGACTGACCGTCAAGCATGCCTATCACCCCTGCTGCACGCACTCTACGCCGAAACATGCATCCAGGCACCCACAATGGTCGTCGCACCACCCGCACCAACTACATGCGCACTCGCTAGCAGAATCTTCCGACACGATTTACGTCGATACGTCCCCGTACTCCGACCGATCAACCTATGCCGTCGCCGCTGTAGACAGTCAAAAACCAATCCTCGCCCCTGCCTCCACAAGGGCCTCAACACAAACTGAAGCTGAAGCCACTGCCCTCTCCCTACCTTCCACTCGCCGCGACTACCTGACAGTAATTACCGACTCGCAGAAAGCCTGCCCGCATCTCCATCAAGGTCAACTTCCTCGCACTGCCCTGCGTGTCACTGATCGCTCGATTTACCTCCCCGAGGAGTGCCACATTCTATGAAATCATGTTCACTGCGGCTTGGCCGGCAATCAAGCGACGCACGACGCAGACCGAGAAGCGATACACCGGGCCCTCTTTCCCGCCTCCCACCGTGAATGCCCGCCCCTTCTCACCTGCAAAGCATTCTCACGCATTAAAAGCTCTGCCGCCGCAACTTCCTTCCACCTCACCACTGTCTAAAAAAAAACTGACAGAATCCCTCTCCGCCAACTTCCAAAGCGCACTTTGGCAACTGATCTCCCCTACCTCTCACTCACCACAGTAAAGTTTTGCCCCGAAATACGTACTCTTTATCACATCGTATAGGAATGCTACCACACACCCGACTCCCTCCGAATACCCACCCCTCCACTTCCCAATGGGTGGCCCAGACTTCTAGCTATGAAACTGGCTCTCAGATTAACCTGGTGAGACGGGTTGGGACGGCCAGCCGGAGCCAGGGACTCCTGGACTACGCCTCCGTCCAATGGTCCACTTCCAGACACGGAGTCGAAGTGGGTTTTAATAAAAGTTTATCCCCTTCCTGTAGTTAGTTTCACTTATCATTTTTATGGCTCATGTTACTTTTTAGTGCTTTAAATTAGTGCTTTCTGTCAACTGGGTTATGTTAGGTTAGTTCCCGTCACGCTATGGAGAGCGATGAGTGCACGCAATGCCTAATCACCGCAAGTGTACCGGAATCTTGGAAGAACGCGAAAACGCGAACATCATCCTAATCCATAAGAAAGGTGACATCAAGAACTTAAAAAATTACATGCCGATCAGTCAGTCGTCTACAAGGTAGTCACCAAAGTAGTCGCTAACAGAATTTCTGCTACCTTAGATTTCAGTCAACCTAAAGAACAAGCAGGGTTGCGTACAGGCTATTCAACAATGGACCATATTCACACGATCAATCAGGTGATAGAGAAGTGCGCTGAGTATACTGAACCACTATATATAGCCTTCATAGATTATGAGAAAGCCTTTGACTCGGTGGAAACCTGAGCATTCTTTCAGGGATTACGGAACCATTGTGTAGACGAGCATTATGTAAGAATATTAGAGCATATTTTCAATGGGTACACAGCCACCGTCATCCTCCATAAGGAGAGCAGTAAAATACCTATAAGGAAGGGCGTCATACAAGGAGACACAATCTATCCAATGCCATTAACAGGATGTTTACAAGAAGTATTCATAACATTGGATCGGGAACAGGTGGGAGTAAGGGTTAATGGTGAATACCTCAGTAACCTCAGATTTGCTGATGACGTTGCCTTGCTAAGTAACTCGGGGGACGAATTGCAGAGCATGCTTACCGTACTGGACAAACAGAATAGAACCGTGGGCCAGAAAAGTAGTCAATCAATCAACCTTTTATTTAGCCATCTTTTCATAAAAGAGTGCTGGGACAAGAACAAAAAGCCGCAGTACAGCAGCTTGACAAGGTCCTTGCCCCGTTGTCTTGGCAACGGGTACAGCGTATGGATTCGTCATAGATACAAAAAATACAGTAAAACTACAACAAACGTGCACAGGTACAGCGTATGGACTCTCTTTCATAGATACAAGAAATACAGTAAAACTACAACAAACTTGTGACAGATACTACAGATACAGATACGTCATCGATGCTAGGCTTTGCGCACTAAGGGCAGAATTGAAAAGCACATACATTATATATAATGCAGAGCGATACTTCACGAAATATCAACCAGAGAAAATTGGGTGTTTGAAATTATACAAAGTTACATAAGCCGCAGCCCGAGTCACAGGTATATAGGCTTGAAACGCCGAAATACAAGCCAATGACAAACACACAAAAGATTTTAGGCAAGGCCTTCATTTTTAATCATATGCGATTTCAATCGTTTCCTCGAAATACTACTTAAATCTACGCCAATTCTGTGTAATTTGTTTAATAAACACGGTACACGATACTGCAATCTTGAAAATCCGTAGTTCGTACGCGAGAAAGGTTGTGACCACACGTTTCTCTCCCTAAAGCTATACGGTACTAGAGTTGGCTTATTTAGTTTACACAGGTCTATAACGGCTTTGTTGTTATATTGGAAAAATTGTTTGCATTTGAGCATGAGGTTAGTTTCATATAAATGCTGAATCGGTACTACATTAAGGCTGCAAAAAATTTCGTAGGTATGCGCATCATATGGTACGTTAGCTATATTTCGGATTGCTCTTTTCTGCAGTACACCTAGCTTGTGTATGTTGGTTCGTGATGTTGTTCCCCATACAAGAGAACAATAACTTAAGTGAGAGGAAAATAATGCATGATAAATTAAAAGCTTAATCTTGGACGGTAACACCTGTCATAATTTGCCCAATACACCACACGTCCTGGCCAGAAATCTAGCGGTGCGCTCAATATGGTCATCCCAAGTTAAATGCTTATTAAAAATTACCCCCAAAGTTTTAACTTCTGTCGACAACTGTATGTTCTCCGATCCAAGATAAATTGCAATATCTTGGTTAATACATTTTTGCGGTGGCGTAAATAGAAGAGCTTTTGTTTTTACTGCATTTATTTCCAGGGAATTGATTTTACTCCATTTTAATAATTTACTCAAGGCATCATTTGCTAGATTTTCAAGATAATTAATATCGCTAGACTGTAGAAACATACTTGTATCATCTGCATAAACTATGAAATGAGCATGCTCAGTAATATTGACAATATCATTTATGTAAATATTAAACAAAATTGAACCAAGAATGCTTCCCTGCGGAACACCTTGCGTTATTCTTTGCATCGTCGATTGTTCAGTTTTAATTGAAATGCATTGCTTTCTATGCATTAGATACGAACGTAAAAGGTCGAGTGAAACGCCGCGAAATCCGTAGTGTTGGAGTTTAGCAAATAGAGTTAAATGGTTGATCCGGTCAAATGCTTTTGAGAAATCCACAAAGATACCTAATGTTAGTTTTTTATCCTCGAAGCCGTTCAAAATTAATTCTTTTTGCGCCAACAAAGCTAACTCTGTCGACATTCCTTGCCTGAATCCGAATTGTTGCGCCGATATAACGCAGTGTTTTTCACAAAATGAAGTAATGCGCTTACAAATAATTTTTTCTAAACCTTTGGATATAGCAGGTAGCACCGAAATTGGACGGTAATTTGATAGCTCGTTTTTGTTTCCGGACTTAAATAAAACTACTACTTTTGCATGCTGCATTTTTTCAGGAAATACACCTGGGGATAAACTAAGATTAAAAATGTGCGTAAGAACCGGTAACAAAAGATCAAGCACGAACTTAATCGGTCTTATTTGGATCCCGTTTATATCACGTGCCTTACTGTTTTTCAATGACATAAAACCAGTATAAACTTCTCCGGGAGTGGTTGGTTGAAAAAAGGCCGTGTGTGCGTTGGGTGTGTTTAAAAACGAAATTGCTTCTTCATTGTGATGGCTTGTTACTAAGGATATCAAGTAATCATTAAACTTATCGGCTAATTTTTTTTCCTTTGTGTAGTTTATTACCTATTGTTAACTCAAGCTCATCGTTATTGTAAGCGTTAGGTTTTAATAGCTTGTTTATTTCACGCCATAATAAATCACTGCGACGGCTCACTTCTGAGAACAGACCTTCGAAGTATGCATTTTTCGTATTTCTCAATAACTTTGTCACTTGATTTCTATACTTTTTAAAAGCAGAGAAGTCAGCGGAATTCCTTGTTTTAAGAAACTTACGATACAACGCGTTTTTCTCGCGAATCGCTCTCAGACATTCCTCCGAAAGCCACGGCTTCCGTTTCTTGTTGGAAGTTCTAACCTTCTTGAACCGAAAACATTCCTCATATACAGTTATAAAAATACGCATAAAGGCATCGTAGGCTTCATTAGCAAATTGACAATGAAGGACCGAAGTCCAATCAATATTTCCTATTTTACCGCGAAAGTCAGCTAAATTTCTACCATTAATTTCTTGAATAAGAAAAGTGTCCGAGTGCCGAATGCGCTTAGAAACCTGGTCACATTCCAGGAACATAAAGATAGGCAAGTGATCACCCAAGTTCGCAGCTATCACTCCGGACTCTAAACAATTTTCGGCCATGTTCGTTGCAAATAGGTCAATTAGGCTTTCAGATGAATCAGTAATGCGCGTGGGAGTCATTATCTTATTTGCACAATGAAATGATTCTAGAAGCAATTGCAACTCTTGAGAAGTTTTAGTATTCTGCAACACGTTAATATTGAAGTCACCCCCAATAGGAACGTTTAACTCATTCGTACTAATAAAGCAGAGCAGTCGGTTTAAAAAAGACAAGAAATTTCCAGAGTTGCCTTCCGGTGGGCGATATATAACCACAGATACAAACTTTTTGCACTGCACTGTTAAAACTTCATAATCCGGTGTTATGACCGAGAATTCTTGAAGTAAGGTGCATGAAAATTTTTCCGAAACAAGCTGCAACACGCCCCCACCAAGTAATACGCAGAAAACTAAAGTAATGATTTAATAACCTCGGGACAGCCCAGCTGTTTGAGATAGGTGGCGAAGCAGTGGAAGCGGTAAGCGAATATATTTACTTAGGCCAAGTTGTGACCCCCAAATCCCAACCGTGAAGCAGAGATAATTAGAAGGGTAAGAATGTGGTGGACTACATTGGGCAGTCATTATCAGATAATGAACGGCGGCCTACTATTGTCCCTGAAGAAGAAAGCATACGACAGCTGCATCTTACCGGTACTCACCTACGGGGAACAAACTTGGAGGCTTAGTAAGAGGGTTCAACCTAAACTGAGGACGACTCAGCGAGCAATAGAACGGAAGATGGTAGGTGTAACATTAAGTGACAAGAAGAGAGCGGAGTGGGCCAGGGAACAAACGCGTGTTAAGGACGTATTAGTAGAAATTAAGAATAAGAAATGGACGTGGGCAGGGCATGTAATGCAAAGACAAGATAAACGTTTGTCCTTAAGGGTAACAGATTGGATCCCTAGAGAGGCAAGCATGGCAGGGGGCGGCAGAAAGTAAGATGGGCAGATGACATTAAGAAGTTTGCGGGGATACATTGGTCGCAGTTAGCACAGGACCGGGATAATTGGAGATTAATGGAAGAGGCCTTTGCCTTGCAGTGGGCGTAGATAGGCTGGTTGTGATGATGATGAAAGACAAGCCCAGTTACTCTTACTGCTGTGCTCTCGAGCTTGGAGCGATACTCATTCTCAGACGTCCTCTTTGGGTCTGCTCCGCCACAGTGCTCCTCACTGGGCGAACGGAGCAATCCCTGCTGTCAACGGAGCAATTTGGCGAGGGTTTGTAAACCAGCGACGGAATTCCGAGTCGTGCATGTCTATTTCAGAAATGTCTATTTTGCGTCCAGTTCAATCAGGACGTAGTCTTACTTCGACGCTTCCTACAAATAAGATGCACAGAAACCGACACCGCGTCTTGCTAGTGCTGCGTCACATCCGAGTCGCCTGCTTTCAGTCCATCGGGTTCGCTCCAAACGGGGACTTGGAAACCGACGTAAGGTGAACCAAACAGAATTCCGCTACAGGACCTGTTTTTACGAGGGAACGGTATTTGGGCTCATGAATTACGCCACGCAAGGAGGACATTGTTTATTGTGCATATGACATGCTTTGGGCGCAGCCTATGCTGGACCTGCTTGCCATTTGCGGATCTGCGTCGCTGGACACACTGTACAATGAAAATGAATGCGCTGTGGCAAAGCAGACCCAAGAAAAGTTGTTGGAAAGGTGTGGTATATATCTGTGGATGATGATATTTCTATGATGATACGAGCGCAAGTGCAACACTCCATTTCCTTATAGCAATGGCACTTCCTTCAAACACCTAGCGCCATCTACTGGTCCGATTTGTACACTGTCGACATTATGGCATTTTTTTGAAGAACCGCCCATACGTTTAGAGCCGCACGGCTCAGGTTCGAGCCCTGCAATTTCTAAATGTTTCTATTATCACGAATTTAACGTAAAATTACCATAAATCAGCTGTACACCTTTTTAGGACTTTTTCTGCTCTCTTTAGTGCCGAAGAACTTGTAGGGAGCAGACTGGGTTGGGTGCTGTGGCCTCCTACATTTATTCAGGTCGCGTAGGCCCGGCCAGAACGAGCGGCCGCCCAACTGCTGACTCGACGTTCCATCTGTGTGTCATCTCGCATGGCGCGTGGCTGCTGACGCAGCCGAGCAAGCACCGCTAATGATGATGGTAGGCAAGCGTTGATGACGATGACGATGGTGTCGCTACAGGGCTGCCCCCCTAGCGCGTAAAGATACGAAATAAAGGACGGATGTTGGGCGAAACAAAACAAAAAAACTAGTACAGGGATGAATAACACCGTAATCATTAAAATTTGTCCCCGGTCAACGTCCTTACAGTGTCCTAGTCGGTCCGTAGAGGGCGTGTGGTGAGTGCATTTCCCTCGGGGGGCCTTGTTTGGGAGTGGGGCAGAGGTCGCGCGCAGAAACGGACGCCTTGCGACGTGGAAGCTGACAGGCGCACCCGGAAGCACAGGGGATGCCCCGCAGAAGGCGAGAGCACTGTCCAGATCACAACGTGATCAAATGGAGACGGCGTATGAGGGTTTGGCGTTCCTGTGATGCAGGCAGCTTTTTCTCTGGACGTGGCACGACGACTTCTGCGGCTTAAGTAGCGGCATGTCCGTCTATGTCCCGGGTCTGGCGAAGTGACATTGGCACTCGTGGTGGTTTTTTACAGTGCCGGTTCCTTCTACGTGTGAAGGAACATGAAGCAGGTGAGCGGGTGGAGAATGTCCTGCGCAGCGGAGCTCTAGCGGACGAGGACGCAGCGGAGCTCTAGCGGAAGCGTCTCCCAGAGGATGGAGTGCTTCACATGCTGTACACTGACGTGGTTGAGCCAGAGGGTAGCCTCGAACTTGAAGAACCATCCTCTGACGTGGCGTGCGTCGAACACCGGTATCGGCGCGTCCCCCCACATCGCCATGTCAGTGTGCTGCTTGCCGTGTATATGGCGCGGAACTCCCGGGTCATCACATGTAGGGAGCAGACTGGGTTGGGTGCTGTGGCCTCCTACATTTATTCAGGTCGCGTAGGCCCGGCCAGAATGAGCGGCTGCCCAGCTGCTGACTCGACGTTCCATCTGTGTGTCCTCTCGCATGGCGCGTGGCTGCTGACGCAGCCGGGCAAGCACCGCTGATGATGATGGTAGGCAAGCGTTGATGATGACGGTGACGATGGTGTCGCTACAAACTGTTTGAATCATGTTTTCGCGAAGTCGTGGCATAATGACGATGCCTTTGTATGTGCTGCTATAGATCGAGTTCAGATACTGAAAAGCGTTTCAGGCCCTCGTAAAGTGCAATACAACAATTTCAAGGACTCGCATGAAGCAACGTGCCGGGCAAAGAAAAAAAATTATTTGGAATTTGTTGTTGAAAAAAACAAAGTCAAGTTCGTAGCCTGCTGTCCTCAGCAAGCCAGCTGCTCATTATCTTTTTGCACTTCAGTAATGATAGAAGAAACTGTACCAAACTATGCGAGGAGTTGCCGAGTACTGGGCGGGGAAAAACAAACCGCATGTCGCAGTAATCACTTCTCCTGGTGTTGCTACGAATCTTCGGTTTCGAAAGTCATTTTTCTCCCCCGAAAACTATCAAGTTTATATGCTTCCTCGCCGAATCCATTCTCCGCGTGAATTTCGACTTGTGAGTCCTTTCGGAGCAAAACCGATCACCTACTCTGACATCCTTCAGGGGCTCAAAGATCTCCTTCAAAAACGTACGTCGATGGCAACAGGAAATAAAATGCTTCGGAAACTATTTTCAGAAACTCCGAGGAGCTGTCAGCTTGCAGACTGTTTTTTTTTTAAATGTCGCTGCCTTTTTTTTCTGAGATGCTTCCTCTGGCATGCGATACCTTTGATCCAATCCCCTTTCAGTCGAGGGCAATGATAGGTTCAATCGTGTGTAGCGTTTTCTCCCACATTGCTCTTTTTGTCTGAAAGAAGCCATGACATCTCACCCAATTTCCATGAAAGCTCCGCAGAATCAGGGCTGGGCAAAAAAAAACTTTCGTTCCGCCAGGAGTTCATAATATGTTGCAGTCGAGGTGCAATATAATATGCCCGTGTTAAAAAGAAAGCAATGCAGCACACAGCTGGCGTAGAGCACATACAAGAAACCTCTTCAGCAAGGTCTGTTTGATTTCAGTTCGCAACCTTCATAACTTTAACCTAACAAAAAAAATTCAAATCACGCTTACATCACCATGACACTTTAATAACATCAACTGCTAGCCTGACAGCAAAAGCAAACAAATACCCGACACGTTTACAGGAGATATGCCCTGTACCATTTTCGAGTTCCACCTTTGGAAATCAAATGATTCGACACTTTTCCTTCCTTTTAAACTACCTTGTCGCGAATGAGGTTTCTACTGAGCATGCGAGCAGTGTTGTGTTAGTTTTCTTTTAAAATAATTTATGAAAAACTGTGCTTAATGATGCCACAAAAACAATTGTCTCTTAAAATATGTACTTTGTGGCGTCTGTCGCTGTCTGTAACCTGTGCTCCGACTCCGTCAAGTGAATCAATTTCCCTTTTTTCCCAGCCTCCGCTTGTCGGAAACAAACCTTAATCTCATCTTGCCTTATCTTATCCTATCTTTTTTTTAAAAAACAAATTTTTCTCGGGCACGTCATTCAGTTTTTGCTAAACTATTATAAAAATGTGCAAGCTTACGTTACTGCTCCAGTTTTCCCTGTCTTCACTCTTGTGATTATTCCTACCCTGGCTCAGTCTATGGAGAGAACGGACAAAGCAAATCTGTTTGTTACAAAACAAACTTACCTCTTTCTAGTGCTACTAAGCGGCGAATGCTTCAGTTGGCGGGAGATTTAAACTAGCATGCCCCCAAGAAGCGAACGCTGTTGATAAAACCTCAAAGAAGACATCAGTAAGATTTGCGCGGAAATCTGAATGCATTTTTCCCTAACGATATCCTCTATCAGCAAGACAACAGCCTACGCTCAGCTCTGAGCCCTGAAGAAAGACCTGCATTTCTCTCTGTAAGCTACATAGTTCGGACGAGAAAACGTTGTGTCTTATTGATCGAACATTTGCTTTTCGAAGATGTTTAAGGCGAGACTTTCCAGTTTTGTTGGAACAACAACGCCGTAAGAGTTACGTCGTCACGCTAAATGACGCTAAGCCAAGTTGAGGAGTGTGAGAATACACCAGTCGAAGTTGCATTAAACCTGCACACTGAACCTCGCTGCAGGTACATGAGGGAGCGTAAACTAACTGGTACAACTGCACATGAAAAAGAAGTCTTGAAACTGTTTTCAAATAAAAAGAAAACCATGGAGGTCCGCTTTGCAGCCAAGGAGCGGCACAAACTGCCTCCCAGTTGAAGGACCTACTTGGAAAACGTCGATGGCCCAGTTACAAAAACGAGGCTTGCCGTTCAACCCTTGGGATTTCACGACTCCCCATGGTATCAAACCAACGAGTAAGTAACGAGGCGCAGACACCGAGTGGCTTCCATCTCGGGACCGCAAAATGCATGGAGGGCAATAAAAAAATTGAGATGAAGAAAAAGGAAAATTTAGTGTTGAGGCGAAGCTTTTAAAAAGGGAGGGCTCTAAAAGCAGTACCATGACGGCTCCATTTGGGCTGATTGGGCATGTATAGTTTATTTTGTATACGTGCTACCGACGTTAAGCTTCATATTTTTTCATTGATTGCTCCGCTAAAGACACCAGCATTTCTTTCCAGGAGTGTAAAATTGTTTAAGACATTTGAAGGCGTTATTTTATTCAAGGGTTCGACGAAATGTCGTCTGGTCAGGCATGAGAACTTACGAAAGAAAAGCGATCATCGACTAAGAATAAAAATAAAAATAAAAAATACATATTTTTAAATTTTTATTCTTGGTCAGTGTTCTCTTTTCTTTTGTAAGGCCTTATTTTGTCTCTGCGAAAACTGGGGCGATTAGAAACTCGCTTACCTAACAAAGGAAAGCCGCCTGTGCACCGTGCTTTGTAGACTAGTAGCGCCTGACATGATTTTTAATTATATAAATACAAAGTTTCATTCCTGTAGGCGTGCTGGTAAACGTCTTCTTTCGTGTTTCTATGGCACGTACTAAGCGTTTTACAAATTCCATTGGTGTGATCCGATTTTCGAGTGTCCATTACAGCGTAGGCAGGCCCAACCAACTCCCCTAAACTGGCCTCCATGCACGAAACCAAATAGAGACATTGTGGGTGGAGATCCGGTGCTTCATCAACTAATGCCCAAATGGTGTGCACACAGTGTCCGCCTTTTTGATCACCCAATAAGTGATATTTGAGACCGACAGGCCATACCAGCCGACTGTGGCCCCTTACAAATACTCCTTCTGTTCATACGGCCTTTCATTGCTGCCTTGGAGTTTTAGCCGCGTTATATACAGTCCAACAGGGAAACATGGTGTATCGTTTGATGTTCACAGTCACGAACAATTTGCTGTTTCTCCAGCCATGCACCACTAGTGTAAGCTGTTTTAGTGTCTTTTTTCATGCTTTTTATCGCCCATTTATGTTGTCTTTACTACTTCCTCTATTTTAACTTCTGTAATCATGCCGTCTAACGTCTGACTGGCGAAACAAATTCAGGAGGCTGAAAATGGTTTTGACGAAAAGTTATCACAAGTTGCAGACCACATTGTAGTGAAAGTAAAATAGGAACCATACAGCGTATCTGGCTTGGGTAATGAAACTGCTGAGGGCGAACTGGATGACTTCTGGCGAAGCCTTAACTTTTTGTATGAAACGACTGCAAAATATTAGAATGAACATCAACAGGTTAAAGCTTTAACGAAAAGTGCTCTGGTTTTCCGAACGAGCAGCTGGAGAGGAGGGTCGCGAACTAAAACAGTACTCCGCAGAAAATAATAATAATAATGTCCTATTGCAACACACCCATCATCCACGCTCTCTCTCCTACCGGATACAGCCTCAGTGGTCACTCCCGTTCCTCTCTTAATACCTGCAACCACATGGTGTAGGCTTTTCAACACACCCCATCCCTCCCCCCCCAATCCCACCCCTTCCCCCCCGAGCAGTGGGATGGCATGCTAACCGGCTCTCGTCACGCTGACCAGGGCCCGCTTGCATGAAAAAACGTGCTTATCGGCGGTCTTACTCACAGTCTAGCCTTATTCGCGGACTTATAAGTCCGGGAGTAAGATTCGGAGTGGTGCGCTTGCTCGAAAGCCCACAGGCTAGACTAGACAGCGGTCTTATTGAGTCTATAGGGACGGCCGGTACCTAGACAAGCACCACAGGGATCTTTAAGGAAAAGCAGAGAATGCGCAGCAAAACTGCTTATTGCCGTCACCGGCGTTGGGCAAGCGTTTATTTCGAACCATGATTGGATAAATTCAAGAAAGACTAACCATCAGGCAGCGTATTTGGGCCTTGTCACAAATACGTCACAATGGGGCTGTTCGATTTACAGTCTCGGACTCACCGCGGATAGTCCGCGGGTAGTCCAAGGATTCCCCGAAGCCATAGGGATACATTGGAAATGCCGGACTGCTTCTCGGGGAATACGCGGTGAGTCCGAGACTAAATCGAGCAGCCCCGATGATCCGCCATCCTTGACTCACGCGGCCGGGCCTCAGTCGCCCGGCCGCATAAACCAAGTCGTGAACGAAGTCGTCTGCTACGTAGCGTGGGCTCGAGAAACCGATTGGGCTGACGCGGAAAGAATTCGCGTTGTTTCACGTTGTCGCAACACCAGTCGTCCTTTTCATCTCACCGTGGATTACACAGTTGCGAATTGGCTTCCTGTTCATCGTTGTAGACCCGGATGCAACGAGCACTCCAGCGGCTCACGCCGCCTGGAACAGCGACACGATTGCAATAACCCGCTGACTAGCCGGCAGCTCGCTTAGCGACGGCTGCAGCTGTAAACGATCGCGCTGTAGAATAACCGAATGTTGATATCATACATGCTTTTACGCGTAAAAGATCCCAATTGCTCAAGCAGAATGTGCAATCAAAGTACAAACCCAAACAATCAAGCTAACCACCGCTTTCGAAGGGACTGATGGAAGCCTGCGTAGCTTCTCTTTCAAAACGCGATTTTATTTAACCAACGCCGCCTGTATAAACATTGCCTGACGCGCGGTGCGCTTTTCAATTGGAAGGGTAGGCACGGCCGGGCTGGAGGAGCGGCGGGCTGGAACAGCAGCCCGCCGCTGTGGTGGTGGTTTTCGTAAGCTAAGCGCCAAGTTCCACGATGTTTTTTAGAGCTATACGGGCGCACATCACTGATATCGTACCCTTCACCTACGCAACACTATACGAATTCACAGGAAGTTCGCCAAGTCCGGAATAGGGGGTTAAAGTGAAAGAACAGTTAAAGTGAACACAAAAATGTTGATGACGGTGACGACGACGACGATAACTGCTGCAATAATGAACATGGTGATGATGACGACGAATCTCTTCTGTGAATGCCTAAAAACTGCGTAATTAATAAATAATAATTATATTGATTGATTGATTGGTTGACTGACTGACTGACGGACTGATTGATTGATTGATTGATTGATTGATTGATTGATTGATTGATTGATTGATTGATTGATTGATTGATTGATTGATTGATTGATTGATTGATTGATTGATTGATTGATTCATCGTTTGTTGCTGTCATTGTTTTTGTCATTATATATCATTGTAAACTCGTTAAAGCAATCCCACGTTAAAAATTCCCCGCATTTCCCCGAGGGGAAGAATGTGAAAGTGCGAATGCACGAGTTGACTTTGCGCGGTTCGGTAATGTTCGCGAAAGAGAGATCGCACACACACACACACACACAACTACAAAGAAAGAAAGATGCATTTATTCACAGACACCTATTTGTGTTGTCGTTGTACTTGATTGCTAGAGCGGATCTCAGCTTTGAAATTTCGTGTCAGTACTCCTTTAAGAGGGTGCATTAGCCCTTCTCACGCCCGATTCCTGGCCAATCCCCCACGTGGGTATGTGCCATGTCAGCGGCCAGGCAGCGCGCGCCCATCTCCCCCCGTTGCCAAGGAAGATGAGGAGATTCCTGGACAATCCCCCACGTGGGTATGTGCCATGTCAGAGGCCAGGCAGCGCGCGCCCATCTCCCCCCGTTGCCAAGGAAGACGAGGAGCGCGCGCACCCGCAGCTGTTGCTATGCGGACGGCGGCGGACGCTTCAGGCTCGCTTAAGAAGTGCATTCGCACTTAAAACAGGCACAGCGTGTTTACTCTGCCGCCTTTAAGCACTCAAGTGTGGGCCTCAACGCGCCGCAAGCCCCGATGCGGAGACTTTCATTAGCGCTTCAGCTCCGAGGGTCCCGAACAAATGCACTGGGAAATGCTGGTTTCAGCCGGAGGCGGTATACCCTCCCCCGCTGGGGAACTCAAGCGGATCTGATTACGCAGCCAAGTTGCGCTCAAACTCTGTTGTGACCCTCTTGTAATGGGCTGAGTGGGGAGGAGGTACTGCGCGTTTCGAAGTAAACCAGCCCGGAATTGCCTTGCCAAAAATAAACGCAAGTTCACCTAGCCGCGTCTCATTTCACTTGTGTTTATTCACACCGCCTGCGGTGCCTCGCAAAGTTTTCTGTATATGTGTAAACTGCGGAGCCCCAGAGACTGCGGCGAATTCATAGCAAGCCGAGAAAAAGGAGACTTAATCCTCTCCAAATACACAATGCCTGAGCTGGTGCATGTATCGCTCTTCCCACTTCATAGTACGTTTTGTTTATCTAAGCCTCTCCCCACTGTAAGATCCCCCTGTACAAATTACGTCCGCAGGTCCATTGTTAGGTGCAAGTTTCGAGACTCACAGAGACAACAGATTTATTTAAGGCCTTTTTTAGGTCTTCGCAGCGGCCATTGCTCGACTGGCTGGTTTTATAATGTCGTTAGATGACTGCTTTTCATGGGTGCGAGTTATATAATTCGTATTTTTGCGAACTCTTCTTCTATTGTTAGAGTAGAGTAGAAAAGACCTTTATTCGGCCGAAATTACAGGCCGAGCATGTCGACCGCCTGGGCGACCAGTCTCCTCTGTTCTTCTTCACCTTCAAAGCCAAGCCATTCGGTCCAGGAGGTGATGGAAAGGGATGGGGAGGGATACGAGTCGGGTAGCTGAGCCACCGGGCAGTAGAATAGGCAATGAGGTAAATCAGCGTAGGCAGTGGGGCAGTTGGGACAAGAGGGGTCAGACCTATAGCGATAGAGGAAGAGGCGGGAGGGAGTGATCAGGGCATTCATTTGGATGTGCCGGAGGAGTAGAGCCTCCGTTACGGTGAGTGATGGGTGAGGAGGCGGGTAGAGGCGTTTGTCAAGACGGAGCTGAAGGTAGACCTCCTTGATGGTACGGCGAAGGGAGAGCCTCGCACCGTCCTCCGAGGGCCCGGGCCAGGGAATCAACGGTGCCCGGTGAAGAGTTTCGCGGGCGAGTTGATGCGCCAACTCATTGCCGTCAATCCCGGAATGTCCAGGGACCCAACGGAGGAAAACGATGGATGGCTGTAGAGCGGAGACCGCTCGTTCGACCTCCTGTTGAAGGATAGAAGGTAGTGAGCGATTTTGTATCTGTATAATAGCGGCGTGAGAGTCAGAAAAGACTGTGTATTCGGGGACGGGGGGAAGAGAAGCAAAGGACTGAAGGGCATGGGCAATGGCGAGAACCTCAAGAGACATTGCTTCCGGAGGGTGAACGTACGGGCCGCTAGTGTGGGTTTCTGCTTCAGCAAGGTGAGGGTGGTACAGAATGTAACCGCACAAGCCTCGAGGCGCCACAAAGGAGGCATCTGTGTAAGCAATTCCCTGGGTCGCGAAAAGGGGAGAATGATGCTGCGCGGCCGCATGACGACGACCTGCATGAAGGACAGGGGACATGTTTAACAGGAGAGGGAGGATACGAAGGTTGGGCGCAGAAATTGCGTCCGGAGGGGTAATGGGGGAGACGGGAATCGGAGATATACCCGCCTGAACCAGTAACCATTGGCCTTGACGGGTAAGGGAGAGCCGAGAAAGCTGGGAATCCCGATGGAGATTGCGGAGAGAGCGAAGGGAATGAAAGAGGCCCGTGGCAAAAAGCTTATCTGTAGAAGTGGTGATAGGGAGGTTCAGTGCTTCCTTGTAAAGTCCCACCAGGGCGGTGTCAAGGGTATTGAGTTGAGTGTTGGTGAAGGAGATGTAAGGGAGCTATTGTTAAACAATAATATCAACAGCACGCGTCTACGTTCATGCGGATCCTGTTCCCGGCGGGTCATTTTCAGATGTTTCCATGCGTCGCTTTGTAAACATTCTGCCACAATTTTGTTCAAGAGTGGGTGGGGGCAATCTTCTCCGCGAGGCTGGTGTCGCGAAGCTGCCTTGCTTTGTTTTCTTTTTTTTTAATTTTGAATTCATGGATGGCGACTCGCCAGGGCAAGTCCCTTTTCTCACGTACGCTGATTCCCGAGCGAGCGTCTTCGCGCCATGATTAACTCGGTTCCTTTTTGGAGGTTTCATTGGTTGCCCAAAAAAAGGAGGGGTGCGTTCATATTTGCGTCTGAGGTCCCCTGTTCCGATGAATTTCAAGAATAACTGTTTTAAGAGGAGCTTACATGGGTACTGTTTCACGAATTTAATTTTTATGTCCGAGGACAACACTCCCAAGGCTCCCCAACACTCCCAAGGTGTGTGTGTGTGTGTGTGTGTGTGTGTGTGTGTGTGTGTGTGTGTGTGTGTGTGTGTGTGTGTGTGCGTGCGTGCGTGCGTGCGTGCGTGCGTGCGTGCGTGCGTGTGTGTGCGTGTGTGTGTGTGTGTGTGTGTGCGCGTGTGTGTGTGTGTGCGTGCGTGCGTGCGTGCGTGTGTGTGCGTGCATGCGTGCGTGCGTGTGTGTGTGTGTGTGTGTGTGTGTGTGGCACCAAGGTAATACGCCATTCAAAATATCACTTGGACCTCAAGCTTGAACTTCTCATCCCTTGGACATGCATATTGAGTTCATTAGCCATCTATAGGCACCGTTTTCAACATACGCTGGGTGTAAACGAGAGTTGTGCGCGTACGTATTTGTCTATCTTCCGCCGTCAACACTGAAGAGAGTTAAAATTTACTCATACACACCTAAAGCCTGTACCATCTCTATGTCATGCGCTAAAATGCTCAGCTTGTCATCCCCCGCCACAGAGGGAAAGGGAGATTTTTTTGTTTTCTTTTACTTGAACTTCTGGAAAGAAGTGTGTTTGCTGGATGCAGGCGGAGCGAATAAAAGACAGCTGCACGGAGTGGAGAGGGTAATTGGCTCGGGCAGGACGCGCTACGTCGTTCGAGAGTGTGGGCATGGGTCCCCGTCTTTGCTTGGGCTGTTTCTTGTCAAATGATTAGTACCCCTGTGTGCAGTTTAATCTTGATGAGCTTGACATTAAATAAATAAACTCTTTTCGCAGTTTTGTTACGCAGCCACTGCTGTCGTCACTTATCTAACTTACTTGAATGGTTCCGTAGACTAGAAACATCAGCAAAGAGTGACAAACTACGTTTCGACAGGTGGAACTGGACAACAATCCGGCTGCACTGACGATACATCAAACAAGGACCGAAGTCTGCCTTTGTGAACACCTGTGCATTCTCTTTGAGGTAGCGACGTCTGGCGAATTACTTTCTTTTTTTTCTGTTCTCTAGGACACTCACTGTCCGTGACCGGTGACAGTTGCAGGCTTAAAACTGGCTGAGAACAGTGGAGATACGTTGAATTCCTAATAAAAAAAAATGAACAATCACACGCGACCTGAACCTGGGGGTCGAGAGCCCGTCGATTCTCATTTTGTTCTTTAACGTATTCTTTTTGTGGGCGGATACAAAATCAGTGAGGTGACTCTAGTGTAGAAGACCTTTCCCTCGGAGAAACGGTGGCGTCTCGGGCCAACTTAACGCCAGCTTTTCTGCTTCACGACAAGACCAATTACGTGGTAAGACGCCGGCAGTTCGTGCGCCGAAGACAAATGCAAATGCCGGTGCGGATGAAGGTGTGGGGGAGCGAAGAGAAGGAATAAAAAAATACTGTTCGAAATTTCGGAAGGAAGCTTCTGGTGCCAGTCCTCGTTAGCCTCCCGCCTTTCTTTATTTCTTTTCATCCTGTTATTCTTCTTTCTTCATAGGACTTATATGCAAAAAAGCGCACCCTGTCTCTCACAGAAGTCTATTCATGCATCGAAACGAACACCCGGTTTAAGTTATTGGTTTCTTCATTCCTCGGACACATTGTGCGAAAATGTGCAGATAACGAGGGGAGTCAATGTGTGATTTTCTTTATGCGCAAGAAGAAGATTGAACGAGCAAATAAAAGAAGAACGGGAAAATGCAAGAATCGCACGTTGCGAATTGACAGCTTGGAACTCGTGCAAGAAGGCGTTCGAAAGATCCACGGACATTTAAAAATCAAAACGACTTTCCTTCTAAACTTCGAGATCCTTATTTCGGGTTTGTTTGTATTTTGACCCCTTAGAACGAAGAGGTTTCTGCCCGAGAATTTCAGCGATCCTATTCGACTTTTTAAAGTGGGAGCTTTCTTAGTGGGACCGATGGCGTCCTGACAAAAAAATTACTCCCACCTCCCCTCGCGGGAACCCCTGTGTAGATGCGACGCATAGGGGGTTCCGTTGTTGTTTCCGTTAGGTTGATTCTCCCATCTCGTGAAACGTGCCGTGAACACCCTGCCGCGGCTATGACGCAACGTGGCGCGGCTATGACGCAACACAATCCAACACAATCCACTTTAATCCAATCCAATCCAATCCAATCCAATCCAATCCAAATCCAATCCAATCCAAGCCAAGCCAATCCAATCGAATCCAATCCAATGCCCCTCGCGAGAGAGTGTTCGCTATCGGAGAGGAGAGGGGGTGAGCGGCGGAAAGAGCAGCTGGCGCGGCGAGGAGAATGGGGGAGGGGTGTGGACGGACAACGACAACGCCGTATGGGGGGACAAGGCGAGGGAATGAGATGTCGTCGCATCTAAAACGAATGCATTTCCCCATTAACCGGTTGGTCGACAGTACAATAACATACAAGCGAATAGCAATTATTTTCTTCTAAGAGGCAAAAAGAGTTTCTTATTTTTGATGCTCAAATAATTTTGTTAATCAAACAAACACGAGTGAATCAGAACAAGCAATTACAAGAACGCTTTTGTGTTTGTGTGCGTGTGTGTGCACCGGTGATAACCGCCAATATTGGGCCTGCGTCGTTGCGAAGTTGCTTGCAACAGTACGTTTTGTGGCCGTTTCATGCTTCTAAGGGAACTGACAATTTGATTTGATTTCAAATTCGCCACAAATTTATTTATGGCGTGACATAATTTCAAAATTCTGGCAGGAGATTTAACATCCGGCGATTAGGCACGAGAGAAATCTTTCGCAGCCATATGTCAAGCCTTTTAATCGCTGGTTGACCAGTAATTTATACCACAATTTTTTGCTGCCCTTATTGTTTCTCACTAAGACCTTGCACCTGAACGTCCAGTGGTATCTGCGAACTTTACCTCTGACATCTGACACCAGAGGGCACAGACAATAGCAAAATAAAAGGACCACAGCGGTGTGCTATATTTGCATTGGTAGTTTCAATGGAGCTTCTATTGAATATCCCTTTACGTGTTAACCGACCGGGTATAAAATGATGGGCATATTTTAGTCTTAAGCATCCGTATGATAATGAAGTGAACCTTAGTTGCAACGAAGCTTCTACGCTTCTACTGAATATTCCTTCATCTATTAACCGACCGGTATTTATAGATTGCGATATCTTTATCTAAAGCTTCCGTATGATAATGAAGTGAACCTGGAACGCTGGCGAAAGCTACGTAGACAGCAACGCTCGCCACCTAGGGATCTTCTTTGAAATCTTGTTAATTATAGCAATCAGTTTTCTGTATCCTGTAATGCCCACTAGCTTCCTGTACGGCTTCGGCTGATAATGATTCTGCGTTTCCTGCAAACTTCCGTCTCAGTTAACGACAGGGCAGTCATGCAGCTATTCGAGCCTAGTCCGCGCTATCAGCGTCCGATTCCGCATTTGTTGGGTTCATTTGCACTGACCATGCGGAAGGCTACGACGAATCGTTAGCGGACGCGATAATGTGGTGCTGCCGGGGGTGACGCAACCTGCGCCGCCAGTGTGAATCGGCCTTTACCACACGAGCGCACCGGCATTCCTACTGCTGTCTGTTATTTTCGTACAAAAACGGTGATATTCCGTCTAAATTGTGTCGCACGAAGCGTTGTGTGTTTGGGCGCGAAACAAATTCCAACGATGGGAAGCCGAATTACACAGAAAAATTTACGCTTTCTTAGTGACATCCGATTTCCGCCCCCACCGACATTCGATCTGAGCCGTGAGTTGCACCTTGATTATTCCCGAAATGAAACTGCAACTCCGGCTCAAATGGAATTTTGCTGGATTTTCGCTTGATGGGGGTGTTCGCACGGATGGATGCGGACGGACGTTGGGAGGTGCTAAGATAGCCCGCACCATTACAAGCGAGGGAGTAAGTCGTTGGACTCTCGGGTACTGACTTCACGGTCGTACATTATAATGAATAAGAAATCTGACACTAACTCTGTCTGGTCCAACAGACGCAGGCTCGAATCCTGGCGGTGCCTATGTGATTTTTGCGATTGCAAATGCTATGTGCACGGATGCGGATTCACATTGTGCGGTCACAAGGCACTGCGCACCTAATAACTACAATGACCATCGAAGCAGACAGCACTGCGAACGCACGTATGCCCTGTACGGCTTGAAGTTGGCGAGTCTGTGCGGTATCACCGCCGGTAGTTTGGCTTGCGCCCGCCTCGGGCACCGCCACTCGCTATGATCGTTCCCAGGAAAATTGGTGTTCGTGAACGGCAATAAGTCTTTTGAAATGCAACAAGCTTGTTAAACGTCTGCGCGCTTATAGATTATGTTGCCGGCCGACGTAAGTAATATTTATATTTTGCATTAGATGCATTAAAACCAACGGTATCATCCCCGACCAAAAGCAAAAAAAAAAAAAAATTGCTGCATTTTTGCAGCCATAGTGGCGATTTTCTGTGCAAGCCGATGAACTTCCCAAGCGTTGTAGTCCACACAAGGGCCGAGTGCCAGGCCGAGGAGTCAGTTGTACCGATTTTACCGGTAGGTGCCTGGCGCCACCAAGGCATACGAAAGCACATGGTGCCTGCCACAGCCATGCTGGACGCTCAACGCGCAACCGCCTCTGGCAGGACATGCCGCCAGACTCTTTTACCCCGTCAATGCGGCAACGCGGCATGATGGCCGGGGGCCCCGCCAGATGGACAAGGGTCAGGGGCCCCTCGCAAGGGTAAAGGCAGCTTTCAAGACGTGAATTCCCCTTCCAAGGGTGCGCACTGTACCAGGAACGCCTGCACCCTTTAAAGAAATTCGGTGGATGCCCGGCGGTACGCGGATTCGAACCCGGTACCTCCCGCATATGAGGCAAGTGCTGTACCTCTGAGCCATCGCTGCGGTGGCTCAGTTATTGTTCATTGAGACTGGTGTGACCTGTAACAGCGTCTTTCCCCGGTATCACAGGAGCCAATCCCCGAAGGGGGAGCTCCAAGTAAAGCAATCTAGGTCGCACCTACTGGTCACGCATCAGATCCACAGGGGGTGAGCAGTGGGTGATCACGCACCATGAGGTGGTCTCGGCGCGCCACATCCACTGGCACTCGATCCACACCCATGAGCCGCAGGCGATCAGCACGTAAAGCACAGTTATCGTTCGTAATAATGCGGCATGGTGGGAGTTAATTGCAGCACCCCATTCGTAAGTAGGCAACCGCATGCATTACCTTTGTGCGGCTATTCATAAATTCCGTGATTGTGCAACATTAAGCAATAACTTGTATTTTACAAATATTTCTGCATTCTTGAACAGTAACGTTATACTGAACAGTAACAAACGGGGCAGCTGCCACGTCAAGCTGCTACGCAGCTTTTTGAGGCCGCTCTATTCTTGTACAAAAGAAAATAAACCCAATTATAATTATTAATAAACGCATCGTCATTACTTTTTTTATTAAAGAGAACAATGCAGTACGCCACCCTGGAGTACAGCTGAATTAAATCAAATTCTTGGATATTTAGGTCGAAGAGTTATAAAAGTCACAGAAACTACTGAGGTCATCGAACGCTGCCATTCCAATTCCGGACGCAGAACCCGCGAGTGGATTTCCGCATCGAAAAATTGACGCATGAAACGTAACACTAAAAAATACCAAGGCAAGAAAATACCAGCCCAAGAAAGCCCGCAGGACTGGGGAAATATATGCTTCACATATAGAAAAAAAAATCGCGGGCGCAGCAAACGTGACACGACACGCACTGAAGACACTTCGCGAGTGGAGACGGAGCAAACATCATAGCTGGAAAGGAGCGGACTTGGCAGAACAGCTAAGGCGCGCGGACAGAATAGGACGGTGGCACCGGACGCTGTCTACACTCGCATCTCGCCGCCTGGCTCAAACACTCCAGGAAAGCAGGGCTTCAAAATGCAGACAAGTAAGTCAGAAGATTCACCAGAAAGGTCTATAATCGGTCAAATAGAACCACAGACCAGAAGACATTCGTACAAAAAAAAAGCAAAACAGGAATAACTTCTGATTTCTTCTTCGCTCTTCCAAGAAGTATTTTACTAGAACAGAACCCTCTAATTTCTGCCCTTACGACTGGACTCTCTTCCAGCAAAAAAGAAATTTCTACATAGCAAAAAAAAAAAAAAAAGATGGGATATCCTAGCAAACAAACACCACCTGAAACGCCTTCACTGTTCACTCGTGGCTCTAACACGTCTTCCACGTACTCACTCAAGTCGGCGACAAAGTATAGCAAAGTATAACACAGGAAAAACGGCAATAACTATGTAAATGGAGAGAAGCAAAGACGGTGTGAGGAAAGAAGGGCCCACTCAACGAGATTGCCCCCAAAGTTGCTCAGGCACTGACAAAGGGTCCTGTGGCGGTAGCGAAATGGAGTCTGGTGCGGCCTGCCAAACCTACTCGAGCATCGCCACGTCTACCGTGTCAGAAACTGTAGTCGGATAGCATCGCGAACACTGACATAATTTAGCATAGGGGTCGATATGACGCCAGGGAGAAGCCTAACAATATATGAAGTTTCTAAGGATCTGATTTGGAATATATAGCGTTTTTTTAAGAAACAAATACCTGTCCGCAACTTCAGCATTGAAAGTATACTGGCTGTGTTCTTAGTGCGCAAATACGGAGATGCAACTGCTGAAAACTCTACAATTTAAACAGGATTATTGCCAGGCGTTAATAAGCCATTCATCCGTGGTACCTTGTAACGAAATAATTGATAACTGCAAGTTCCTGGTGCCAAATAAATCCTTACTTTGGTGTCTCCCAACCACACCAATACCTTACAAATTCGCCGTGGGCGTAAATGCAGTGCTAATACATGTCGTATTGATTATTGTAGTTAACCACTGTTGCCACATATTAAGACCAAAAATACATCACAGAGACATCGCAAAGGGGCACCAAAAAATATCACTGGAATAATTTTCGTCGTTTCAGGGTTATCACACAAACTGGAAGAGGAATAAAGGGGGAATACAATATGTCGTTTTGCTGCACGAGTGGCGCGGAAGCTGCGAATTTGCACGCGAAGTTCGCACCATGTAGAACGGGCTTTATACCGTCGCAGAATCTTGTTTGTGGGATTGGCAGCCTCTGACCAAAGCCACCGCTAACATACGTGACTCGGCCAATGTGGTTGGGGCTCTAGTTTCGTTTTACCGCATCGCTTGAATGCCGACTTGCAGCTAACAGATTGATTACCTTGTTACAGGTGCTTGCCCGTATTACGTCAGCACTGCCCATTTTGCGTCACTGTAGCGCGCAAATTGAAAGTTTCCTGGATTCTTTCGGTAAAAGAATAAGAAACATCCCCCTCGCGAGGGGCACGATCAAATGCAGAGCATTTCCGCGGGGGGCGCGCCTGCAAGTCGTATGGATTACGTATTGGTTGTTGTTGTTGTAATTGTTGTCTTCCAGCGTAGACATTGTCGATGAAGTCGATGGTGAAACGTGAAATGTGCCGTGAACCCCCTGCCGCGGCTATGACGCAACGTGGAGCGGCTATGACGCAACGTGGCGCGGCTATGACGCACCACAATCCAACACAATCCACTTTAATCCAATCCAATCCAAATCCAAACCAATCCAATCCAATCCAATCCAAGCCAAGCCAATCCAAGCCAATCCAATCGAATCCAATCCAATGCCCCTCGCGTTATAGTGTTATAGCGCCGAAATCGCGCCACCACACGAACGCGAGATGTTGACGTCGAGATCACGCCACAGATGTTAGCGACCAGAGCGCGCGCAAACGACATATGTGGTTTAAGTGCGAACCGACCGCGGCGAGAGAGCGGGATGCGAGCGCCCCCACCTGTTCTTGCGCGCGAACCGACTGCTGCTCAGCGCGAACACAACGCGGCGAGAGAGGGTGTTGCGCACGTCCCCACCTGTTGTGCGCCCGAACCAAGGAGGTTGCCCGAACCGAACGTGGCGAGAGAGGGTGTTGTGAGCGGAGAGAAGGCGAGGAGGACGCGGGGGAGAGGGCGCACCTGTGGCCGACGGTTGAATGAGTCAAGGATATAAGGCGCGTTCGTAAGCTTCCATTCTGTGTCGGCTTTATGGCGCAGTGTGTAGAGCACCATGTACCTTGCGTTCCGCCCGCAGAGTCGTGGGATCGAAACCTGGCGCCGGTAAGTATTATTTTTTTATATAGTGTAGGGGGAGCGATGCGGACTACGGACGTCAACGCGGGTGACATCGTGAGTTACTGAAATGCTCTGCATTTAAAAAAGAAAACTGGAACTGAGCCACAATTTGAAGACGAGCAGTTCCCTTGCACGTGCCCAAAAGAGCCTTTGTTACGAAGGTGTCCATTTGTGCCGCTACTCCCGCTAAAACCACAGAACCTGGCCAATCAGTCGATTCTCTGTACTTCTGTGTTGTTTCATAGGTTAATTTTTGTTCGCATTTGTTTCCATTGAAGTCAATTCACAATGAAATGATGGCAACTGTCCCATATCGCGAGTTAAAGGCCCAGGCGGCACAGAAAGTGTGTCCTAAGACCGGCCCGTCTATGGCCGCTTTCTGGCATGTCCGGCCAGCGTCCAGGTTCTGGCAGCCACTGATCATGCGTTGAACGGCCAACATTCGGCAACCAGCGCTTCGGTATTTTTCCGTCCGCCCGTGTCCGGACGCACAACGGCAGCTAACCGGCTGCCGGATATTCAGTTCTCTTACGGCTGCCGATGTTGAGAAAGAGAACGGCCGAAGTACGGCCTTAGGGCATCCGCTTTTTCTTCGGGAAGCGGTAATCGGCAGAAGCACGGCAAGCGACTGGCCACAGAATATGCGTATTCTTGCGGCAGTTGGTGTTCGAAAGGAGACCGGCCGGAGCGCGGCTGCCGTGCATTCGTTGTTTCAACGGTGAACAGCGCGTCCGGCGGTGGAATATTCGTTTTCTTCGGGCAACCAGTGTTATGAAGGATACCGGCCGACGTACGGCTCCAGAATATACGTTTTTCATTCGGTTAGCTGTCCTCGGCCGAATTACGGCAAGCGAATGGCCACAGAATATTTGGCAACCGGTGTTCAAGACGAGACCGGCCTACGTAAGGTATCTGGTTATACGTCATTTTTTGGGCAAACGGCATACAGCCGAACAACGGCACGAGCCTGGGCGCCGAGAATTCATGCACAGACGTGTTTGGAAGGAGACCAACCGGTTTTTTCCTGGGGGGAGAAAAAGCCGTTAGGGAGCCGAACGACGGGGACGCGTTTTTTATCCGCTCCGTGTTTCTACGTTTTAAATGAACGAACATCGTTTGTCAAACAGTAATGAGTGTTCTCGGTGAACGGGCAACGTGTAAGGACTCACTGGAAATTACCAGGGAACCTTTTAGGCCATCGAAATGTCATTTATTGCCACAAGAAGACTGTGCCACACCGACGAGTGAGCTAAGCCTCGCCAGTCATCGCCGCTACCACGCCTCTACCGCCGGCTTCGTCGACGCATCAGCTCGAGGCTATTCGCCCCCTCAAGAAATGGAGAGCATTGGAGGCATCGACCCGGCAGAGATGTCCGATCCGAAATGGAGATGGTTCACCAAAATAACTGGCCTTCAAGGGCGTCGAGCAAGCGGCCACCACGCAGGAGCTAAACCGCCACCATGTCAAGGACTCCCCACCAAAGAAAGGCAAGTGCGGGCAAAAGCTCAAGTTATTCTGCTTACAATTAAACTGCAACAAGCAATTTTGCACTATGTTGTTGGTGATAAACGTAGAAGAGACTCGCTCGTGCATTGGTAGGATCAACTTCATGCCCTGCACTGCTACTTCATGGAATTTTACGACTGCTTATTTAGAAAAAAAAATTATATTAAATTTTCGATAACAACAGAGCCTTGTCACTGACGAAGCCTAGCTGTTAATTTAGTTCCGATGTTTGAAGGTGAGCTTAGCTACTCCTGGGATATGACTCATTTGGTTAAACATAATCGCCAGCATCGTAGCAAACACGGATTTTGTCAGGATTTTCTTGCTTAACGCAGATTGTTGAGTTCACGCACGATTTGGCTCTTGAAATAGATTAGCTTAAAGTGGTTGACTGAATATTCTTGGACAGCGAAAAAGCAAATGATGGTGTTCCATATCACCTTCTGCGTAGTACATTTCATCCTATGAACGGAATGAATCGGTTTTCGCATTGTTATTACTATTGGCCCTATAGCTTTGTTCAAAAGTACTGTGTAGTTTACCGGACTAGAGCGAATGAACGTGATTCCGTATACCTGCAGCTTTATTCGAATTTAATAACATCCTGGTGTGCTGATTCAGAAACGTTTTTAGATGTTAAACAGTGTGTTAACGGCACCTTTACAAGAAAACCTTCATTCCAATTGAATACGTATACCGTAAATTATTCTGTTGTGACAACGGCCGAGGAATATAAATACCTAGCAGTTTATTTAAGGAGTGGTTAGAGGTTAAATAGGCAGGTTCACACCATAAAAGTTACGGCTGCATATGTTTTTGGCTTTCTGAGACGAAATTTTAGTGAACCTCCATCTAACTGAAAAGAACAACCGTATTTCACTCATGTGCGCTCAATCTTGGAGTACGCATGTGTTTTCGTGGATCCCTACACCAAAGAGCTGGTTGATACGCTCGAAAACATACAGAATATGTCAGTGCGATTCATATTAGGTAATTTGCACGCTCAATTTAGCATGAGAGAAAGTAAAAGTAAACTGAAATGGCAGGACGTGAAAGATCAAAGACGAAACGACAGGTTGAACTTTTTTCGTAATATCTATCATTCGAAAACTGGAGTAGAAGGGAAGAGGTATGTCCAAGCGCCATTCTACATATCGCAAAGTGGGACCGCTAGCTTAAAGCAAATTATTAACTTTCCTTTAAAGGTGACGCCTTGCGCGATTCATTTTACTCTACATCAATACTGCAGTGTAATTATCTTCCACGTATGATTGAATTAACTGTTTATACTGACGATTTTCAGCGCAATTTGTAGAATTATTTTGTTATTTTGTCTCATATTTAATGCTTAGTGTTATGTATCTCCCTTCTGTAATGCATGCAAAGGCAAGCAGGCATCAAATAAATAAATAAAACAATGAATAAATAAATGGATAAAAATAAATAAATAAATAAATAAATAAATAAATAAAAAAATAAATAAATAAACTTCCAGAGGCACAAGTTTGCCTCCGACGGGTTTAAAACCCTACGCATTCCACCTTGACCAATAAAATATTTATTTCCCTATTCGTTGCAGTATGCAAGGTTTCCTGTATGCATGCTACCATTGCTATGTTATTGGTTTGAAACAAATTATGTAACTCTAATTTTACGCCTTTCCTTGCGTGAACACAGAGGGATACAACTGCAGCCACCTGAAGCAGGGCGTCATTCGCAACGCGTCTAGATTTTTTGAACGTAGTATGACATTAGAAGAAAATTAAGTTCTTTTGGACTGTTAAGTCGTGTGGACGTATACTCATGAAAACAACATTAAAATAGATTGAAAATGAAAGTACCTGTTCGCTCCTTCTTAGGATCAGCCCTGCGCAAGATCATCAGAAAAGTTGATCGAGTAGAAATGTCTTTGCAAAAAAATGGGCAAAAACTGGACATACTTCTTTGTGAAGGAGTTATATTAAATGCTCCTGAGTGTTTTGTTGAGAACCAAAACGCTTCGTAAAGGCATTCACGCCGGTTTTATATACGTCAAATTTGGTCAAGCAACTGTTATAAAAATAGTTTATGTAGTCATAGCATGAAAGTGTTCCGGAATATTGCCCTAAAAGAAATTGGCTAAAAGTGGCGCAATTTATCTGTCTGAAATTCAACCCACTAAAGTATGCGCCCCCCCCCCCCCCTTCCCTTTCCCTGTTTATTACAGGTAAGCCGCCCCACAGAGGATATCAGGACCTGGACAATACATCTATTCAAGCTCTACAATAGAACTGAATATTTTCTGTGTTCGGCAGTAAAAGAGGCACAGCAATTAAAGGAACGACAATTTGTGAGCACTGTTTAATAAATGAATTTTGCTGTCAACTGAGGCTGGTAATTAAGCAAGGCGGCGCTGAAAGCTTGACGGCTGGTGGTTGCGCGCCAGCTCACTTTGATGTGGCTGCATTGGACCCAAAATGCTGGGTTTGTGCTGCTTCTGCACTGCGCGAATGAGTCATCTGCTTGCGCGACATGCAGTGACCGGCCTCAGTACAGTTAACGTACTGTGGCTGAACTCCAATGCCCGTAGCACGGACGTATTTCCGGTAGCTTTAGTCCGGCTGGAGTCCGACGACCGCATCTCGGCTGTCCTCCGGCGGCCGTACTTCGGCCGTACACGGGTTGCTTTGGAATGGCTGGAGGCCTACGGCTGGAATCTGGCCGTATGACCGTAAGCCGGTCGACTGGCCGACGGACACTGGCCGTTGGACAGCCATGGGAGTACGGCCGTATACGGCCAAAAGGCCCACATTTGGACATGGGCCGAACATGGCTGCCGGAAAACGGCCGGACAGAAAATCACCGGCCAAAGTACACCGGCCTGTTTTAGGCCGAACAGTCCTGTGCTGCCTGGGGGGACGCTGAAGTGATTTTACTAGCGGAAATTGTAGACCGGAGTCCCTAGGCCATGTTTTGACCACTCTGGGTGCGTTTACGCGAATTTATTTGTTAGAAAAATCAATTCCAAAATGCTGTCCTCCGCCATGCATCCTCGCCCATTTTCTGTGGTGTTTTCGTGTGACGTCAGGAAAAAAATGACTTGGCTTGACTGCGCTACTGCACGGCTCGCTGACCTTCTGAGAGAGTCAGTCGGCCCAGAGTTTAGACCGCCGGCCACCGAAGGGTCGTCGAAATACGCTCGCTCAGTTGAAACAAAGCCACAACACGTTTGTAAATGGAAGAATGTGCCTTTCTTTACTTAGTTAGTTTCTACACTGTATCAAGCTCCAAGTCCGGGTCACTCCCCACACTTCGCTTAACTGGTACGGTATTAGGAAAATCTAAGGCCAATTGAAGGCGGGAGAAGAGCCTGGGAAGTTAATATAGGTACTACGGAAATAAAATCAGCTGAAGCTTTTACAGTACAACGTAAAATTAGGGTGCAGGCAGCACTTTTTTGCGCTGGGTGAACAAGCACAACCGTCAGCAGCACGACTACGCGTCTGTGAACGTTTTTTCGTCTAAGAAATGCAATGGCTAGACGTGAGATATTGTGGAAATTTGGGGGACGCTTACTGAGGTGACATCGGTGACAGTTTCCTACGGTGACATTTGGGCACTTTTAACGCACATGGATATCGCTGGTACAGTTGGAAGGGACCTGTAGGTTACCTGTTCACCTTCATAGCTCTTGACACTCCTTGCCTTTTTTGCTCCTGCACTTCCTCTTGTCGAGCACATTCATCAGTATTCACAGGCACTGATGTCGCGTGTATTTGAATTTTCGCGCCAAAGCAAGCGTGGCTAAATGAATCGGGGCCGACCGCTGCGCATTACCTCCGGGAACCTAAAATCAAGTTAAAGAGCACGCTCACGAATATACAAAAAAAGACGAGAACTCATCCTACCAGGGCTTTGTTGTGTGTGTGTGAACGCGGAATCAAGGCGCCCTTTCTCTGGTCCATAAGGCCAGCCAAGTCGTGCAGCGCCCTGTGGCATTTCCACACTATGCCATGCTTGATTAGGTTTCGTGGTGGCTTCCCTGAACGAGCATCGGTGAGCGCCTGCCCACGCTTGCGCTTTGTTTCCGTCTTCGTCCAACAGAGAGCCTCCGAGAACGACGCCCGGAACAAGGCCATCTTCACCAGAGCTAATAACGAACGAAGAAGCAGCGCGTCCGGGTTTGCGCCCCGTATTTCCGCGTGCTTGAGTGAGGCCTTCTGTTGAGTGAAACATGCGCCCCGGTGCGCGAAGGGCCCTTCATTTTACTCATGCTCGGCGCCGCTGCTTAGCGATGCCTAGCGACAGCGGCGAAGAAAGGGGGTTGTTTGGCTCTTGCTACCTTCTCTAGCACTGTACTCAGCTTGTGCTTAAAGTGGGAGAGGCATTGACATAGACAGGAGGGAGGGAGAGAGGGAGAGTTTTTATTTTTGCTGGGAAATTCTAGATCAGTTGCCGGAAGGGAGAAGTAGGGACAGAGGTGCTCGAGGCAAGGGTCATCTTGAAGGTCTGTTGTCATTCTAGAAGCCTTGTGCAGGCAAAGCTTGCGCTTGTTTCATAATAATAGCAAAAATCGGTAAATTTAAGAAAAATTCATTGTAATTCTTTAAACGGCCTAATTTAGCGCCAGGACCTAGCTGTGGCGTGCTTCACGAGTCGCGGTCATTTCGGTCTAAACAGCTTTCGCAAATATTTTGACCACGATGACTTACCTTTAAAGCATAAATATGTTTATTGTTTTGTTTTTTGTTTGTTTGTTTGTTGCTGTTGTTGAAATTGGCGAATGGAAAAACCTACGTTTACACTCGCAAACGTGATTCTTATGTAGTGTCCAGACTCCCGTTAATTTGAAAATGCAAGAAAGTCTGACGTCGAAAATCACATCTGCCAAACAAACCGCGGTTCTCATCCTCAAATAAATCACATTTTGTCATAAACCGACGTAAGGCCCATTTTAAAATTATGCTATTTAACGTGCCGAAGCTACACTTGGACTATAAGGAGCACTGCTGTGCTGAGCGCTCCAGAATACTGTTCACTACCTAGGTATCGTTAACGGGCACCGGAATTCTTAATCTTGATTTCATTACGAGTTTACGTTCCACCTTGTCCTTCAATACAAGCAATATTCTTCCTTGAGAACGGTTTCCCTTCGCGTCTTGTGCATATGCGGATTTATCAGTCGGTGCGTCCATCTCTCATACACCACTGAAGAAAACACGGGGCAAAATGTCAGAAACGCACACGCAACACAACAAAAATGAAACGAGCTTCGTGAATTTATCTTTTTTGTATGGGAAGGAGCGGTTCTGTGATTGTGCCCGCTATCTCGCGGAATTTATTTCCAGGGAAATAACTCTTTACAGTTTTGTCTAAATCCATGCAACACTGAGCTCACATATGAATAGTCGTTCACTCTCTGACAAACATAATCCATAACGTTGTTCGTTAGTTGTAACAGTAAAGTTAAAGTTCGGCTGATATGGTGCTGCTGTCACCCATGTCTGGTTTGAAACTGTTCTTCATAAAAACGACCTGTCACAGCTCCGGCTGAGAGGAAGCATGCTCAAGCATTGCCTTACCCCTTTGTGTCTCGTACATGGGAAATGACGCTGTATTGGTGTTTTAACCACCGTCCGAGTGCACGCCATCTTGGCCGGAAGCAGAATGTTAGGCCTAAGTCGCCACCTGCTGGAGCCTTCCTTTAAATGCGGTAGCATTTATTTTGACGGCCCGTAAAACCCTCCCCACAACTAAAAATTGTCCGTTGTACCACGAAACAACACACACCAAAATTTATGTGCGTGCTGAATTTATTTATTTATTTATTTATTTATTTATTTATTTATTTATTTATTTATTTATTTATTTATTTATTTATTTATTTATTTATTATTCACGCCGAGACATTGGTTCGTCTCAAGGAGTGACACAAGTGCCCCTTAAATGCAATTTATATTTGCAAAACGTCCCCAAACCTTTAATCACAGTAATAGTTTCACTGATTCGCAAAATTTCAGCAGCGTTGCAACCACAAAGTTTCATTGGCACCAAATAGGCCAAGAATGTGCCAACGGCTATCAGATAGTTGTAGGAGTTTGATGTGTTCAACAAAAAACGAGCGGATCTTAGATTCACAATACAAAACGTTCATACTCTCATCACCCCCAGTGACTCAACGCGTTGCGAAGGACACGAAAAAAGACAAGGTATCAGAGACTACCAGTCGCTCCACAAGTAAATGAACCGGGATACGAGTCACTGGGCTGTCTTCCGGTGCAGACACAAGATGTAATATAATACCAGAAATAAAGTTCTATAGGCATAGTAGAGCCAACGTTAGCGGCCTAAGTGCATTTGCGCAAAAAACTAGCTAGAGTCACGACAACCACGTTCTATCGCACAACACGATATCACTGCAATGGTGGAGCGGGTTCATGCGTCAGCTCGAAGTAAGCTGTGAAGACCCACCAAGAGTCAAGTGGGATCAATGGGGCATTTACGGTTTATCCAAGCCGGCTAGTTGCACTTCTGTCGTTATTCTCCCCGTCCGCCACCCATAATACCGCTTAAAATTGCTAATGCGCGCACTTCCTGTAAAGCATGCTGTTCTGTAAAGCTGTTCTGTACGCGCATGAATAAAGAGCCGATTTGGGAAAACAAGGAGCCACATTCAGTAACTCATTCCAATGAATTACCGCATGTTCACAGAATGGAAAGACCGGAATCCCTCCATCATCGGTGGAAATCAGTCATTTGTGTTATTCGTTTCTTTCCTTGCAATGCCGCGTCAATAGAACCTTCCCCCTCTCAAGAGTCCATGGCACATGCCGAGAGATTCCAAACGAGTATGCCAAATATACCCACTGAAGTGGCGGTGTTTGAACGTATCACCTGAGCTATACGTAGGGCGCATGCATTGCGTTGTGTACAACGAGTATAACTTAACGAAGACGCAGCGTGGAAAAGAAACTCCACCACAAACACGGGTGTCGTAGCCACGACACTCCATCCGCATTATGGTGGAAGAAACCGAATCTCATCATGATACAGAATATTCTTCACAAGGAGGACAGCTGCGACGTCAGACTTGCAGAGAAGCAAAGCAGGACGACAACATCGACATTTACCTGCAGTGCAAACACCAAAAATGGCGTTGTTCATTTGACCTGCGACAGCTGACGTGGCCATGAACGGGAAGACAACTACTTCACGTAAATTTTCACGTCAGATCTGGATCACGCCAGGACTACCTCGATCACCTCTAGGCGTCCGTTCATAGCGATCGTTCGGTAGCCCATCGCTGACAGCAGTTCCCACATGTTTTCGCCAGCTTGGGCTTACCGTCTAGCTGTCACGTTTTCGTTCTAAAAAATAATGTGCGACGAGTCAACGACGCATTTCTCTATTCGGGGTGAAGCCCCAGGGGCTCGGGATGTCGGCATGTCATGTTGACGTCGTCTCATGTCGTCGTCTTCTCATTATCAGTAGCCGCGGTACCAAAACACCGGAACATTCATTTTCCAACGCCTCACGCTGCAACGTTTTATCTTCGTGGTAAAAAAATATCTGTTGGCTTAGCTCGGCTATACCAGAATATACGTAGCGTGATCTAAGGTTCAGCTGGTTATTCTTAGCTTTCCTGGTTGTCTAGGATTAGCTTGATTATCATGCTTACTGCGGCTTCAATAACACACACACGGTATATGCATTATGTGACACATGTATATTTGTCAAGCGGCTCCGGCGCTGCGTCACCAATCGCCCCAGAGCTAAGCTGGTTCCACAGGTGCACGCCCGTGTTGCTGCGACGCACGTGCCATCGGTTCCACACCCGGCCACCCCTCGCATGATCATCAAGTGGGCCGGGCCACCACGTGCGGAACGGAGGTCGGTGAAGACGCTGGACTCGTGGGGTGGGGTTCCACAGGCGCACACCAGTGTTGCTGCGACGCACGAGCCATCGGTTCCATACTCGGCCACCCCTCGCATGATCATCAAATGGACCGGGCCACCACGTGCCGCGCTTGCGCAGCACGGCTCTCCAGGAGCCACGCGAAACTGATCAACTTCGGCCAGTGTAGCTCACGCTACAAAACGCGTACTGAAGCAACACACTGGGACACTCGTCTTCCAACGCCTCTCGCTAGAACGGTTCGTGCTTCAAAGTCACGAGACTTAGAGAAAGCTGTATACATGTACCCCCCCCCCACGGTTTGATCTCCGTGGGCAAAAACGCGAAGGCGCCAAGAATACACTTATACACTGCATGTTTCGCCCCTCCCCAGGTTTCACGTTAGTGGAGTTGGCCCGAGATGTTTTAACATCGGACCTGTTTTGGCCGACCACTATCCGTCCGTAGCACCAGAAAACCTCAAATGGTGACGGAATGCCTTGAGGAGTCATGGAGCCCACGAGCAGTTTTTGAGAGTGCTGGCCTCAAGAAAAAAAAACATGTGGTAGGGAGGTCCCTCGAATCGATCCCGGCACCTTTACGCCGTCAAACCGGCAACCTAACCACTGGGCCACTCCGAGGGGTAGGGGATAGCAGCGGCGGGGAAACACATTTTCAGCCAATTGGAAAGAAAAAAAAAACGCCTCCGGTGATCGGAAGTGAACCTCGGACCCTCGCGTTAGAAAACCGGCGTCTATCCGAACTCCGGGTGCAGAGTATTTCCTTTGGGTTCGTAGCGCGGGCGTTGGCTTTGGACTTGGCCGCAGGTTCTAGCCATGCTAACGTGGTCCACTTTGGGATAGTTCTGAAAGGCTGCGGACAAAACCATCTGGGACTGCCAGTCATGGAGAACGTTCAGCGGCAAGTTCAGAAATCCATGTGAGGTGAAACAGCCGCGTCTCCGACGAAAGCAGAGGGGCCGCCATCTCGGCCGTTTCTCCAGCCTTGCACCACTAGTACAAGCTGCGCCAATTTTTTCTTTGCTCATTCCGAAATATTGCCATCAAGATATGCTTTTACCGTTTAGTGTGCTGCTGTCATGGCGTTGTTTTATATTAAAACCTGCTTCATTGTATAAAGAGTGCAGTATATATAAATGAATAATTAGGCCTCGCGGGATTGAGCAAAGGCAACCGCTATTCGTCGAAACAAGTGATTCCGTCCTCCTTGCGCGCCGATTCATAACAAGGGTAAGTTAGATTCATCAGGTACATCGGTCGTAGTTTGCGAATAACTAGCTGGTATCGGCTGCGTTAGATCGTTACTTAGGGGCCTACAGAGACCGGTGGAAGTAATGAACCACAACGTGTTCCGTTCTTCTGTTTTGCTCCCATTCGTAGTTTTGCCCATAGATTAACGGCGCTCACCAGCATTCTGGCATTCCCACATCATTGTTTTTCAATCGGGATCGAAGGAGAGCCTACATAATAACCATTCAATGGAAAGTGAATACCTTCTTGTGCCAAGGTTACCTGTGGGCCCCGAAAGATGACATGAATAGTTAGCGGCTAAGCATTGGGCGTCGTCCTTCGTAGTCTACTCGAGGCCAACCTTTCCCAACTACAATTACCAAGCCAAAACAAAAACCCTGGCATAGTTCAATTCACGTCAGTGGAGTTTCGAGAAAAAAGCTAAATGGCAAATTTTCCGCCAAAGTGAGCAGAAGCACAATGCCGCTCTCACTATCAATTGTGACGTTTTCTTTTTGCCCCTCAAAAGATATCGGACGTCACAGTACTCTGCTTTGAAAGGATGGCATTACATTCTGCCCCTTGCTAACCCAGCTGGTGGTGTTTGGTCACCAGAGTGTTCTACTTAAGAAACGCAGTACCTCTGCGTTTTCGCCATAAGCCCCACGCAAATATCACGTGCAATATAAGTAGGGGCAATAGCGCGTTTTGTGTATATCTATCGATTGTGCCTAGTACAATCAGTAGATACAAATGACGCAAAGTATCATTTCACTTAAAAAAGGGAAATTTGTAATATTCGAACGAAATGCAAAATATTTCGCGTGATAAAGCAGATTTTACAGGCTTGAAGAAAATTAGGTTAGGTCTCTTCAAGCTGTACTCACAGATTGATTTCTGAAAAGTTGTTCTCGAAGCTTTTGTTTTACTAGCCCTTTCAGAACGTTTTTAAAAAAATTCAGACTCATATTTCGCTTTTGGAGGGCTTGTTGCGCGGAATCTGTGCTTGGGCTATGAAGCACGCCGTAGTGGAGAGCTTGGATTAATTTGGGGCCCGTGGGGATTTTTATAGTGCGCTGAAATATCGACACGCGGGCGGTTTCGCTTTTCGCCTTCATCTGGAAAGCAGCCACCGCAGCCGCAATCGAACCCGCGTCCTTGGGCTCAGCAGCGCAACGCCTTAACCACTCAGTCACCACGGCGGGTGTTTCGCTACGAATAAATTGAAATTCAAACTTAGAATATTCTGAAATAGTGTACTTACCTGCGATACAAAATGCGCGTAAATATTCAGATAAAATGAACAGTGACGTGCCAAAACAGACTTAAGAATCAAACTTCTCACGAATACAAAAAGAGAAGACAAGTAAGAAACCACCGAGGTAGTAACATAAAGATCAGGACGTGTTCTTTATTTCGGAGTTATACTCCTGGGAAGATTCTTGAAAGTAGTAAAAGACAGAGAATACAAAGAAAAAAAAAGTTTGGAATGCTTCACTCACAGCGCAAGAGGAACAGATGGTGCCAGAGCACAACATCCCAAGGATGAGAATTTCAACTTGTACTGTTTGACCCTTACGGAACAGCTGTCCTGATTTTGCAATATTGTATATATAAAATAATTTGAACCGAAATTAATCAACGGGATTTGTCGCAGTATAACAAATTTCTGCTGTTTCATATACAAAGTTTCCCCCACGTGCAGAGGAACCGAACAGCTTTCACGTCTTAAGTCCAAGCACTTTAATTAAATGATATAATTTTAAGGAACAAAGACATGAAGTTATCCAGTGCACGGGCAACACAAAGAGAAAGTTTATGTTAAAGCATACGTTCGTATATTTTTTTGCCTATAAAAAGTATTAGGAATCTTCTCTCTCAAAGTTTGAAACATAAAGTCATATATAAAAAACGCCTTCCGCGCGCGAGATGTCCTCACAACAATAAACGAAGCAAGTTCCTTAATATGTGAGCGAGAACTCCACTCCAGTCTACGAACGCAATAAGACAGCAAACCGAGAGTGCTACGCTTCCTTTTCTATGCATGACACGTTCGCTCTACGTCCCATGCACAAATTGAGAGTTGAACCCAGGGTTGTATGAAAGCAATACTGTACTAGCCTCTATTCGCTTGAGTGAAAGCCCAGAGCCATTCGACCTAACAGGAGTCGGGGGAAATGTCAACGTAGTATCCCTGCACGTTGAGCAGAGGTAAAAGTGGTATGGTTCGGTAAAGAGCTTGGTGAGACATCGCGTGGGAAGACATTATTGTTCGTGAGATTCCCCTTCTCCCTCGCCGTGTTGCAGCTTAAAAAAATTATGTCGAGCCCAAATTTCTTTTTTTCTTTATTGTACCCTAAGGGTAAAAATATATTGCAGAGGGGAGGGGTGATAAAAATCAAGAAAGAAAGTATACAAACACAAAAATACTTCGACAAGAAAATAAGTGAAGAACACCAGGTTCGTATCGGTTTACTTGACTGGGTTACAACTGACCGCACAGTTAACACGTAATCAAAAAATAGCGTTGGCAGACCAATAGAACTCTCTATACTTCACATACCAATTATGCGTTAACACACTAATGACCGTGACATTTTATTTATTTCTGCAGTTGTTTCGAGACTAACTATTGGGAGACAGCAATTAGCAGCCAATAAAATTCGGATTCAGTCGAATGTACAAAGCTCCTGACGCGAAAAGATGCGGGTTGATTAGAGCTTCTGACCGTCACGGTCAGATCAACAGACCTCTGACGCTAATAATCAGTCCAGTGATTGTAAGTGACAAACGCGCTTTTGTCACTGGCATGAAACATTTTTTTACCTTGAGAAGCAAAAAGAAAAAAAAAATCCGTAGAATCAGTCGCAAACTGCATTGAAGGGACAAGACAGAAGAGAGAGAGAGAAAAAAAAATAAAAACTGAAGGAAAACTTGAGGCGGACTGTCATGACTCATGATATATTTGCCTTGCCATTGGCTTTCCCACATCTCGTGAAAGCAACGGGGGCAAGCACATACGCCACTCCTTTTCCCTTCAATGCCACAGCGCAAAATTAGCGTTCTGTAAATATATCCAGATGAAGTAATAAATAGGAGCGTACAAATTATTGGATGCCTATACACTCACCATGTTCCTCATGTTATGACGGTTGTGTTTGTGCAGACACATTTGCGTTTATAGAGTAAACCTGTCCTATAATTATTCGGCGTTGTCCAAGCGAATCTCCTTTCTGAGTTGGTTCAGTACTTCCGCAGTACAAACATCGGAGATAACGGCATTTTCGACAGGCTGTGTTTCTTCGCAAGCATCTCTTCTTCTCTCCCCATGCCCTAAAAAAGGGGGTACGTCGGCTCTCACTTAGCGCAGACAGATGACGCCACGATGCCTTATTGCCCGGAAATGGCCAGGTCAAGGCCCGTAATTGCCTCAATGTATTGCCTAGAAGGGTTAAGCTATCACATGCCTCTACTGTTGTTTTCAATTGATTGTCCTGATGACAAAACATTTGTGGCGTATGTTAGAACTAAAAAAAAGAACATTACCCATATCATGCCACATATTTAAAACAAGGTTTTGATATTTTAAGATGAACCAATCAGATGTGTCACCTCTACAGTTTTAATAAGGGGAAATATTTAGTCCTAGTCACACGTAAATACGGGGTCATTCCCATGGCATGCTCAAAATGGTGTATAACGCCACTCGGTCGACAAAACAGCAAAATATTGAAACACTGCGCGTGCAAATTGAGTTTTTGTCGCTTAACTTCTTGTCCCAAAATAAAACCAACGAACTATGTGCACAGGTAGAAAAGCACCATTTCAACGTTCTTCCTGAGGCCCGATCGTTGCCGTGGCTTTGGGTAGTCGTTTGGGACGATAAATCAACACACACGCACACACGCACACACGCGCACACCCACGCACACACCCACGCACACACGCGGACACACACACACAGACACACACGCACGCGCACGCACACGCACACGCGCGCACGCACACACGCACACACGCACAAAACCTCACTTATGGGGGATTCAAAAGGCATCATTGTAGAACATGGTGGCGTATTATTTACAAGCCAGAAACGCAAGCGAACACGAAAATCCGCCTGTTTTTCAAGAAAGCCTGGCAGTTGAAACAACCGCGTTTCTTGCACTGCTAGAAGGAACTGGAAGCGAAAGGAGGAGGGGAAGGAGGATCCGGGAGACACGTCCCGGAGACACACGTGAGGACCGGTCAGAGAGAAACACACCCTGTCGTATTTCACAAAGCCACTGTACAGGGCACCGGGAACAATGGCCGGAAGACATTTATCCGGTGTCACCGACCTGGAGGCTGACCAATATATTGTCCGACTCTACAGAACGGGGCAGAGTTTTTCTCAAATATTTTTGTTTGTTTTTGTTGTTTTTTTATTGTTTGTTTTCTTCCACGGAAAAGAGTTTTGTGCTCTACTGTTTCTGACTATCGTTTTTTGTTGTTGTTGTTGCTGTTGTACACAGTAATTACTGTCTTGATTTCTATGCTTGTGATGATGCACTTTGTATTCGCACTTCGCTTGTATTGCACTTGTAATGTCGCTTGCCTATGCTGCCGCCTTGCACTGTAAAAGCCGGAGACCCCTCAAACTGCGCACGCAGCTGTTTTCCTCTGCCCTACCCACTGAAACTGGGGAAAATAAAATTTCGAATCTTGAATCTTTCGCGCGGATGCGTGTGTGTGTCTACGTACAGCTGCTGGCAGAAGTAATTGAAACACGGGAGCAGTGGCCGAGCTAGGGTGCCTCGATTCACGCGTCCGCCGAACAAGGTGATGACACGAATACGCTGGCGCCGCCTTTCTGGGTCACTCGCTCGCTGCCGAGACAAGTCATTGTATCATATCCGTGCTAAATGTATCGCCGCAATGTGGTTTACTGGTGAAGTTTGAATCATCTTATCTGTTTCGCGTTGCTGGGTCTCGTGGGAAACAAAAGGAACAACGCGTTGAGCACGTTGACCTAACTGTGGTGGCACCGGATCGTTCAAAGGGTGTCTGCACCCTGTACGGCGGCGCTGGCATCGAGGTACCCTAGGCCGAGTCACACAGCAGCGCCGTTTAGCTTCACCGGCGGTAATCGAAAGTATCGTAACATGCATGGGCGCCTGACGAAGGCGATAGCCCATCTTACCTCCCAAACCACTTCGTGTTCGTGTTCAGCTCGTTGCGTTTATCGGCGGCGCAGAGCGATCTCCGGGACCAGTATGCTGCGGGCAAAGCTCATGGCCACGTTAAAAGAAGAGGTTTCAGAGGTAAGATAGGCTATCGCCATCGTCAGGCGCGCATGCATGTTATGATCCTTTCGGTTACCGCCGCTGAAGCTACACGGCGCTCCGTTACTGTTTGGCCACATCCCCCAAGTAAATTACTTCTGACGGCACCTGTACGTGCGTGTATGAGGGAGAGAACGATATTTAATGAAGTCTGGCGATGCTAGTCGGGCTAAAATGCCTAACGTGCTACGCCAGTTGATGATGTGGTGAGGATGATGATGATGTTAAAGAACTTGTTGCGCACAGAGGAGTTGAGTTATTCACAGAGACTGGCCTGGAGCTGTGTGTGGCAGGTACTCTATCAGAGCTTTTGTAGCCCGTAAAGCACGTTTGGGACATGCCCACGGACCTAAAACGCTTTGAGTTGAATTTCCACGGAAACCGGCAGTCCCAAAGATACAGCGAGGCGCACTCTTTGGGCACTAAATCGAGCACATTCACAGAGCAGGTGGTGCAGGGTTTCTCTCAAATCGCAGTCTGGGCAGATGGTCGACGTAGTTCATTTCATCTTAAAGAGGAAGTTGCGTGTGTATGGGACATTCAACCACATGCGATATGTAGAAATGCTTCTACCCATTTGGAGTGTGGCGGCATTTTGAATTTGCCGTTTCGATGAATGGAAGAAAGCGGCGGGTAATCACGTGAGACGTCATTCCAGGTTTCTCGCTGCGTGTTCCATGCCCCGCTAGATACAAGGACAAAGGCATTTTTCCTGGAGAATGGTATGGATGATGCCGACGCACGATGGTTATGCGCAATGGATGCAGTAATGCCATCGCCTTCACATTGCCAGTTATCCCACAATGGGCAGGATTCCACTGACCTGCTATGTGGTGGGGCGCTTGTAGAGCCTCGAGATGTAGGGTGTGCATGTCGAATACAAGCTGGCCTTTTGGAAACGACCCTAGACATTGAAGTGCAGCCCTGGAAATATGTGAAGACAGCCCACTCTCGTGCGTGGTGCTTGATGATGTGAGCGAAACAAACCCTCAGAGCTCCTAGTTCTGTAGCCACAGTTGACGTTTTGTGGCTAAGCATGGCACATGATGACAGTATCCACACCCCGAAAGTGAATGATGTGGATGATACCGACCCATCAGTGTAGAGATGAGTGTTGTCTGTATTTCCGAGAAATATAGTCAAGAGCGAAGACCTTTAGGGTGGGATCTGAAATATCCTCTTTCCTCGTGATGCCGGGCACAATGGTTGTGATTGGTATAAGCAGGAACATCCAGGGTGGCTGCTCAGGAGGAGCAGGATGTTGATACAGGTTCGGCAGGAATTCACGCACTTTTCTGGCCCACCATGTCGCTAAAGGATGGCGCAAGTGTCTTGCCACAATCCATAGACGCGCACGAAGCAATTCCTGCGTGCTCATATCGAGTGTTGAGATCCGCCTGCATTCTGTCAGCGTTCCGATGGTAAAGGTTGTCTTTGGAACGCCAATGCAGACCCGCAGGATTTTTGCTTATATGCTCTGTAGCGCTTACTTCTTTTATTTTTACCCCAATATATTCAACTCATGATCGCATGTGGTCGCTCCGTGGTGTCTGAACTCTGCTCCAATTCAAAGCGAACATTTCTCCAGTGCATTCGAACATTCCTCCAGTGCGTTTCACCGCTTCTTGTATTTTTACCCAGACCTCATGTCGGTGTTTTTTTTTTTTTTTCGTGTGTTATTATTCATATGACGTAGCATGTTTGGCTATCTCCTGTACAGACCTCATAAGCATCACTAAACTGCATTCTCTCTCTCTCTCTCTCTCTCTCTCTCTCTCTCTCTCTCTCTCTCTCTCTCTCTCTCTCTCTCTCTCTCTCTCGCTAGCGCTTTGACAGCTCCTTTTGATAGAGGTAGCACAACAGGGATGCTGCAACGCATCAGGCCAACGCTAAGCGCTTCGTATAGGCCGAGGAACGAGGAGGAAGAAACTTTACACAGCAAAAATAAATTGTGGGTGACTTCCTAGTCCGGAAGTCCTTGGGAAATCCTGGCGCTGCCCACTCGATCAACCAAGATAATCTGGTCGCAGAGGCTCATGCGGGATAACATGCTCTCCTACTGCTCACGGGAAGGTTTCGAGAGGGGGAGGGGGTGTTTGGGGTTGCGGTCGCGCTCCCAGTCGATGTGATAGAGTGTGCCTAACGGCCGCAAAACGAACACTCCGGGTAGTATTGTGTAGGGAATAGATGATTTTGTCGCCCTGGCTTTGGGAATCTGCTTGTTTAAATTCATCTTAATGTGTCCTGAATTTTACTCCAGCTCGGCTGGGCGGCGGGTTAGGTACTCCTAGCTAGTGTATAATATTGAGTTATTATCTGGAAGGTCTGAATCGGCGTTGTACTGCGCTCCTCCCCTGGGGCCGGCTTGGTGAGAGCGGGGGCCAATGCATGGGCGGTGTCGTTGCCCGGGAGATCGGAAGCAGCGGTCCACCTGAAGCTGACCGTACGAGAGGGAGGGATTTTGCTCAGGAGGTGCAGTGCTGTTGGAAAAACTGCGCCAGCCGCGTAGCTTCGGCATACCGTTTGGCAATCGGTGATTATCGTAATCGCGGTGGTTTGTGTTATGGCCAAGGCTATCGTCACTTCTTCCGCTTCCTGGATGACGCCGGTCTTGATTGTGATACTGGTGAGTGATTGACACCCTTGAGGCGACCACTGCAACCTCTATTCCTTGGTAACGCTGGCACGGGGCGGCATCAGTGTACACTGCTGTGCAGTCTTTGCAATACTATTTGTCGAGTACGGCTGCTGTGGCTTTTCTCCTCCAATCATGGTGGCCTGGGTGCATACTTATTGGGAGGTTTGAGACGTAGACATTCTGGTTTCCGGTGGAAGCGTCTGTGGTTGCTGTCGCCCCTGAACCCAACGTTGCCTGAGCCTGCCTGTTATATGTTGCCAACAGTAGTCGACCCACAGGGGACAAGTCTAATTGCAGTTTGTGGCTTGAGAGGTCGGCCTCAGTACGTTCTTCCGCCGTATTGTGAGGGCCGAGACTGAACAGGGTCATAAATTCTCTTCTGGAATAGCGCGCACAGATTTCCTGCGTAGTTCCTCGTCTTGAGAAAACCGAAGACGCGCACCTTTCACTTGCGAGTCGTAATTTTCACGGTACTGCGGGAAACAGCTCTTATTCAGCATTTCGAATTCACGACAAGGGTGTTGCTTTGAGTACTATCTATCGTCACAGCACGGCCGATACTCAGAATTAAAAAAAAAACTGAAGGGAGGAAACCCACGCAATCACAGTACGACGTACATCTTCGTGAACCCACGTGCGCTGGCAACAAACTGACGAACACGGTGTGCTACGGCACTACTTGTATTCCGCAGAAATATATAGTGCACATTCACTACAGCATTTTCCCGCTGCACGACTGTATTTTGGTAAAATATCACTGCCGTGTAAACAATGATTATACACCCGGAGCGGTGCAGTGATTATACACCCGATTTTCTTGTTAAAATATAACCGCAAACAAGAAAAATTAATATTTGTTGTGTTATTTGGCCTCCACCTAGTGGAGGGCCGTGAAATTGGCGGCCACTGGCCGTCGCCACACCGCGACGTCAGCATTCCGTGGCGTCAGCAGTGATCCCCGGCTTGCAGTCTATAAGGTATTGCATATAATCCATTCTAAAACAACTATTGGCAAATAATAATGTAAAACTGAGCATATTTACAAAGGTGCCTTGGTGCAGCACAGTGATTTACCCTGTTTTTAGACCACGTACCATAAATCGCGATTTACCACCATTTTCCGAGACTATAATCACCAGATAGAAGCGCTGCACTTAGAATTTTTATGCGAGTGACACCAACGCTCGTTTTTTTAACTATATCCTTTTTTATCGACTATGACAGAGACATGAAACACAACAGAGTCGGCTTAGCGAACAGAGCTGACGGGTGCAGTCCGTTTTACGAATATCAAAACCTGCATCGACAGTATTTTATTTAATTTATGCGCGCTGAAAATCTCTGCGCTGCGGGTGATCGCTACCTCCATCTTCACGAGGCACAGGAGTAGAAGTACCGGTGATGGGAAAGCATGGTTAAGAAAACCCAAATACTCGTTTTACGCGAAATAATCTCCCGTAAAAGAATTGACACTGAAACATTTCCGTGCAGTCTGCTGCACATCACAGGAGTTGTTTCAAGAGTTTAGGCTTAAAACAAGCGTAAACAATTCAAACGACTTCCTTCTGAGATGGATAGATATATTCAACTTTATTTAGTCGCCTGCAGAGCGACACCACCATTAAATTACTCCGCGACGCAAGAAATTCAATCCTGGGTCGTCCAGCAGGGCGACCGAACGCGGGAGTGCCACGCGAGGAAGTCTTCCTTCTAAAACATTAATGAAAAATTCAACGAGGGCGAGAAAAAAACGGAAAAAAATACATTTCCGTTTGTGAGAGAAATATCTCAATTCCCGTTTGGAGCCTTCTTGTTTGGGATAACTGTAGCGAATAAAAATAGTACGGTTTTCTTTATTTTCACAGACGGTGTTTCCCTTTTCAATGACAAACAAAGCGATCGTGTGTTACAGCATGTAGCTAATATAACGACAACACTCCCGCGCAACAACGAAGGCACGACGGCCGCCAACAACATTGTCTCTCAAAACAGGGTAAAGGCAATCTCAATTACCTGCTATGGGTCGCGCGCACCAAAGCAAACACTCACCCGGCAAGGAAAGAGAGATCACTCCACCATTTGCCGATCCAATGCTGCGGCGACCCGAGGACCACGTTTAAAGCACTGGCCCTCCAGATAACGACCAGGCAGCCTATTGAAAGATTAATTTTACGCACACTGCCTCTGACGGAGCAATCTCCGAGGCCGCTGATTAGGGCCCCCGTTGTTCTCCTGGCGGTGCTGGGCTCGTCCGCCGTGCCCTCAGCGGTTCGCCGAATCGGCTTGGCGCCGTGCTTGGCAGAGCCGGCCATCATGGTGGCTGGAAAACAATGGCTCCACGCGCGGATGGTCATGGCCAATTCTGACCCACTCCCCAGGGTCCCATAGCTGCTCCTTGGTTTACCTCTTTGGGCGGGTGATGATGTTGAGCGCATTGAAAGCAGAGATCAGGGCATGTCTGCTTTTTTCGTCTTCACAGAGAACAAAAGCGTAGGGTCAAGCGACTTATTTTTTCTGCTAGGTAATTTGAGCAGCAGCGCAGTTCTAGGTTTGGGAGATTAGAACAGAATAACACGTATTCGCTCGTTGGTGCCTAGAAACGGAGGTACAGACGGACGGACGGACGGACGGACGGACGGACAGACAGACAGACAGACAGACAGACAGACAGACAGACAGACAGACAGACAGACAGACAGACAGACAGACAGACAGACAGACAGAGGCAATTCGCTGTGGCTTGATATTTCAGTGTTTGATGTAGAGCAGGGGATTTATTCCACTAAAAGGTTACTATGGAGCAGATAAAGACATTGAGGGAAATCCTTAAGCACCAAACATTTCCAAATAAGAGTTAAATAGAGAAGAATATGCACCCATCCACAAACAATGTGCCGTGATGTGTTCCTTGGAGTGCCAATCGTTTTGTGTAATCCATAGTCGCTAAGCATACAAAGAAGCAATTGTTCACCCGTCTGCTTTGTGTCTGGGGTCCAGTTTAAAGGCTCAGATGAAGCCAGCTGGCTATCTTCACCGACGTTTCAGCGATATCTGGTGGTTGGCATCCGCTCGAAAGCGAGACGCCGTGAATAGTTAGTGAACGTATTCGCAAACAGAGCTCGAAACATTTTGTCTATCGCCAACACGCTTCGCGTCCGCACTGCTTCATCATCAAATATGGTTCTAACTGTCTTCCGTCTGCAGTGATGACACTCCCATAATTTTTATCACAAAATGCCGTTCAAATCATTCGGGTTCCCGCTATTCTGAAATTATAATCCGAAACATTCTACTAAGTATTTTCAGGGATCTTTATCCCAATCTTCTGTTGTTAAAACTCCTTCCAAACTGTCTTGGTGATCGCGTTTTGACCGCGTTCCCTCCATAACCTTCTCAAATACTCATATAAGCTACATCAAACAAATAAGGTCATAGCTTCCACTGACCTTGTTCGAATCTATCTAAAAAAGTAATTGTCTAGGTTCTCTGCGCAATGCCACCTCTTACTTTCCTCACTTACTTCGCTACACTCCACTTCTCTTTTTTCGGCGCATCGCGTAGTGAGGGCGTCGCTAAAACGTTCTCTTGGAAGCTGAAGATTAATGAATTTTGGACGAGCTCGGGACCGGCTCAGTGCTTAAACGCTAAAAAATGCTGTTAGCGCGATACTTTATTTACGCACTTTTGTTTATTTTTTGTATTTGCGGCTACTTTTTTGCTATAACGTGGGCGGCGTTGTCTCTGCGTGCTTCCTCCGGTGTTGCCGCGGAAGCGTGGATCTTTCGGGGTGTTGCTGGTTCAATTCCCTACCGAAGCTAATGACTTATTCCTGTAGAGCCAGAAAAATAGCAGCTAGAGTTTCAGACAAGGCCACGCAACCTTAGCTACCATCGTGCAACTTCCTTCTCCGCCCTTGCTGCATTTAGCGAGAGCTCCGTTTACACCCTGCATGACTAGATGGAGAAAGAGAGCAAGAGAGAGAGATTGGTTTTTTCGGCTCTAACCAAAAGAGGACCAGAAACTCCGAAGTTTTTTGCATACTGGATTGGCACATTTTCAATGCACAGAAACCACGAGGTAAAAATAAAGATAGTGCTGGAAATGACAATTACTGAGAGATCCTATGTACTCGAGGCATCACGATGAGCACCTAAAGTTTGTATGTATGTATGTATGTATGTATGTATGTATGTATGTATGTATGTATGTATGTATGTATGTATGTATGTATGTATGTATGTATGTATGCATGCATGCATGCATGCATGTATGTATGTATGTATGTATGTATGTACGGACGTATGTATAGGCGTTGCGCTGCTGAGCACGAGGTCGCGGGTTCGATTCCCGGCCGTGGCGGCAGCTTTTCTGATGGAGGCGAAAAGCAAAAACGCCCGTGTGTACGAGATTTCGGCGCACGATAAAGATCCCCAGGTGGTCAAAATTAATCCGGAGCCCTCCACTACGGCGCGCCTCATCGCCTGCGTTGCGTCGGCGCGTTAAAACCCTCAATAAATCAATCAACGGACGTATGTATGTATGTATGTATGTATGTATGTATGTATGTATGTATGTACGGATGTATGTATGTATGTATGTATGTATGTATGTATGTATGTATGTATGTATGTATGTATGTATGTATGTATGTATGTATGTATGTATGTATGTATGTGTGTATGTACGTACGTATGTATGTATGTACGTATGTACGTATGCATGTATGTATGCATGTATGTACGCACGTATGTAAGCACGTATGTACGTATATATGTATGTATGTATGTATGTATGTATGTATGTATGTATGTATGTATGTATGTATGTATGTATGTATGTATGTATGTACGTACGTACGTATGTATGTATGTATGTACGTACGTATGTACGCACGTATGCATGTATGTACGTATGTACGTATGTATGTATGTACGTATGTACGCACGTACGTACGTACGTACGTATGTATGTATGTATGTATGTATGTACGTACGTACGTACGTACGTACGTATGTATGTATGTATGTATGTATGTATGTATGTATGTATGTATGTATGTATGTATGTATGTATGTATGTAAGTACGCACGTACGTACGTATGTATGTATGTACGTATGTAACACAGAAATAAGGGTTGGCAGTCGAGAAAACCTCGGAAAGCAAAGGTTTTCGGATCCCACCTCGGAAAGCAAAGGTCGTGGGTTCGGATCCCACCTGGCGGGCAATTTTTCTTCACTTTCTTTCTTTCTTTCCAAATTCTTAATCTGTTTCAATGATCTACCACATCCTCCCCTTTGCTTTCCGAGGTTTTCTCGACTGCCAACCCTTATTTCTGTGTTATTTTCAACGAGCCCCTCATTTCCTATTCTGATTCGCTACATGCATAGCGAGGGCCTCTGTTCTGGCAGTCTTGTTGCCAAAGGGAGCTTAAGAGGGTTCAAAGCTGGTCGACCACTCTGGACATGTCGTAGACACTCGAGTCACGACCCGGGGGTTAAAAAGAAGGTCCCTTTCACCCCGATTAGTCCGAATGGCGCTGGCTACCACCCCCAAGCACAGGAAACAAACATACCTAACATAAATACCCCAGAAAGTGAATGGGAAAATCGCCCCGCCGGTAGCGTAGTGGGTATCGCACCAGACCGGTATTCTGGAGGTCGTGGGTTCGGATCCCACCTGGCGGGCATTTTTTCTTCACTTTCTTTCTTTCTTTCCAAATTCTTAATCTGTTTCAATGATCTACCACATCCTCCCCTTTGCTTTCCGAGGTTTTCTCGACTGCCAACCCTTATTTCTGTGTTATTTTCAACGAGCCCCTCATTTCCTATTCTGATTCGCTACATGTACGTATGTATGTATGTATGTATGTATGTATGTATGTATCCACACTTTCTTACAACATTGGAATGTAATGCAGAAAACCTACATGCAAACAATACACAACCGCCATAACACCTTACATATACGTTCAGAAATACAGTGGCTGCTACCGTTCTCGTATGTCTTTAATTATACAGGGTGTCCCAGCTATCATGCACCAAGATTTAAAAAGTGTAATGGCGCACCTCGAGGATAACCTAGTGCATAATGTTTGCAGTACTGTGGAGAAGCGGGCAGCAATTTTTTGTTATTGAGAGTTAACTAATTAATTGTAATTAATTATCTAACTCGGGAAGTACTGTCCTAATCACTAAAGTGTCAATGAGGCACTTGTAGGTACCCACGAGGGGCATCTAACTGCGGCATTTTCAGCGACGAACTAATTGCGTACTCATTTATTCTGACTGACAAAGAAAACCCGCGAAGTATGAAAAATACCACGTGACGGCGCCTCCGCGCGCATTAGTGCGCATCATAAAGCAATGCCCTCAAACAGGCTGCCTCTGAGTTAGCCAGAATGAAATATACAAAAGAAAGAAAATAAATCGCGACCGAGTTTATGCCTTATCTGCACACGCGCCCTGCGAATCTTGCTGTTGCTTCTCCTTCCATGCATGCCATTATCAAGGTGATGCGCTGTCTCTCCGGGCGGGTGACAGGCGATGCAGTTGCTTTTAATCAGCTTATTTGGGGACGCTGCTTTACAATTCGCGCGGAAGCACCGTCACGTGGTATTTCTCATATTTCGCGGGTTTCCCTTATCCGTCAGAATAAATGAGTACGCAATTAGTTCATCGCTGAAAATACCGCAGTTAGAGGACCCTCGTGGGTACATACAAGTGCCTCATTGACACTTTAGTAATTAGGACAGTAATTCTCGAGTTAGATAATAAATTACAATTACTGTCCGCTTGTCCACAGTACTGCAAAAAAAAAATTACTGTCCGCTTGTCCACAGCACTGCAAACATTACGCACTAAGTTTCCTTCGAGTAACGCCATTGCTCTTGTTTAAAACCCTGGTGCATGATAGCTGGGACATCCTGTATAACCACAATTTGCTGTTTTGGTGACCTAAATATGCTTATCCCTTACCTCGAAGTGGCGGGAATTTATGCACATTAGAAAGGCACTGCTGACCATTTATGCAGATTATACTTGAGGCTGATTTTATAAAGGCGCTTAACCTTTCAAACGCTCTCTCGTGAAGACGTGCGCTTCCGTTGAATCCTAGTACACGGGTCTGATCCCGGCCACGGCGGCAGTTTTTCTTGTGGTGGCAAAAAAGAAGATGCCGCTTTGTCGACATTCCGACGCGCGCTATAAAAAACAGGACGTATAGACAGGTCTGTAGAGCTCCACTACGGCGTGCCTCATAACCCAGGTATAATACTGGTAGGCCGATGTTACTTGTTACTTTCTCTTCGATTATTCTGCTGTCAAGCTAGCGGCCCTGGGGAAACACTCATCTTCTCAATTCTTCTCTCTATGCCTCTCCCCGGCGGGATTGGCGGCGCGCATGCGCGATAAGCATCCTCCACGGCGATAACGGTCACCCGGTATAGGCATATAAAACCGCGAAATTTGACATTCAACTTTTCTTGCGAAGGTACACGCGAGGTTCTTCACGTAATCATGTCGGCGTTGGACTTGCGCTTTAAAATGCACTTTTATTGCAAGAATGCCTCTTAAACTGGCCGCGTGTAGACTCTGGCTGGTCGTCGCAGTTTCGACTGCGTTGCACTTACTCCACAAGTGCCAGCTTTGCTAGTCGTTTAATGAGCGATTATGACTAACCCACCACCGGCACTACACAGGCGATGAGGCGCGGCGTAGTGGAGGGCTCCGGATTAATTTTGTCCACCTGGGGATATTTAACGTGCACCGAAATCTCGAACGCACGCGCGCTTTCGCTTTTCACCTTCGTCAGAAAAGCGGCCGCCGCGGCCAGGAATCGATACCGCGTCCTTGGGCTCAGCGCTTTGCTAGGGTTCTTTTCTGTGTTCTGTTGTGGTGAATCTATGGGACCCCTTATAGGATAGCAATACTTTGGTGTATCATGATGACTTTATGCACACAATGTGCATACCTTGCTTAATGCTTTGGTCTCTAGGAAGTTACTGGAAAGTATTCGTGCTCTGCTTCGCGGCAGAAGAGTTCGAGCATGCTCAACTCCCCTCGTCTGCAAGCGCGGGCAAGCTATTCGACCCCACCGTACGTCGGATGGAGTATCCAAACATTAGGAAGTGTCACGTGACTGCATAGCTCTGGTTAGACTACCGCCAGTGCTTAGAGTGTACTACCACCGAAATGAACTTCACCTGTCTACAGACTTGGGCAAACACACAAAATTAAAAAAAAGAAAAACAGAGCACGGGCTCACTTACGACAGTAGCGTTGTTCGTATCGTATCCACTCTGTGAGAATTTACCAAAAGAACTGTTCACGGATGGACCACCTCTCTATACATAAATAAAAGTGTTGACGTCACTCTACCTTCTGCTTGATATTTTTGGGTCTAGGAACTCTTTTCCTCGTTTTAACTCTCTCAGCAGCGGTAAATTAGAAGGCGGCAAAAACGTGAAACGCGTGCCAGCCCCTAACACTCAAGAAGAACCCCGAAGCGGCTTTCTGAAAATTCGAACTAATCAAATTTACCTTCGCCTGTAGTCGAGAGCAGAGAGAAAAGAAGGTGTCGAGCAAAACAAAAAGAAGGAGCGTTGCTTTAAAGACAGCAAAGGGCAAAACGTGGCAGCAAAGTTCATTTATTTTTATTTATTTATTTCATGTACCCTCATGGCCCAAGGGCATTGGAGAGGGGAGTGGTACGGCGTATATTTTTAGCAGATGACAATGTTCAACAAGTTTCTTTACAGATATAAATTAAACGCAAAAAAGATATCGGTATTATCCAATACCATACAAGGACAGAAAAAAGGGGAACCACTTTTGATTACAAGCAATGCAACGATCAGGCACTTCAACCATAAAAAAAACTAAAACGATGTACACAATGACAACAGTGCAAAGCAGGCAACTAATCAGCAGCCAAAGTGCGCGCGCAGCCGATTTTTGAACTCTTCTAAATTGTTAGTTTCAACGACCGCTGGTGGAAGGTGGTTCCACTCTGATGACGTCTTTGTAATGAAAGATGATAAGTAAGAAGCACTACGACAAAAAGGCGTGCCCACTTTGTAGCGATGATCCATGTGCCATGAAACGTAGGTTGCTGGGGTGAACAATGCATTTCTTAGATATGAATTCATGTGATATATTTCAAAGAACAAGCTTAAGCGCGAAATTTTTCGGCGTAGTTCCAGGGGTGTCAACGATAAAGACTGCTTCATAAGTGTAACACTAGCTGTAACCTGAAGTGTAACCTGAAAGCTCTTTCAGGCAGAGCAATACGCTCGATTCCCCTAGCCACTGGATTTCTTTTTTTTTTTTTTCAGATACTCGTTGTGCGAAATGAATGAAGCGGTTCCCAAAGAACACACGTCGTTTTTTTTTCTTTTCACTTTTATAAGCTGGAGCAGAGCGTCTTAAGAGCACCCGTTAAAAACGAACACCCATGTCGCCGTTATACCGAATACCTGAGCTAAGGGCACCACCTTAATGCAAGTGCTTCTTTTTATTTCTCTATTTTAGTCAGTGCAGTAGTTGGCACCAAGAACTCCGGAAAATCATTGCAAGAGACAGGACACCTACGCTCGTGTGGTTTATGACGTGACCGTGACAGCGTGGACGGGGCGGCTGGGTGTTGCCCGGTTTGAGTGAGGACGCCAGTTTCGGTGTTTCGTAGTGTACATTCTCTGAGCGTCGCAGCGGAGCCGGTGCTTAGCCACGTGGGAAATCCAACGTTTCGCACTGACCGAGCCGCGGGAGGTTCGAACACAAATTTGAATTTCGTTTATCTATACGCCATTTACGGGGTATAATTTCTAGTTAGAATACACCGGAGTCCGTTTCCGTTCGTACTTTAGGCCTTCTATTGGTTTTTGAAAGCATAACGTAAATTAAGGCTATTTTTAGTACATAGGTGGCGCAATGTTTGCTCCGCCTTAAGTTCCGGTGGGAGGAGGGGTTGTTGTGAAGGCGTAAGCTCGGGGAACGCCTTACGACAATGTCAGCCGATCGCCGTGCTCGCCCCGACGGGTGGAGAACGACCATCACTGCGCATGCGTGACGCTTGCTGCAACCCCACTTTCCCTATCTTCCCCGCCGTAGTATGATTGTCGGCGAGTATACCCACATGTATCCTCCTTTCCACTCTCCAGTTGTCGCTGGTCCCGATTGCAGCTTCAGGCGGGCGCTCTCTTCTGGCTGCCCCCGTCTTGGTTTCTTATGGTGGTGTAGGTCAGAATTACTGTATATATACTAGTTGCGAAACTCACTTTAGGCCCCATGTATCAAAAGCCGGTCTTCAGTTGCCCCCCTGCGCCGGGGCGAGCACGGGGCAAGTTGACTGCCCCACATGCCGTCTGTCGGTCGAACGTTGAAGTAGTACTCAAGTGTTTGCGGCTGCTGCCGTAAGTCATAAAATGAAAAGCCGCAAAAACACAAGTAAATTTTACCTAATTAAGGTATTCCAATTTAAAAAGAAAGCTTTATTTTACAAAAAACAATTGGGTAATAATAGTTTAGTGAAGTTGACTTTTCGTCTCCTAGGTTCCGCGCGCGTCGACTTGCCCCTCAGCTTCCCCGAAGCAGGGGACTAGCGCAGCCCGGATTCAGAAGCGGAGTTTCGCAACTGTATATATTGAGTAACTCTGGGGGACGGTATCTTTCCGTGGACGATTAATGAGCACTGCTGATAACCACTGCAGCTGCGGACGGCTAACACCCATAGGGAATCTTTCAATGAGCATGTAACGCTGTAGCGTTCAGGAATTGTCGGTGCACACAGCGAAATCAGTCTTTGGCTATGCTTTTCTCTTTTTTACGGACCTACGATTACATTACAAGAAAAATGCCTTGAGTTATTCCATTCACCCCAAAGTAGCTGTGCATGGTGTGGTCCACTGGTTTCTATATTCCCTGGGCGGAATTACATGGCAGCAAGTCAGTCACTGAAAATATTGTTCGTATGAAAACGGGTCCCTACTGACGGGTTTATATTAACGATGCACGACTGTAGTAGAATCACCGCCCTAATATGCCCTGTCATTGAGTCCAGAAGTGGGCGTACTTGCATATTACAATTAAAAGGAAATCCATAAAAAAGAACTATCTGCCCTGGCCTTTATGTTATTGATTTCAGTTTTCAATGTAAACAAGCACGTACGTTCAAACTATTTTAGCCTCGTAAAACATTTTTCTAGTATCCCAATAACACAGGGAAGCTGAAGACGATGTGATTGGGGGTGGTGACGTGTTACGTATGATTTAAATTTACCGCTTACAAACAAATACCAAGCAGTGAGAGGAAAGAAAACCTTCAGTTAGCTTTTGCGAAGACGCAGCAAAACACATCCTCTTCGCTCTTGACCCTGACCCCGAAGTGAGCGATTTGCTGCCGCAGTTCCCATTCGCATGATTCATGTGCAAGCGCGATGTGATCCGTCGTGCAGTGCCAGTCCCGTCAGCATCCATGTCTACGCGCGTCGCTCAGATCGCCCCCTGCACGGGGCCGCACATGGCCAGACGCCTTTTCTGCTGATATCCGCATGCAGTAAAATTGGTAGAATCCCGTCGACGAGTATTTCTTCGCGCCCAGCAGTAAGCGGCGTGAGCTGAATAGAGCTGTGACGACGTGCTGACATCAGCGTCCCTTTGTCGACGAATTACGAGCGCCCAAGGGAATGCGTCTCGACGGTGCGATTAAAACCGGCTGCAGGGAAGCGAAGTAGTTTGCTTTCGTCTGTTAGCGTATTCGCCAATGCATTATTTGAACAGCGTGCCTAACCCTCGCGGTTCTCGTTACGGAAGCGCCGCAACACGCTTTTGAAGTCTCGGAAAGCAGCGAAAGCTTCTATAAACCTGTGGGTAAAGTAACGAAACTATTCGCTACTAATTAAGAGCCCTTCAGGATTGACCGGCGCTTCGCTTGACGTCGTGCTTTAGAAGCGCGATTGGCCTGCCTGAACCACACAATGAGGCAACTAATCACTAACCGTTCACTCTTGCCTAGAATCCGTCCGTGAACGAACCTTTTCCTTGGACGTTATGCACGCATGCGCCTGCAGGTGCTTTGATTACTTTTGGTGGCTCGCTCTCTTATCTGAGGCGCCACTGATGACGGATGCGCAGGGCACATCGGGCCCAACTTGAAAGAGGTTCTATCTAGCTGGTATTCAGTGGCCGCTTTCAATGCGCTTGTCATCCAAAGGCCAATCATCGGCGATGGGAAAGTATTGAAATTTGTCAACAGAGCACCCAAAGAGCGAAGGCTTTTGGCGTGAAGTTAACAAGGAAAGCGCGATGCGCATGCCAAGCCTCTTATATTACCACCATAAGCACATGCCGTGATTAGGTATTAGCAATTAGAACTTAGAGTTAGAAATTAGAATAAACAAGGCTATTTCATCTGCCAATGATTAAAAAAAGACTTCTAATACTTCTTTGTCTATCGTACACAATGCCCAAAGTTGCACCATGACTCCACCGCAACCATCAGCCATCGGCAGTGCCCCTGAAGGAAACGAAAAAGAAAAAAAATTGGAAGGTTATGTAGAGCACGCCCACTAAACCCCAACGCTTGGAAATTTTGAGTAGGCATTTTTTTGCTTACTCTCCTTCGCTTGTCGTTCTCTTCTCCCTCCATTTTTTTTGTTTACTTTATTGTGTTTCTTGGGAAAGGGGGGGAGGGGGGGGGGGAGCGACGAGACCCTCCCCATCCGAAATGGAATTCTGCGTCTGCCATTGTGCTGGTTTCACAAGCGGTTTCAATTCCGTCGCACTATACTGGCGCATAGAAGTTTAGCTTTGCGCTCACCGTCATGCTATCTGTGTGCTGAATTTTTTTCACTGTGAGAGAATGTAAAAGCTCAACGAAAACATAATAGAAACACAGGTCATTATAGACGCTTATTAAGGTCACGTCGGGATTCGAAAAACCTTGTGCTCAGCAGGAGAAAATACAAAAAAAATGTACTCAGTGGCAGAAAAAAAACAATTGACAGGGTCTACCTAACATTCCTTACTGGCTTGCCATCCTCAAAAGACCAGAAGGTCAAAAAATGTCCTGTAAAGAATATGTAGTTTTCCGAAAGGGAAATTACTGCAATAAAAGCGATATCACGTGAAGCATATCGGCTCACTGCTGCCACAAAACGCGCGTGCGAAGTTTGCGATAAGGCCAACGAAGCCATCCGTGACCTTCCAGGTTTCTCTGTGTAATGGTTCCCGGTTGGTATCGTCAAGCAAACCGATAAAACCAAAGCGGTCGGGGTGGCCTGTTTACAAATAACAGGAAGACCTTTGCTGCAAACCATCCGAGAACTTTATTGTGTGAGTCCGTGTGTCAATGCGAGAGCATTCTTTGGATACCGCACCCCGATTTCACGATACGTATGTGCGTCTTCCTGGACCCCTAGCAACAAAAGCAGCTGCAGTGAGGCGTACCTACGCAAGCACGTACGCACGCTCACACGCACGCACGCACACACGCACGCACATGCGTGTGTGTGGGTGCGCGCGCGTTTGTGTGTGTGTGTGCGCACATGCACACGCACAACCATGATCACCAAATTATCTTTAGGGCGGGATTGCAATTTCAAGTTATACTAATTAATTTCAAGTAGTTCCAAGACATTCGAAATAATTCTGCAACAATTCGCCCAAGCCAAAAAATAGGTACAAGAAATTTGAGCTACAAGTAACTCCAAGTACTTCCGGAACTTTTACGCTATTCCAAAAAATTTCAAATAATTCCACGCAATGTCAAGAAATCACACTTAATTACGTAAAAAGTAAATCTTGTACTAATTCGTAATTGTGGGAAAAAAAATAAGAACAATTTGAAGTATATTCAAAGTAAATACAAGTAATTTAAGCAATTTCAAGTAACCTTAAGTACTACCAAATATCTTCCGAATAATTCTGAGAAACCTAATTTAACTCCAAACAATTTGAAGTAATGTGAAGTAACCCCAAGCAGTCTACCAATAAGTTCAAGTATTTTCAGAAATTCAGTTATTCAAAATAATTCTAGGAAATTTCATTCAATCGCGAGTAATTCATCGTTTTATTCAACATCTGGGATTAATTCTTCCCAGCCAAATGATCCTCCCAATTTAATACCATCATCGGAGAAGAATGGCTTTGTCCGCCCTACGCCTTCTAAACAGCAGTAAACACTGCTGCGGTATTTTCTGCGTGTTTATTTTTTTTTAAACTAAAGTTCCAGGCTTAGCCTATTTTTTACGCTTTATAGCATCGGTATAACTTTTTTACAGGTCCAAATATAAAAAAAAACACTATCCAAGTTGTTTTGTGCCATTCAACGCTGTACTTCACGTCAAACTTCCAGGCCCATTACATCCGAAACTGTGAGCAGACGCTGATGTTTGGAGGCTGTGCCCTCAAGATGGGGGCGCCGAGATAAAATTGGGTTATGAGCCGCCCCTCTCTTGACCCTTTGCGACAAGTCTTCGTTTTCTTCTGAAATATCAGACACGTGCGCTGGCTCCGGCGAGCACTAAGCAGTTTTTCATGCTTACAAGATAGAATGAAAACGGAAGAATACGGTTTCTTATACGCCGGAACGACGCCCATCGCATTTTCAAGATATCAATAGCTATTTTGCCTTTCCTGACTTGCTATGGTAAACAGAAGAAAAAAAAAGCTACTAAAGGTATTCGCGTTTACATTGAGTCCCACCGCTGTGCCCTCGTGCTTTTTGCGTGTGCGCTCTGTTTAGAAGGTTGCCCAGGCAACCAGCACCGATCACAAGTGCTCCCTGCCTCTGCCTCTTGGACACCGTATGCAGTCTTCACCTTACGCCCTTTTTTGCCTTTCAGGCCACGAGGGTTCTCAGGGCCGATTTGAGAGCAAAATTCTACTGTTTTTGCTACTGTCGCGTCCACTCGAATCGCTTGCTGGATCTAACATGCACAGTAAGCCTCTTAGTTGGCCATGCCAGCTTAGAGGTATTTGGATATTTAAAAACTAGCTCACTAAGCTCCTCGTGGTAGCTGATTCATTTTTGTATGTCACGCTTTTAAATCCATCGCTCGCATGAATATACCCGGTTTTCCGCGGTGATCCCGACGCTACCGGGCGGCATAGGTCAGCAAAACAGAAAGAACTAACTCAAACTCAATCACAATTTCTTTCCTTGACGCTGTACTCACTCGAACTCAGATTCAAACAGCTCGTGTGTACTCAGAGTCACTACTACTCACTCATCGAATACTGACTTGTAATTGTATACTCATCTGTATTAAAACTCATTAGTCCTCACTGTACTCACTCCGCACTCATTCTTACTCAAATCATCTTTATTCACTTGTACTCATACTCAATCTGTACATAAACTCATTAGTCTTCACGATTACTAGTACCCAATCTGTATACTCACGTTTACTCAATCTGTACTTATATCAACTCGTATTCAAATGTGTTGCCCCATCTGTACGGCTCCTGCCTAAGACGCCGAAACCAACCGCCTGTTATGGACGTGTTTTTCCCTGAGTGCAGCGAGATGCCGACACCTTCGCGGCACAGGCCTGCATCCTGTGAGACCCCCCGATCTCCAGCGATGACTGTGGGGCCCCACCACATCTGTCTTCTGGACTTCCTCCGGGAAACGGGGGCCAATTAGGACTTTATGTCAAAAGGCATACTATCGCAATTAAAAAAAGGTGTTTCTACTCATTTGTTCTCGCAATCAACCACTTGCATTAACGCGCTGAACTAGGTTTATAGACCTATAATTTAAGCGGAGCAATTCCAGTGCGGCCACCATGCCTGACCTTGCTTTCGCTATGACAATTCCGTAGCGAGCGAGTGCCGAGAACAGCAACACCGCGGAAGAGGGGTTGGAAATAACGACAGCTGCTCCACGTCATTTTAATTGCGGAGTACCTGAGGACCACACAATGTCCGTTTGCGTCCACGCGCATAGCATTTATACAATCGCAAAAAATCACACAGGCACCGGCAGGATTCGCGCCTGTGTCTGGTAGGCCAGAGAGAGTTAGTGTCAGTCATCTTACCCATTGGGCTACGACCGTGAGTTAGCACCCGAGAGTCAAATGGCTTACTTCCTCGCCTGTAACGTTGCGGAGTACCTCACGACCTCCCAATGCCCGTCCGCGTCCATCCGTCAGGAAATCCCACGGTTGCTGAAAGCCCGGCTTGAAGAGTCTTATCCTAGGCAATGTTCTCAAGAAAGGCTTATCTACGACGTCACTTGCAAACAGTTATGTTCATCGCTATAGTTCGTATTCACTGGCGTGGCCCGCATTCCCGCAACCATGTGTGTGCGTCGCCAGGCCGGTGCGTGCGCGTCCCCGTTGCTAAGGCATGGCTAAGGCGACGTCGTACGCTAGGAACGTGCGCAGCGCAGGCGACTGCGACTCCTCCATGCTTGCCAGGCTGCCTGTGACGCAGTTTGTGTTGTTAATGCAGAGCATTTCAGTAACTCACGATGTCACCCGCGTTGACGTCCGTAGGCGTCCGTAGTCGTAGTCCGCACCCCTCCCCCTACACTATATAAAAAAAAATACTATCCGGCGCCTGGTTTCGATCCCTCGATCCTGCGGGCGGAACGCAATGTACATGGTGCTCTACCCACTGCGCCACAAAGCCGACACAGAATGGGAGGCTACGAACACGCATTATATCCTTGACTCATTCAAATCACTGCTGACGAGCGCTCTCTCGTCAGCAGTTGCCACAAGTGCAACAACATTAACGTAACGCAAACTACTTAACGTCGTGCGCCCCCCGGAAATGTACGTTGTGCAAGATGCGAATAAAGACAAACAAACAAATGCTGTGCATTTGATCGTGCCCCTCGCGAGGGGGATGTTTCACTGCGTCGCCATGCGAACCGTTTGCCATTATAGTTTCCGCCCGCTCCGGTCGGTGTCGCCACGGTTCAAACCACGGCAGGGGAGCTGCGCGGGCGTTCGTTGATCGGCGTGCGTTCCGGCGTGGTGGTTTGATCTTTCGCTTACTTTCGTAAGAACCAACCCAACGTGCGTATCTAACTAAATGAACGCGGGTGCTGCCTTTTTTCTTGTACAAGACGTGTTCGAATGATTCCACAACGTAGGCTGTGCCGTGTTAACGTTGGTTACGTGAAGTGAGTGGTTGTTTCGTTCGTCGGTGAGACAACCTCGCGCTGCAATTAAACCCCAAGTTTCTTACGTGCGGTGCGAATACAAAGTGGTCGTGCCGAAAATGCTGCAAAGTGAGCGCCGTACTAACGCTACTGTGCGGCAGCTTTTGTGCGGGAAACCGCAGCAGCAGTATCGCGTCTTACTGAGCTCAAAAGTCTTACTCGACGTCAAGCAGCATCCTTTATCATACCTGACGCAAGACATGGGTGAAGCCATCAGCACAGATCGGCTGATTGCCAGCTAACGTGTTTTCGTAACAACAAAAGATTTATCAGCTCTCAGCGAGCACCTTCCGCTGCGGCCGCTCGGGCACTTGCCGATGGATGTCGCTATTTTCCGAGATAACCATTCACTCTGACTCGCTGCTACGCTACTGTTTTCGATGCAGAGCATCTGATTTACTCGCCTTGTCCCTCCGGCGTCGTTGTCGTCGTCGGCGGCGTTGTCCGCCCCTCCCCCATTCTCCTCGCCGCGCCAGCTGCGCTCTCCGCCGCTCGCCCCCTCTTCTCTCCGATAGCGAACTCTCTCTCGCGAGGGGCATTGGATTGGATTCGATTGGATTGGATTCGATTGGATTAGCTTGGCTTGGCTTGGCTTAGATTGGATTGGATTTGGATTGGATTGGATTAAAGTGGATTGTGTTGGATTGCGTTGCGTCATAGCCGCGGCAGACGCGCTGGGGCCGGCGCATGTGCAGTTCTCTCTCTGCCGCGGTTTCCTCTCCTTCGGGCGCGCTGCGCATATAACCGGTGTGCCGTTCTCCGGTGAAGCAACATCCACGCTTGGCTCAAACACCTAGAGTCCACGCCGCTTTACAAGTACGACACGTCGTCATCGACTGGGACCGGCTTACGCAGTCCCCTCAACGTTATGCGCGCTATAAAACGCGGTCCCTTCGCCGCTCCGCCTATGCGCCGCATCTACACAGGGGTTCCCGCGAGGGGAGGTGGGAGTTTTTATCTAAATCGGCATGTGCGTGAACGCTCACAATTTCTTTGGAAGAATTATTTGCTTTTGTACTGAACGACTATGCCGTGGGCAAGGCGCAGGCGCAACTGTGTCGATATGCGTTTTCGCAGGCAACTGCGCTGTAGCGTAGGTATATCGTGCGTCGTGCCGCTTTCTTTCGCACCCGCGGCACTATTCTCCAAGAGTGATGCCGAGTAGAGATGTACTTTTTCATAAAAATTTGAGGGGTGTAAAAAAGCACGCCTTTTATGTGTTTTTTAGAGAAATATAAAAAAAAATTATAAAAGACGACTCCTCGTAGCTCTATAAAAAACTCGACATACTGCTTAAAGCAAAAGCCTTATATGCGTCTTATCAAACTGGAAAACAGACCTCAGTTGTTGGCGACCACACGAATGAAACCAAATAACAGCCGCTGTAAAAAGAAAACAATTACAATATACATAGAAACTCAGTTGGGTTCGAGCGGGAATGGAGCCCGAGTAGCCAGAGCCGCAGTCAAGTGGGGTAACTACAGCGCTAACCAGGTACCGCGTCAGGATGGAACAAGAATTATCAAGATGTGTGCCGCATGACAGGTGAACGTAACGGCACCGTAAAGACGTTGTAGCAGTGAAGAAGTCTTCGATAATCGTTGGCTTTCACCTTCAATCGTTGGCTTTCACCTAGGCGTCCGATGAATATTTCCGTAGCACTGAAAATAATATAATTGTTACATGCTGCATCACAAAACTTCCAGCAGGGCTTCCGCTTTCAAAATCTGCGCATGATTTCACGTCAAGGCTTTCATTTCGGAAATCGCTTGCCTCACTGCAGTTTGGTCGCATCACAGCAGATGTCCCCGGAGAAGATCTGTTTGTTTGTATGTTTTGCAATGTTATCCTGGCTGAAGAAAACAGAAACACTCTTCTTTATTGTTTTTTTTTTTTTGTGGAGTTCTCAAGGGCAAGTGGAGCATCACCACACAATGTCACTGCGATTATTCATATCTGTTGACGCCATGGCCGAGAATCAGGGGTGTAACGGTGCAGACAGCGGACGCCTGCGCCTGTCTTTTTTTTCTGCGATACGCGGACGCATGCGCAGACACGGTGGGCACTGTCATGGCGGATTTTAGTGTTGCCAAGAGAAGAAATCGAATCTCCCGCTAAACTTTTCTGTGAGTACAATCGATAACTTTTTGATGTTTTTAGTATTGTTTTTTGCAAGTGTCCGGCCGTGCGATACTTTAGAGCACAGCGCTTTGGCGCCCGGTATAGGGGTCTTGCGGCGGCGGCGGCGTCCGCGTAACCAGAGAGAGAGAGAGAGAGAGAGAAAGAGAGAGAGAGAGAGAGAGAGAGAGAGAGAGAGAGAGAAAGAGAGAGAGAGAGAGAGAGAGTTGCCCTATTGACAGAGGATGGAGAAATCGACTCAGCCGATAACTTCTCGGGTTGAGATCGCCTCAATCAAGACTGAGTCCGGGGGGGGGGGGGGTAGACAGAAAAAGACATAGAAAAAGAGAAGATGATGGCTTAGAAGCCACGCTGCATGGATATCATTGTCGGTGGTCCGAGAATGCCGTGTCCTTTAATAAGTCTAGCGGGGCAAGGAACGCTTTTTCGCGGCGCTTTAAGGGGTAACATTCCGGGGAACAACAGGATCTAAGAGGTGTATAAAGGCAGTGCCAGTTTTGCATACGTCGCTATAAGCGCCAGAGAACGATAGCACTCCAGGCAGAAATAAAACGGAGGAGAGCGTCTGGTGAGGGGGAGGGTGGCACGCGCTGCTATGGTGTCATCTCCCTGCGCGTCGCAACAGCTCAGTATGTCTCATTGCCTCCCCTCACACTTTCGCCATGCGTCGCAGCTGAGGGCTGCTTTCCCCTCACACTTTCACTCAAGGTCTTCATCCGTTTATGGCTCATCCAAACAACGTGGCATTTGCGCAGGGGGTTCAAACACTATTTTGCCACGACAAGCTCCGCGGCAGCGTGCATGTGCATAACAGCTGAGTAGCGCACCCCACCGTGCATTCGCTCATCACGCGATTACTTTCTCAGACGCACCAGATATGCGTCCTGACGGAGAATACTGCAGTTCGCTGTGCGCGAAAATTTTTTTTCAAGGAGTACATTCATCGTCATGTGATTTTTTGGTGGTTCATTTGGTTGACGCATAGAAGGAGGAAATATTTCAAGGTTCGATATAGCAATAAGTTGCGCATAGTTAGATAAGGAATCTTTCTGATTGATTTGATTATTTCTTTTTCAATAGGCGCCAATATTTAAAAACAATCACTAACGTATATGTATACACGACATCGGCAATTAGTAAGTTGTCGTTAGCGTGTGTAATAGATACCTTGACAACGAAAACACTCGCTGAAACTCTTTGACTTAGTTTTTTTTACATTGTACAAACAATGTCCGTTTACAGAAGAGTGTAAAGAAGTTAGTGAATTCGTATCTGCCAGCGTGTAATGCTAGTATTGTCACCTAAATAAATATACGGATCTTGCTCTATTGAAAAACGCCCTTAAACGAGATGAACTTGTTGAAATCCCCAGAATTTGTATTATACGTAACTGTGGATAAGCTTTTGTTAATGGGGCGTTACCAAGCAACGCACATCGACTGTTTCACAGGTTATGTTATATAGAGAAAGCGACAAAATGCCTCCACTACGTTTGTCCCGCCTACTAGCAAAGAAACATCGATAACAATCTCAATAGTTTGCTTCTTATAAGTACCACCTCTCTAAACATAATCGGTGCGAGATCGGGGCTGTAGCAAACTTAATTTTATTAGTAATATCGGATAAGTAGCTAATTGATTGTCCGCATTGCTTACTTAAAATTATATACCAGTATTTCTGCTTTTTCATGCAACAATTTAGTTTCTAAAGATTCTTACCGCCGTGAACCCTGTCTTCAACTTGACCTTTTGCAGAATAATTTCTGTCGATGCTAATGGGCGCAGCAGAAACAGGTGCATGGGTTGTGTAAATTTTGTAGAATAACTTTCAACAGCACTGACTCGCGGTGAATGATTACAGCGACTTTGGCCGGTACCGCCGCGTTTTTATCCCTTCCCAGCCCCCGGTACGACGCTTCGCACCAGTTCTCTCATCATAAAATATGAACGGCCAGATTCAGAGCTTTGTTCTGCCGTCCCAGCGCGATAAGATTTCCTGGCACCTAGCCAAAATCGCTTGCACTGCTCAAGGCAGCGCTACACGCACACAAAAAACATCGAACAACGGGAAGGTCAACAGCGCAACAAGAACGAAACGGTCGTAAACAGTACCTTTTCCACGCGAAGCTCGTATGTTCCAAACTTGTAAGCAGAGTGAACTGCAATAAAAGAACATTCGTAAAAATTAGAAGCATAGATACAGAGAAAGGGAAAACGAAGACGTATGTTCGATATGTCAACTTAACAACGCCTTCGTAGCAGTTTCTTCCTCGTTCATTTCCCCACACCACGTAGTGCAGGGAAGGAAAATGCGGTGGTTAGAGCTTACTAAGTGGCGCGATAAAACTGATATGTCATTTGCACGCCCAGATCTTCTGCGGCTCAACAAGCGAACTCAACAAAAAAGACTTCATGCCGCGCGTGCGTGCGTGCGTGCGTTCGTGCGTGCGTGTGCGTGCGTGTGCGTGCGTGTGTGCGTGTGTGCGTGTGCGTGTGTGTGTGTTCGCATTAGCCATAGCAGCAATCACAACACAGAGTGGTTACGTTACCGTACTGACAGATTCTCAAGAGGCTTGTCGCAACTTCCGGCGAGGCACTCTCTCCCCAAAAGCCCTGACCTCTGTATTATCTGGGCACCGAGTCATTTAGTCATAGTCGGCAATGAAGCCGCACATACCGCAGATAATGAAACAGTACACCAGGTCATTGCGGACAGCCACAGTCCTATGCCAACCACCTCCACCCACTGTGCGCCCCAACTACTGCTAACATACAACGACATTCTCTCTCACTACCGACTATCCAGCAACAGCTTCCTTCCCATCATAAGCAAGTGGCCAAAGAAGACGTAGTTATAATTCGCCAGCTACAAAAAATTGCGCCCATCTTCCCGCGAGGGAACCCTGATGTGATGCGACGCATCGGGGGGTTCAATTGGTCGTAACGTTGCCTTGAGCGTTTGCGCTGACGCTGGTATTGGATTGTGTCAGCCCACTCGCTGAAGGGACCGTCGCTTCCATCACGTCTTCATCGGAAGAATCAAGTCAAGCACGGAGTCGTCAAGCAAAGTCACGCGGACTCAACGAGAGCGAGCGCTGACTGAACCGCCGCAGGGCGCTACCCGCTTTATATTCACAGCGCCTGAAGGAGAGGAGACAGCGGAGGAGAGTCGCGCATGCGCGTACTTGCGCACCGGAGCAGACGCGAGCGGAGAGAAGCGCGCGCGCAGCTGTTGTTGTTATGCTAATGTGACGGAGTGAGAGTGTTACACACAGCTGTCGGAGAGAAGAACGGGGGAGAGTTGCACATGCGCAGGTGGTGTGCGTCGCGCATGCGCGCACTTGCGCGCGCCGGAGCAGTTGTTAATGCAGCGTTGCGCAGCGAAGCGCGCCCAAACAAGCGCGCCAGCTGTGGTATGCTAATGAGCCGGAGTGAGAGTGTTGCACACAGCTGTGAGAGAGAAGAACGGAGGAGGGATGCGGATGGACGCCGCGACAACGACGCAGGAGGGACATGCCTCAGAGCAAGAGATGCGTCGCATCTAATAACGCCTTTCCCCACAACACGCTCTGGCACAAAATATTCCCCACCCAATACTCTCCTCAGCGCATCTTCTGCCCCACATCAGGAACACTATACCACATAGAGTAGGCATGCTCGAACAAACCAGACCTCCCTCCCAATCCCAACACTAACCCTTCACAGCGGGCGGCGACGCTGACCAGCTCAGACCCTGCTCCCAGCTTCGGCAGGTGAATAGGGCGAAGATGGCCGGCTACAGCCAGGGAGTCCTTGACTGAGGACACCCCTCACTGGTCGGGAGTGACTGTACTCACTACGGACGGAAGTGAAAGCCCCAGTCCTCTTATCATGAGCACGTTCGCATTCGAAGAAAGTGTTACACATGAAGCTTCACGGATGGACGGACGGATGGACGGACGGACAGGCAGACAGACAGAGAGACAGACAGACGGGTTTGTTGGTTTATTCTAAAGCGAAACGCTTTTCCTTATTTAAAAACGGAATGTTCACATCATCCAGCTTCAGGCAAGAGGATAACTACAGGAGAGAACTGAGGGCGGAAATTATGCCGCATGGCCCTTTTCACGAACTTTGAAAAACCGGTCTCCAGTGTAGCAGAATGCGACAGGATAAATATCACAGCTAGGGGAATAAGCACTCCACGATCTCTACGGAAACAACTCCGCAACGACTTGGGAAGACCCAAAAATGGCCGTGAAAAGGTCGCAACGTCTTGGGAGAGGGGTTTTCGGCGCACTATGCGCTCCGGAATCCGTACGTAGTTAGTGTGCAACACATACGTACGTACGCGAGGGGCGGACACTGGACGGCTGTTCGCTGCCGTCATCAATTACTGGTCAAATTAAGCCGTGCTCAGCTTAACGAGCACAGGCAGGGACGTTCGCCGCCTATTAGACGGTAGAGGAGCCTCGAGCGAAGTCGGCTGGCTGCAATTAAACACGCTGCGCTGTAATTTCCGCGCGCACATCTTTGTACGCGTGCGTTAAACCGCCCTTTCGCGCTGGAGCGTTCCTGCACCAGAGCGAGAAAGTAGGGCTAGGGAACAGGTGTACGTTCCCTGTATGTAGTAGTTCTTTATATGTAGTAGTAGAAGAGACAGAGAATGAGAGAGATTGATTTTATTTGTGCTGGAGGACCTTATGTGAAGTGGGAGAAGGATGCATAAGGACGAAGGGGGGGGGGGGGGGGGGATTGGGGTCTTGAATCTACATGGGGTCCTAGCCTGGTGTACATATGAGGAGGCGCCATAAGTCGTCCGAATTCGGGATGGGGAGAAGGGCCAGACTCACGGCTCTGTGCTGCTCGTGCGAGGCAGCTATAAATAGAACTGTGCGCAGTAAGAGACAGCGTGTAAATATGCGCTTGCGATGCGCAAGCTGTCATCGTCCTGAGCTTTCAGAATTCTCATGAGTGCTTGGACAGCTCGCATACTAAAGCTAGGCCTTCACAGCCCCATCCTCACTAATCGAACTAATCGAATCCGATACACATCCGAACTTATCCAAGGTCACCTGTCAAGCCAAAAAGTTAGGCTTAAACTGACATCCGCGGCCAGAGAGCTCATATGGGAACTTCAGTTGTGGACTCCCCAGGGCCAGCTCAAGCGTAGAATACGAGGCTGTGCATATAAATCATGACCATCCCTATCCGTCCCGAACACCATGAAGGCAGAAGACAGGCCAGGGCCGAATCCCAAGATAAACAGCAGCGCAACGACGAAGGGGAAGAGCATACGGACGCAGCAAGTTGCAAACAGAAGAGAGCAATGGTGGCGTTGGTGGTCACGATGAGAGGAAAATGCCTCACCAGCGCAACCATTCCCAGAACAGCGACTCAAGAAGCGGAAGAAGTGGCCACAGCACTGGCTATAAGCAAAACCAAGGCCATGACGATCGTTTCCGGCTCACAGCAGCCATGCAGAAACTTTTTTTGCGATATCGGGGGCCCCAGCAGCGCACCGTATACTGAGAGCAGTCACGTGGTATTTTTCATATTTCGCGGGTTTCCTTTAGCAGTCAGAATAAATGTGTACGCGATTAGTTCATCGCTAAAAATACCGCAGTTAGATGCCCCTCGTGGTTACCTACAAGTGCCTCATTGACACTTTAGTGATTAGGATAGTATTTCTCGAGTTAGATAATTAATTACAATTAGTTAATTAAGTCCCATTAAAGAAAAAAATACTGTCCGCTTCTTCACAGTAGTGCAAACATTATGCACCTGGTTTCCTTCGAGTTACGCCTTTACTCTTTTTTTAAATCGTGGTGCATGATAGCTGGGACACCCTGTATACGAAATACACAGCACTAACTTATACGGGCGCTCAACACGAAGCCAAGAAAGCACGCGCAAATACAGAAAATACAATATATTTGGCACACGTATATGTAGTAGTAGTAGTAGTAGTAACTTTATTTGAGCTCGAGGCGTGTTCAGACGCCAGACGGAGCGGTTCCCAGGTCGCGGGAACCGTATTGGGCCAGCAGCTCCTGGCCCCTGGCCGTCAGCGCGAGCTGGGTCGGCAGGGCGGGGCTGGACCGCAAGGTCTCCCATCGCTCGTGGAGTGGGGTAGGGGGGGTGGAGGGGGGGTGGGGGGGTATAGGGGCCTTTAGTTCAGTGCACTCCGCCAGTATGTGTGCGAGCGTGCCGCTGTTTGTTTTACAGAATGGGCAGCGGTCCCCCTCGGGTTCAGGGTAAAATGTATGCAACAGGACGGGGTGGGCTAGTGACCCCGCCTGGATGCGCCTGAGTATTGTCTGTTGCTCCCTGGTCAGGGTGCGGTGTGGCTCGGGGAGGGTACGCCGCTCGTCTTTGTATTCGTTCGTAATTTCTTTATATGTGAGTGCCGGAGTTGGGGTGTCCGTGTCCTGCCCTGCCCGGAGGGTCATTGCTCGGGCGTGGTAGTCAGCGATGACGTTGCCGGCTACCTTTGCATGGGCAGGCACCCATGTGAGCTCTATGGCTCGGCCCGGTGCCCTCTTTTTTGATAGTATTGTGGCTGCCTCTGAGGAGATCACTCCCTTTCTGAAACCGCTGCAGGCTCTCTTTGAGTCAGTGACCACCACCCCGACGCCCGGTTGAACGAGCGCCAGGGCTATGGCCACTTCCTCCGCTGTCGTGGGCTCCTTAGTCATTACCGCCGCGCTGTTGATGAGTCGTTCTGCATCGGTGACCACCACCGCTGCGCGATTGCTTCCTTTCACAAGAGAGGCGTCTACGTAGAGCACTCCATTTTCTTGTTGTAGTTGCTGGGACACTGCTTTGGCTCGAGCATGCCTCCTACCGTCGTCCTTGCCCGGGGCCATGTTCCGGGGTAGGGGCTTGGTGTTTAAGGTCCTCGTCCATTCTGTTGGTATGGTGGTCTTGATTGTTGCCTGTTCTTTGCGCCATCCTATCTTGTCCAGCACCGCGCGGCCGGGAATTGTCTGGCTCAGGCGGAGACGCTGGCTGGATAGGTGGGCCTCGATGAGCTCGTCAACCGTGTTATGTACGCCCATGGATTGTAAGCGCTGGGTTGACGAGTATATCGGTAAGCCGAGGGCCTGCTTAGTGGCCTTTCGGATGATGGTGTCGAGTGTAGTCTTCTGGGTCTTGTTGAGATTGAGATACGGTGCCGAATATGTAATTCTTGATATTATGAACGCTTGTACTAGCCTGAGGGCGTCGTCTTCCTTCAGGCCTCTGTTCCGGGTGGTGACTCTTCGCAGCATCGCAAGGATCTTCTCAGCACTGTTCTTAATTTTATCGACGGCGGCGTGTGCCTTTCCGTTATCTTGTAGGGTAAGCCCGAGGATTCGGCATTTGTCCGTCGGCGTGATCTTGATGCCTTCGATTTGGATAGCGATGTCAGGCGGGAGCTGTTGGCGGGGTTTGCCGGGTTGGACCACGAGGAGCTCCGATTTCTGTGGCGCGCAGCTGAGTCCGCAGGTCCTCGCGTACTCGTGCACGGTCAGTGCCGCTGCTTGGAGGGTCTCCTCTATCCAACCATCGGAACCCGCTTGTTTCGTCCATATTGTAATATCGTCAGCGTAGAGCGCGTGACCGATCCCTTCAATTTGATCCAACAGGCGTGGGAGGGGTAGCAGAGCCAGGTTGAAAAGGAGTGGTGACAGGACTGCTCCCTGAGGGGTGCCTCGTTCCCCAAGTTCGATGGGTTCCGATCGCTCGTTGCCCACCGAGATTTGCGCCGTACGGGAGGATAGGAAATTCTTGATATATCCGAAAGTGCGTGTGCCGCATCTCGTACCGTTGAGGTTCGTCAGAATGCTTGCGTGTGTAACGTTGTCGAAAGCCCCCTTTAGGTCTAGGGCCAGAATTGCCCTGGGGCTGTTTCTGGTAGCTTGCTTGATGACTAACTCGTGAAGTTGGAGCATCACATCTTGGGTGGATAGTTGTTTCCTAAATCCAAACATTGTCTTTGGCAGTTGATCGGTGTTTTCAAGGTGCGCTTGGAGTCGACGGAGCACCATCCTCTCCATCACCTTTCCCACGCATGAGGTTAGCGAGATTGGCCTCATGTTCTGTATGGCTGGGGCTTTTCCGGGTTTAGGAATGAATCGCACTTCGGCTTCTGTCCATTCTGGGGGGAGCTGCGAGGTCTCCCAAGCCCTATTTATATGTTCGAGGAGGGACTGCGCTGCCCTGCTGCTCATGTTTGTAAGTAGACTGTATGTAATAGCATCTTTGCCAGGGGCACTCTTCTTATTACTATCGTCAATTGCTGACCAGAGCTCCGAAAGCGAGAAGGGCCTGTCTAGGTCCTCGTTATGGGGACCTGTGTATTCTTGTGAGGCCGGGTGTTGCCCCCGCTCCGTCTGTAGATAGTGCTCTTTCAGCGCCTTGATCAGCCGGTCCCCATCTCCGTCATATGTGTTTAATACTTTTGTCAACGAGCGGTGGCTTGCCGTCTTGCTGCCTGTGGGGTCGATGAGGTGCCGTAGCAGCTTCCATGTCTTTCCCACAGACAGCTGGCCTTGGAGGCCGTCGCATATCTGTAGCCAATTTTCTCTACTAAGTTTGGACACATGTTCTGATATGTCTGCGTTGAGCTTAGCTATGCGGCGGGCGAGCTTTGTATTCCGTCTCTGTCTCTTCCAGCGCCTGGTGAGTGAATGCCGCGCTGCCCACATGTGGGCAAGCCTGCTGTCAACAAATGGTACCTTTGTTGCTGTCGCGATTTTCCGGGTGAACTGGTCGAGGATCCGCTTCTGCTTGTCAGCCCATTCCTTGTACGATAAGTGAGATGATGTCGTTTCTTCCGCGTCGTCCTCCGATTGTTGTGTGCATGTACGCATCTTGTCCCAGTCTGTGATGTGGGCTGTTCCCAGCTTGGCTCGAAAGTCAGGACCTCGTACTGTGAGTGTAACAACGCGGTGATCAGAGCCCAGGTCCTCGTCTTCACATTTCCATGTGACGTCGAGTGAACCGCTGAGCCATGACAGGTCCGGTGTGGTGTCTCTAGATGCGCTGTTCCCTCTTCGTGTTGGTACTCCAGGTTCGTTGAGTAGCGTTATATCCAGGGCCTCCATAGTCTTGACTAAGGCCTTTCCTCTCTTTGATTGAAACCTATATCCCCATAGTGTGTGTGGTGCGTTGAAATCCCCCAGGATCAGAAGTGGCCTGGTCCTGGCCAACCTCTTCGCATCCAACACAACTCGGTCGAATTCGTATTGTTTTTGCGACGGTCTACAATAGACACTCATGATAAAGATATTACTTTTGCTGCCAATTTCCTGCGCATGTATTTCAACCAGCGTGTGTTCGCACCCCGCTTGCGCTGTCAGGTGCTGTGTTGCTGCTATGCGATTTTCCACAAGAATCGCCGTCCCCATTGTGGTGGGGTTGGTGTACGTAACGTACCCTGATACCTTCAGGATTCCTCTTGTCTCTTGTAGAGCAATGATAGCTGGTCTAAGTTCTACTGTGTTCATATATAGTGCTAGTTCCATGCCTTTGTTCCGGATGCCTCTGCAGTTCCATTGGAAAATTGTCGTGGGCTCATTGCTGCCCCGCCGTCTCTTACTGTGCTTGGAGTTTGAGGTCATTATCCTCGCTGTTCGTGACTTCAAGCCTTCCGCGCCGCTTGGCAATGGCTTCTTTTATTCTACCCATTCGTTCTTTCTTCAGTGACATGGATCTCATCCTGATCTCCAATGCTGCAATACGTGATGCATGTTTCTTGTACTTAACTTCAAGTGTGCCGAGCCGGTCTTCTATGCGCCTTAGTGCCGTGAGGATGACCGTTTCCCCGTGCGTAAGTTGCTTCTGCTCCTCTGCCGGCGGCTGTGTGGCTAGTTCCTTGACTGTAGTGTCCTCGGCTTCCATGGCCTCTTGCCTGTGTTGGGACTGCGTCGTGCTTGAAGTCGGAGGGGGTGACCTCCTGCAGGGCATTTTGCGCGGGCCCTCCGCCGCTGGTATCTCTGCCTGGTCCTTTAATGCTCCCTGACCTGGTCCTTTTGTATATTACCCCCAAGTTACGTCGCAGAGCTTCAAAATGTCTATAAATACTTTATAAGCAGAAGAAAACATTCATACTCCAAGCGGGATTATGGTCCCAATATCCCTCTAAGAATTTTGTTTCCTTTCCAGGACCTTTTGCGGCTTCTTGCCGATGTTGCACTGTTTGACGACCAGTTTCCTTTTTTAAACTTGCTTAAACCTATTTTTGCTTGCACCTCATCTGGCGGCGACGTCGCGCCGGTAGGGCCTCTTTTTGGCAACTGCGCTTGATCAGGCGACGACACTTCGTTGCTGAACCTTCTTGAACTCCTTTCTAATGCCGGCTCCCTGTGCGTCGACATCTCGCCGCTGAACTTTCTAGCACTTCTGTCGGGTTGGAACTCGCTTGGCGACGACATAGCGTCGTTGCACTAAGACTTCTTGTTAACTGCGCTGCAGCCTGCGCTGACATCCCGCCGAGCCTTCTTACACTTCTGTCCTCGTGTGGCGGTGACGTCACGTCGTAAGCCTTTCTTAATTTTCCCAAGCTTCTCGTCAACAGCGTCTCGTTGTAACACCCAGTGATCTGCGCCAGCGACCTGCGCTTATTCAGAATGCGCGACGGGGGGCGTTCGAGCGTCTTCACCATTTCTTCGAGGAGTTCACGTTTGATGTCGGCAGTACCGACGGTCGGTGTGCGATGTACGCCGCGATGAACTCTCAGCGCTAGAGATCCGTGTCGTCTTGACACTGACGTCAATGGGCATGTGGTACAACAGCCAGGTCGCTCGGTACTCGAGTACCGATATCAGTGCGAAGAAAAGATCCTCGCGACCCTCGGCGCGCAGCCCCGAAAACGGGGCGGCAAGCACACCTCCCAGTGGACGGACGCGAACGACAGGCTCTCGACCGTTTCTCGCACGGGCGTGGGGAAAGCCTCGGTGACGTACACCAAGTTGAAGACCGCGGTCACGAAGTAGGTGGTTTCGGCGGCGACCAGGATGACCATGTGCGCGAGCGACTGCAGTGACCGACCAGCGGAGAATGCGACGCTCAGGAGGCTGCACGAAGTTCCCGTGCAGGCGAAGGCGGTGAGCACCAGCCGCTTCCGTGACGACCTGTTGAAGACGGGCAGCATGGCGACGGCGGCGAACACGTTGGCTACCAAGGAGACGTTTTGCACCCGCACAGTCACCTTCCGCGCCTCCGAGGCCACCAGAAGCGCGTAGTAGGCGAACATTATGGAGAAGGTTCCGCTGAAGCTCACCAGCGCGCGGCGTCGCATGACGTTTGTGCCAAAGTCACCGGGGACCTTCCTCCCTCGGTCACCACCCCTCCCCAGAATTAGCCCTTGCGGCAATAAAACTTCTCTCTCTCTCTCTCTCTCTCTCTCTCTCTCTCTCTCTCTCTCTCTCTCTCTCTCTCTCTCTCTCTCTCTCTCTCTCTGTCTCTCTCTCTCTCTGAGTTTTGACCACTCCTCCGTGCCCGACATGAAGCGGAGCTTCTCTTCCCTCTTGGCCACTGGTACACAGGGGCCGAGCACCCGGAAGCCGTTGGCCCTGGCCATGGTGTTCATGACCGATTCAGCGTTTTTCAGCCGCCGTTTGGCAATAAGCCAGCGCGGGGACTCACTGCTTTGTAGACTGCAGAGATGCTGTCTTTTTCTGGGACATTTTACAGCGAACGCTCAAAAAAGACATGGATATTACGCCTTTCTCTATCCGATTTTTGCCATTCGACTATCCTGGTGAGCCACCTTATGACATGTTCGTGTTGATTGGTTTGTACAGTCTGTGGCGATGCCGCTTATGTGATAGGCATGCTGAGCCACCAAGATCAACTAATTCTTATTTCCGAGAAACTGTGGCATTTGTACATAGTGTGTATAGTTCGCTTGACCAACCACCTGACTGATTCCCTCTTTTGAACGCTTGTGTGTGTTTGCCTGAATTTTGATGTATATTTGCTTCTCATAACTTCAGTGTATTCTTTTGTTTGCTTGTATTCCTCGTACTGCAACGTCTGAGCGTATTCTCCCATGTAATAAAAGGAAAAAAAGGACTCAGTAGTCCAGAGGTAGAATCATGAGTTTCGACGCCAACGACCTGGGTTCAAACCCCAGCAGTGGCGAAATTTTGGCAAGACCCATGATTATTTTTACAGGAATTTGTTCTTTCGCCTCAGTTCTACTTACTCTTTTCGTAAATAAAGGTGCATCGTTATTTTTTAGTTCGATTTTGTGTCGGGACGCGGCATATCAACCCGTTTATATAACTTTCTGCACCGAACGGAAAGTGCCTGGCTTGTACCTATTTCTGAACCGAATATCGCGTAAGGTGGTGTGAAGTCAATTTCGCATAATAATGGCGCACACCCACATGCGGGGATCGGACAAGGTTGCCAATGCATAAGATAACGAGCAGAAGAAAGGCTTTAGTCGGTTTGTTGAAGAGAAAAAGAAAAAAAAATGTGGTTGATTCCTCTTTCATAAGAACCGACAAAACACAAAACTTAAAGGGGCCTTCACAGGAGCAGTTGAATGTTAAAGGAATTTCCTTCTGGTGCGAAGGGTTCGCGAGCCTGACCCCGCCAGACGAAGTGACAGTGACACGCAAGAAACAAAAAAACAGGGGAGGGTGCCTCAATTCAAGCGCGTCCCCCGTACACGAAGGCGCCGGCATCGAGGCGCCAACTGTAGGCGCTCAATAGCGTCATGATGCGCTACTTCGCTTCGCCTCTTCTAAAGGGCGCGCACCATCTGAATGAGTCATAGAGAAAGACATAAGGCGCGTTCGTAGCATATGCTCACGTCTCGGTTCGTAGTGCAGTGGGAAGAGCGCCACGTACCCCCTGTTGCGGCCAGATAGTCGTGGGATCGAAACCGGGTGCCGCCGCGTCCTTGGCACTTTTCCTGGCGGCGTAACTTCCGTGACGGATATCACGTGACCAAAATCTTTGTGTAGCCGGGCATAAAACATTTTCGTGTTAAAAAAGAGGAGAGGAGTCGGAACACAAAATAAAAAGTCGACCTGACCTGAACAGTCCTAGCACGGCAGAACAGTCCGAGCACGGCTGGTCTCTGAAATGAATTGGCGGACGACGTGACAGACGTCTTTGTGGCCGTGTTCCAGCTTTATGCCCCCGGAAAGACAAATTGAGACATCGGCAGCCCTAGGCGTCGCTGGGGAGTCTCCAGCAGCCTTCTTCGAGGATTGAAGAATCGGCGGCAAAAAAGGCAGAAATGTTCTAGATATTTAATTCATTTTCAAAGGTGGCACTAGGGAGAGGTAATCAGGTCTGCCCGATATAGGTATCGATTAGGGGAAGGAACCCCACAACGAAAAGAGGACAGCAATACTTCCCACGAGCGAGTTTGGCAGAGGCTTCTTTTTCAGCGGAATCTGAGGAGTTCAAGCTCAAAAGACGTGGCATGCAGCGCCTGACCAGGGGCATCTTTGGCCAACAGGCACACTGGCGATAACGGGCTAGCAACACTCAAGCAAATGCGAGAAGCAGCTCTACAACAGGCAAAGCCAATGCCATTTCAGCCAACATATCTGCGGTTTCATTTGTTATAGAGAGAGATGGAGAGAGAAAGGAACAAACATTTATTAAATGGTGAGCAGGAGAAAGTTCTTAGGGTCTCCACCCAGCGACAGTCATCATTATTCCAAAATGCCTTGGTGCTGGATCTTCGTTACTATCATATTAATAATTACGGTGGGTACGTGAATATCAGATGAATAAAGAAGTGTGTGTGTGGCAGTTCTTCATGGAATGCATTAGCATTGGATTGGTATTGAAACGGTAACGCTCAAAATTTTTAAAAGCCCGGCTAAGGTGAGGCAATAGCAAAATCATTACCTTGTGCCGACGACCACCCTCCAGTTTTTTAACCTAATTGCAGTATCTTACAGTTGTTTGAAACTGTGCTTAGCACAATTAGGGGCTGCTCTGGCGACTCGGGCTCAAATCCTGCACGAACTTAAATGTCTGCTTATTTATTCTCTCTTTAAAGTGGCGGCCATATTGGTACTAGTCATGTTGGCGCCGATGGCAACAACGACGTCGTCACTACTACGGTCACTTTTGGCGTTTGATGAGACACCTACACCTTTCGCCTTAAAAATCACCCCCAGGCCAGAATTCCTAGTCCGAAGCGTTTCTATCTCGAAAATATTGGTGAAATAAAACAGCATTTTAATTCAAAAGCACTGGAAAAAATTCACCTTGAGGACTCGATGAGAATGCGAGTAGTCTTATTAGTTAAGAAATAGACGCGGGTTTTTCAGAAGATGTTAACAGCGACCACGAGATATTTGTGGTTGAACTGGTTCCATCTCGATGCCGCCTAGGCTGTATATTTGGTAGATCTGTTAGGTGTGCCTGAAATAAATAAAAAATTTGCACTCCATTGGTAAAATGTCTTCTGGTGTTTTAGATTCCGACGTTGATGAGTTCCGCGGAGATCATTTGATGAAAAAAAAACACGGCTAACGATTACTAGAATCTCTAATTGGAAATTTATGCCCAGCGAGAACTGCACTCTTTTCTATGCAGCGGCGCATAGCCGCTGCATCTTAGGAAGTGATCGCGTGATCAGTGAACCCACGATGGCGCGCACTACTCCGCCGTTATCTCGCCACGCGTCGCCGCCGCCTAGAATGTTGTCGTAAATCATGTTTGAACCTCCCGCGCCAATTTCGCGTAGCTCGGATGAGCCACGTAACGGGTAGGAGAGGTAGAGAGAGTTGCTTTATTGAAAGAGAAAGGAGCAACGAGGAAGACATTGAAGGACCTGTGTACGTGCATCACGCAGCGCGTGCTGAGCTTCTGTGGGGCCGCCTAGGCATGCCGTCCTCCCTCTCCCACTTTCGTCACACTTTCCTCCTCCGCTTTTCTTTTGTCTTCGGTGTTTCCTTCGTTCGCTCGATTACGAGGCCGAAGAAGCCGCTAAACCACAGTAGCGGACGCTTAAATGGTGCGCGCTAAAACTACAAGGATGTACAACTAAAACCCTTACCCCAGCTCTCTCTTAACGGATCCATCCCAACCTGGGCTATTTAATGCCCCACTTTTGCCTCGAAGAGGATGGTTACCAACACAAAATGTGTTCTTGCAGTGACGTACTTCTTAGCAAGTACTAAACTTTTATGGAGCTCACTACACTATGGACCCCACTACACTACGGACCCCACTTCGGTTTATTACTCTGGGACCCCTTTCTGTATTGACTATATTCTGGTCATGTACCATTCTATAACAACAACAATAAAGTTCTATTCTATTTCATTCTATTCTATTCCTGTCTACAAAGCGCAGAAATAGTATTGTAAAATTTAAATAATTAACGCAATGCACCCTACGACATGGTACAGTCACTAACGCTAGTCGTCTAGTAGTCGCAACCCGCATCATCATAACATCGCTGCGTCAACGTATATTCAGGGCGGGAGGATCGATTCCTTGTGTGATCAAACCGAAGCGGTACGTGAGCATTCTCGCGATTGATTTCCGCAGGCAATCAATCGTGAGGGTCCCTCAGAGTTTCCCGTGAGTCCCTCGGCAGCCCCTCCGGAGATCGGCTTTCTGAGTATCCGTCTTTCGCTGGCAGTTTACGCTAATTCGCAGCGAGAAAGCAATCTTGCCGTTGTTGCTCGCTCGAGTAACACTTAAGCGTCGCTCTCCAAGGAATCGCACGCCGTATCCGGAGGAAATCATCAATGCGGTGAGGCCCGCGGGAACTCGGTAATGCGTGCGGGCACGGGCAGTTGCCGTTCGGGGCTTGATTCCTGATTGGCGATGGGGAAATAAATGCACTGCAGCAGACGAGCTCAAGGGCGGCGCCTTTTTGTCACTGGTACCCCGAGTAATTCTTAATGAGGACGATGCCCCCTGGCACAACTTGATCACCCCAGCGTCGACATTTCTTTGATCGGACATGTGGTGATAGGGTTTGCCCCGCTTCTAACAACATCAGAATGCCATTCCCAGCTTACCCGCTCAACAGGCGAACCGCTCGGAAGTTTAGCAAAACTATATTTCGCGCAGAGCAAGGAGCCAAATTGGATGCAAACAGTATAAAAATACTTTGCGGAACTCGAAATTGTTTTTGTGTAACTCGTTGTCAAAAGTTCCTGACCATACATTTAAGGCTGCGTCTAGTCTCACGGAAGCCGTGAGAATTACCGTAAAAACCCGCGTATAATACGAACCCGCGTATAATACGAGGTGTAATTCGGGGACAGCAAAATCAGAAAAAAAAAGTTTTCATCCACATATAATACGAGGTAAAGCGCACAGAAAACATTTATTTGCACTGCAGTTATCCTTCAGTCATTGTCAGTTTTCACTGGCACTGTCTCCCGACGTCCGTTCAGTCATCGTCAGGTTCACTGCCGCTGTCTTCTGAAGTCGCCTTGTTGGAAATGTCTTCCCACAGAAAGTGGTCCTCAGTGCCATCAAGGGCGTTCGAGATGCCGCATTTCTTAAAAGAGCGACTGACGAGCTCCTCTGGGATGCTGGCCCACGCATCCGCGATCCAGACACAAAGCACTGCTGGAGAAGCCCGCGTCAGCCATCCGGTAGCTGTCACTTACGGGTCTCCTGACCTCATCCACTCTTGGTAGCAGGACCTGATGCAGTCTTTGAAAGGGTTGTTGATGCAAACGTCTAGCGGTTGCAGCTGGGATGTCATTCCTCCTGGAATGACAATGAGCTCGATGCGGGGTTCGCGCAACAACTTATTCCCGGCATCGTCCAAGTGGCAGCGAAAGGCGTCCAACATGAGCGCTGACGGGAACCCCCAGCAGTGCTCCAGGCCGCCGACACCACACAGACTTTATCCAGTCAAGCACCAGTTGCTTTCTCCACCCGCGAATGCTGCCTTCGGTGACGCCGAACTGCCGTCCTGCGGCGCAATTACTGATGGTCTCGGCACATAAAATAACTTTTCTTTTTATTGCCGTTGAATACTGCCTTCATGCACCCGACATCTTGATAGAGTTGCGGGGAACGTGCCGATCCTTCGCGTGGTAAAAACAATCAAAATGGCGTCGGCTGACAGAAGCAGCAGCCAGCTAACGCCACCGCGAGAAGGCCCACCCTCCGCTGAAACCGAAACCGAAAGTGCAAATTTTCGGCTGAAAACTTTGGGATCCACATATAATACGAGGCAAAAATTTTACATAGTAAAATTTGGAAAAAAACCTCGTATTATACGCGGGTTTTTACGGTACCTCCAGGAAATTCTCACGCCAGTTTCCATAAAAGCTGGCTGGCCTAAATTTCGCTGAATAATATTACTTCCCAACGTAACCTGACATAACACAACGTCGTCGAACCTAACGTGACCTAACTGAACGCATCAGAACCTACCCAAATCCAGCCCAAATGCAACAGCCCTAATCTAACGCAGCCCAACGACACAGAACACAACTAATTCAACCCATTCTACAAGTCCCATGCGTGGATCTATTGATATAGCAAAAACCAGAGTAAAAAAGCATTAACAAAATCACGATGCCAGAAAATTTTCGAAAGCTAAATAAAACAAAGAAAGAACTTCGCAACGCAGGGCTCGAACGCGACCCTCCCCGTTTAAAAGCCAATATTATACCACAGCGCTACAGGGAAAGCTGCGAACACAGTTTTTTAGGGAATATTTATCCAAGAGAATCTCCGAGGAGCGTGCTTAGCCGATGACGCGACGGCCGTCAGAAAGTTCTGCCGGTAATTCTTACGGTTGCCGTTATAATACCCACAACATAAATTTAAAGCGGAAAAGTGATATTTTGCATGGTGCAAGGACCCGACATCGCTATGAACAATGAAAATACTTTGCAGAACTCTAAGTGGTTTTTGTGTAAATTGTAGTCAAAAAGTTACTGCGCATGAATTTACAAGTGGTGGTTTTCATGGCTCTAGAATGTGGTACAGCAACATGCCAAGCTTGAAACGGCACGGGAAACAAGACGTTGCCTTCAACATTAGCTGTACCAAAATTATTTGAGTTACACTAAATAACTCAAGAGTAATTGCTTCTGAAAAAATTAAAGCCGTTCCACTCAATGTGAAAGCTGTCGGAAGTGCAGAGCAGTGATTCGCCATAATGGGCTGTACCACCGTTATCCGCTTACAGCTAACACCGCATGCAATTAAAATTTCCCGCCTTCGCAGTGCTCGTCCGCCCCCTGCCTGAAACTGCGACAGCGGACGTTCTGTTCTCTTTGTGCTTTTCTCCCCGCACGTGCCCGCGTTGCACTGCCAAATTTTTAGTTTATATCGTAAAAACCAACCCAACGGGCATCCTTAACTAAAAAAACGCGGGTGCTGCCGGTTAATTACGTATAGACTTCCTCAAATTTACGTATGGTTTTCTTTGCCCTAAACAACGGCAAGATGTATGACAAGCGCCAGCGTTTCACGAGCTTCGAACGCTTATGACTATATAAACCGCTTGGCTTTCGAAGCCTCCGCGGTACTCCGCGAACAACAGCGTTACCCCGGGACGCCACCTTGGTGCTCTATATACTTGGGTCGAGCGAGCGAGCTAGGACGACAAGGCGATTGTGAGTACCCAGAAAGTTGCACCTGGATAGTGTCGCAGCTCTGCGTATGCAGCCCCGCTATCGACGATGCAAAAGAAAAACCCTTTCTTGATATCGTACGGGCCTTGTCCTCGGAGGCCACAGCACGCATCGCGGACAATAGCGATAAGCATTCTAGACAATGGGAGGCCATGCTGCTCAGCTCCGACCCGGAGACTGAACGCAGCCTTACCCAACTGGCTGAAGATGCCGGTAGGTAGAACGCGTCTGATGCAAACAAGAATTAACAGCGCGCCGAGTCTTTCCTTCTTTTGTATTCTTTTTTTGTAGCGTAAGCTACACTGGCCGAGGTTCAGCTATAGCGAACTATTCTAGTTCACTATAGTTCAGCGGTATCGCGTGTGCCGTGAAGGGCCGTTCTGCGCAAGCGCGAGAAGCATTGGATTGGTTTGAATCGGATCGGATCGGACTGGCTTGGATTGGACTGGATTCGCTTGGATTACATTTTATTTGGATTTGATTTGATTGGATTGGATTGGATTAAATTGGATTGTGCTGGATTGAAATCCAATCCAATTGGAGTACGGGTGCTGAACCTTAGCTCACGCTACGTATATCCTGGCATAGCCGAGCTAGCCGAGCTAAACCACTGGTAATTTTTTAAAGACGATAGTTTTTCTTGGGCTACTGAAACCCAGAAATTTTGGTCTGTCTGTATGTCTGTCTGTATGTTCTGTCCGTCTGTCTGTCTGCGACTCGATTCAGCCACCCGGTCAAAGCGAAACAATGCCTGCGCAATAGTCTTATATAGTCACAGCTAAATCTACCCGTCTATGTCCGGTGTAATGTTCATACTCGTCAACATTGTTGAAGAAGAAGACATTACGGAAATATGAGACAACAAATCAATACGTAAGTGATATTTGCAGTGTTCCTTTATAAAAAAAATCAAACATGCCTGACTTTTGCGAAATTAAATACTTCATCAACTGCAGAAAAAGAATTCACTCCGCCGTCGCCTGCTGTCACCCGCGCCACTATAGCTTCTGGCGCTACTTTAAGAAATCAACCGGCAACAGTTACGCAAGGTTCCACTAGATAAGTTCCACGCTCTGCTTGCAACGCACGTGGAGTAGGGAAACGCGGTTCTATAAACGTTGAAGTAAGGCGCCTCGATTAACGCGCGTCTTCGCCGTACGGCAGCGTTCGCATCGAGACACCCGGTTTGGAGCAGTGGAACGCGGGAAATTTAAAATTATTTAAGCAAATCTTTGGCGTCTTTACCTTGGGAGGAGCGCGACGCAAGAGGAACAATATGAGAGGTGAGCGGGAAAGCGAAGGGAGGCATTTACTTCGCAAAAGCCGATAAAGACTATCGTCTTTTGACGGCATTTGCTACGAATGGAGCAGATAAGCGGCCAATTTTTTTCTGAAGCAGTATATGCAACAACGCGCGCAAAGTTCCTGTTTGTGTTTATTTAATTCTCATGCACACCATGGAAGAAACTGCGCTTAAAGTTTCGTCCTTTATTTTTTTCTGATTCACGTACCGCTCTCAAACACGCGGGACGCTATGGAACGCCATGGACGCTTTTTTTCGGAGGGTATCCCTGTGAGCATTCTATGCATGCACAACGTATAGAGCCCAAAAGAAGGTGCGTGATTCCCACATGGTGAACCGGCAAATACTAAGCGCAACTAAATGAGAAAATACGAAATACCAGTGACGGCAGGCAATACGAATAGCTGACAACTGTATCTTCGCAAAACTAGACACCATTCACTAGCACTCAATAAAAAAAATTCGGCAGAAATTCAAAGAATTATTTACTAATGCGTAGCATTCCTATGCCGCTTGTCTTGAGTTTTCCAGCCAATTTTTTTGGTTTTTCTAAATCGTGTCCTACCAATTATTTCCATTTACGCTATTATAAAGATTCTAAGTGGAATTTTTGCGAAATATGCATTATTGCGGAAATCCAGAGCGTTACATGGTTCGCCATTTTACGTATTTTATAATATTTTTCTTGCTTTTAGTGTTTCAAAATTTATTTCGTCCAGTTATGTCATTTACGCTAATATAAAGATTATAGGTTGAACTTTCGCAAAATCTGCATTATTGTGGAAATGCAGGTCGTTATTCGATTTGCCATTTTCCGTATTTTTCGTACTTTTGTTATTTATTCTTTATTTCAATATGTCGTTCCCCAGTTATATCCATTTACGATATTATAACGATTACAGGGGAAACTTTCGCGAAATCTGCATTGTTGTGGAAATGCAGGGCGCTACAGGGCTCGCCAATTTTCGTAATTATTTTATATTTTTCTTCTAAGTCTTTCAAAATTTCGTCCCAACCATTATCTCCATTTACGCTATTATAGCGAATAAAAGTGAAACGTTCCCGAAATCTTCATTGTTGCGGAAATGCCATGCTTTATACGTTAGGCCATTTTCCATATTTTTTTTTATAATTTTCTTATTTTTAGTTTTTTCAACATTTCCTCCAACAAATTATCTCCATTCACGTTATTATGACGATAACGGTTGGTACTTTCGCGAAATATGCATTATTGTGTTCATGCAGGGCGTTACACGGTTCTCCATGTTCCGTAATTTTTTTATATTTTTCTAGATTTTCTAGTTTTTCAAACTTTCGTGCTACCAGTTATGTCCATTTACGCCCCTGCAGAGATTACAGGTGGAACTTCCACGATATCTGCATTTTTGTGGAAATGCAGGGCTTTACACGGTCCTGGCTCTGGGGGTACTCGGCAAACAATGCTACGCATTAAAAATATTTTTCCTCGGGCACTCCCTCGCGCTTACGCTTAACACTCGTCCAAACCACTCGCACTCGCTCATTCAGACAGGGCAAATGTTTGTGTCTAAGTACCCCAAGAAAGATTATCGTCTTTAAAATCCCTCGTGCAAGAGCGCTGGCGTTTGAAGCGGTGCTGCTAAGGAAGAAAGCCTCCGAACGAAGCCACGGAAAGCGACCGGGTGTCTGGACACCAGTGACGAAGCGTCTGTGCGCCGCTTGCGAAGCACTTCACCCGGCGCAATGACGCTGCACTTGAAGCCCAACATCGCCATTTCCCGGTGTCACCGGCGCTATCGCTAGCAGTTCACGGGGTATAGACAGGGTGGTGCGAGGATGAGTGGAACCCTTTAAAAAATTTTCCTGAGTGAACCGCCGCTCTGTTCGCGTTCAAACTTCACACGAGGGTCGCATTTTGTGGTCTATTTTGTTTGACTCCGGGAAGAAAGACGGTACTTACCTGTTTATTCTGAGAAAAAAAAAAAAACGATTTTCGCATATGGGAAAATGGGAGCCGATTTGGACATGCGAGCCAGCGCAAGCTGATCTTCGAACGAAGGCGCCATCCGGGGTACGCAGAGCGCAACGCACGTTTGGGATTCACGATAGGAAGGAGCCTAATGGTGCTTTTAGAAGACGATCAGAAAACCTCTTTCGCCTCTAGTTTACGATGATGACAAATGCTTGCATAACAGCTGATACCAATCAAATTAAAATATTCCCGCGACTGATCGTTGACAAACGTTGGACTTGTTTCCTTACCTGCTTTCACAATTTCTGATCGTCTGCTCCCTCATTTGGCTCCTTCCTACCGCAGAAGGAGCCAAATGAGGTAGCAGACGATCAGAAAACCTGCTTTTACATACACCATTTTGAACGCGGGTGGCGCTTTGTGTGAAGTTTGAGCGCGAACTGAGCGGCCGCTCACTCAGGAAGTTTTTCAAAGTGTTCCAATTATCGTCACACCACCCTGTATGTTCCATATATCTGTATATGTAGACGTTTTTGAGAGAGTTTTTTAGAGCTATTTTAAACCGTACTAACCCGTTTGCCAATTTCAAAAACTACAAAGGGATTTACAATATGCTGTTACAAAAAACTTACGAAATGATGACACTGGTGTTTGCTGTGTGTGTTAGGGTAATTTACAAACGCATTCACGAAACACAAAGCGCAACAAGGTGCACACAGTGCAGATTTTAAAATGTTGCTATTTCTCTAACCCGTTTGCCGAAGGTATTGTGGAAATCATTCAATCCCCATGCATGAGCGGATAACACACTGTTTCCATTCAAGGGAAAATGACAGTATATATGGTAAGCTTACCGGCAACCTAGGTTCCATGCTAATCCATCCTTCGAGCCAGACGGGGGCACACAAGTTCCGTAGAAAGCTACTTGCATCATCATTCGTCACCGCACAAGTCCCAGAACATGTCCTCTAAGTTGCTCATCCCCTGGAGTCTCCTCCATCACTTCTCTGACACAAAAACTAACCTCAGCGCGCTGTGGCCCCTACGCGCAAACTTTTTGCTGTGGCCAACTTTCCCACCAACATTGAAAACGGTAAACCTAACTAGTCGCCACCTTTTGGAACCTCCAAACAGCGGGAGAATTCTTTTCCTCACAATTGAGAGGGTAGCGTATATCAACGGAAACTGCAAAGCGCCACCGACGGATATCAGTCGTCGTTTAGTCCACAGAAAACGACCTGAACCACGTTTCTGTCACTGGTACAAATATCTGCACAACTCGAACACCCGTCGAGAAAGGTATACGCAACAATTTTCCCGACGTTTCCATGCAGGAAACCACGTAAAACAGCCCGAAATCCAAAAACGAGGAGGAGGCATACTGCGAGCGTCCCAGAAGCGCTCCAGCTGAAGCATCGTCTGCTAGCGAAGGCAACAGGCTGTCTGGACAGACGAGCCGTCTCAGCGCGGCGGGCGGTGCACTTGCACCGGCGTCAGGCAGAAAATGAAATTCGCCACGTCATGGTATTACCCGCGTTGTCGCAGGCAACTCGCGGGCGCTTGCATCCTAGAAGAATTGCACATCATTGCAATGTCCGAACACGACAACCGTGTTCTCTTTGAAACGAACTGGACGGCTCTTGTCCCGCGTTTGGGAACACCCGAAATGCCGTGATGGAGGGCGGAAGAAAAAAAAAAAAAAAAGGGCACCGCTGCATGCTAACGAAAGCCGTCATGCACGATGATTACCGATAGAGAAGCAGCGCTGAACCACTTCTACGCATGCCGAATAATTGTAATTGAATCGTGTTGATTAGGTTTAGTGGTTAAGCCGCACCATTAGCTCAGTGGCTAAGGCGTTGTGCTGCTAATTCCAAGGACACTGATTTTATCCCGGCCGCTGCCACCGTTTTCCGATGGCGGCAAAAAACGAGAACGCCCATGTGTCAGGATTCGGCAACGAAATTTCGCTTTGCCGAGAAGCGTATTCTGCTGAACAATCCTTCTGGCGGACTGCGACAAGAATAAATGTATGGCGGCGAGAACGTAGAATGTACAGACGGACCATTGAAGCACGCCCATCATATTTCGCGACATTTACCATATGCCGTATGCCCGCCCACGCCTCATGTGATGTCCCAAGCCGAGACCCTTGAGGAACCAATAAATAAATAAATAAATAAATAAATAAATAAATAAATAAATAAATAAATAAATACGAATGAGCGACATACAGCTTCGCTGTAAAGAATGACTTTAGGGCCGCCAATTTATCTATTAAAATTTGTGATAACGGATTGTTGGATAATGTAAAACAATAAACTGTAACGCAATCCAAATCTGCGAAACGTAAGGAATAGAATACTTTTTATTGGGTTATAATTACACGGACTTTCTGTGCGAGGACACATCAGCAAATGGAGCGCACGTCTCAGAGCATGGCGATTTCGGTATAAAAAGACATTCTGGCGTGCCACTGATTGGCTGGGAAAAGAACAACAATAGGCCTGTTCGATTTACGGGCATTCTCGCAGCCCGCGGGCTGCCAGAAGCTTGCTCTCGGGCAGAAAGTTGCGTCATGATTACGTTGTTCAAGCGCCTCGGGATGCACCGAAAGCCGGGACTGAGCGCTGCGGAACAACTTTTTTTTCGGTCATCTGCTACAGTTTCAGCGGCAAAATGTCGGATGAAGCACGAAGTGCGCTCGCTGCTCTGCCCGACGCGTTGTTTGCGGACCGCCGTCATTTTGAAGGTACGATTGCTAAAAGTACGATTGCGAAGCCGAAATTTTCTGTGTGCGTCGCCCTCGCGATGGTCCAGCGGGAAGAACGGCACCGCGATACCCATCTATACGGAGAACATTGTGCCGACCTACCCGGAGTTCCGAGTTCAGGAGACTGTTTCACCTGTCGCGGTGCACGGTGGAAGCCCTGGTTGCAGAATTCTACCCCGAAGACCTGCGAGGAAGCCCCGAAATGCCTGCCCAGAAGACAGTTCTGATTGCCCTGTCGTAAATCGGTACACAGGGTACCATCTACATGATCGCGAACTCGGCGTTAGCGATTTATCTGTGCACGCCGCAGTCTACCGAGTCATAGGATTTGTACATTTCTATCAGCGGACGGGAAATATTCTGGCCCGACTGAGGAGTGCCGCATTTCTAGACCCTCGGAGTCCGAAGGAAGCTACTACAATCGCAAGAAATTTCACTCCATCGTACTCCAGGGGATCTACAATGCGGACATGGTGCTCATCGACGTGTTCGCCGGCTTTTCTGGCAGAGTCCACGACGCCAGAGTGCTGCGGGAGAGCTTTTTTTTTCTTTCCAGAGGAATAAATGAAAACTTCCATTCATTGAACGCGAACAACCAATGTACTCGCTGAAGTAATAAACACAGACATGGCTTCATCTAGAATTGTGACGCCGTTTTCGCCCACGAGCTGAAATAGGCCCTCCATGTCTGTTGGAAGACGAACCGCAAATGACCGTTTAGGAGCGAATCATGTCATTTATCTTATCGTTAAAAAAAAAACGGGTGTTGCAATGCGAAAAATAAACTGAAATGTGCGCAAAAGTAACTTTTCATATCAAATAAATAAACTCCAAACCATCAAATCCGAAAGAACGAGAAATATTCGCAATTTTATTTTGAAACTCGCCGAGCCGCTCTCCTTTTGTCGTCTGCTAGCGGCGTACGAATAGGAATACTTTGGCTGCTTCGAACGAATACGTTTCCTCATTTGACGAAATTGCGACTAATGTAGCCGACCCAGAACTCCGCTCTATGTCAGTTTTCTGGCGAACCTGGTACGTTCTGCCATATGGTATGGGGTTGTCAGAAAAAACTAAGTTTGACAGAATTCCTGCCCGTCTTATGAGCAGTGGGAGAGCGTGTTGTCCAGTTCCAGTCCGGAAGACCAGCTTCGGTTGGTTGAAAGGGCTGTAGCGCCTGGCACCACGAGTGGGGTCCTGAAAAGAGGACACCACTCCACATTTTGTTTGCTAATAAAGAAGTTTATTCTCTCTCTCTCTCTCCCTTCGCGCCCCCCCCCCCACAGGACCGGCTGTGCAAAATACAGCAAAATACTAGAAGTAGCCACCCGTATGTATTCAGAGCCGTGCTTGCCAACATCTGTTTTGCACCTGTCGAGATGGAGTGGAGGTAGAACGCCGGTTCCATCTTGCAGTCGCTGGTTCGAACCGCCCCTGGGACGTTCGTTTTCGTAGCGTAAGCTACACTGGTCGAGGTTAAGCAGTTAAGCGTGGACCTTCAAGGGCCGTTCTGCGCAAGCGTGAGAAGCATTGAATAGGATTGGATTGGCTTGGATTTGGATTAAATTGGACTGTGTTGGATTGAAATCCAATCCAATTGGAGTACGGGTTTGTAGAGAATTGGGTCTGCACATTCGCCGGTCTGCGCATTCCAGGGGAGTGACGTCATAGCCGCGGCAGAGGCACTGGCTCCGGCGCGTGCCTAGCTGTGCGCTTTCGTTGCGCAGTAGCCAACTCTGACGCTGCGCCGGAGCCGCTTGATAGCCATTTCGCGTGGCTCCTGGCGAGCTGTGCTGCGCATGCGTGAGGAGCAGGACTGGACTGGACTGGACTGGACTGGACTGGATTGGATTGGATTGGATTGGATTGGATTGGATTGAATTGGATTGGATTGGATTGGATTGGAAATCGTTTAGCAGCAGTAAACATGATAATCAGCTAATCCTAGACAACCAGGAAACCTAAGAATAACCAGCTGAACTTTAGCTCACGCTACGTATATCCTGGCATAGCCGGGCTAAGCCACTGCTACTTTTTTTGTTTGTTTTAACTACCTTTACAGCTTTCGAGAACTGAAAACGCACATTTCAGCGGACGAAACGCCCCCGAGTCAAGCAGAATCGTCAGACGACGAACAACGCAAGCGGGAAGCTGCTTCACGGGTTTGTTCACTGAACGCCGCCTTTGATTCTGGGCATGGAGGTTCAGTTAGCCACACTGAGACCAACCCAGCGGCGGCAAGGCGGCGGACGCCGTGTCTTCGCCCTGTGTAGTACAGCCCGATGAACATGCGGCGTCCTGCCGCGGCAGATTTTCAGCCACGCGAACTTCGTCATGAAAGTTCGCTCCATGTATTCTGACCTTTATGTGACTCGCCGGGCCACGCTCCGCCGACGGCCGCGTTCACTAGCCGCGTTCACTAGCCGCTTCCACCACCGCTGCCGGCTTGGAGCATGCACTCTCCTCAGCTGGTTCGCGCCTGACCACGTCACCACACGAGCTTGACCATGGATGAGAGCGAGACCGAGTCATCTTCTCTGAGCGTTGCGCGAGAGCCACCTTTGAGCCGTCGCGAGCGAGCGGCGTCTGACCACCCCGCAGATATCGCCCAGCGAGCCGTTCGGCTCGGAAAACACCAAAGAGGGACCGCAACCGTAGAAAAAAGGAGGCTTTGTACGAATTATGTAATAATTACAGCTAAATGAAACGTTAACAAAGTGAAACCAAGAGTAAGCCAAGCTTTCGCTTTGCATATCAAAGATTAGATGGGGAAAGCCGCAGTCATTTTTTTCGCGCTGATTGGAAGGAGGACCAACACAGCGACATCAGATGAGCGCTGTATAACTTCGCTTAACAGAATTGAGCATGGACATTAAAAGCTAGAACGGATAGAATATATCGACACCGTACCGTTTATAAAGAACCTTAGCTAGCACGTACGTGCCAATTCTGTTCGCTATTTGTATTATGCATTAACAAACGAAGGCGAATTTCTTTTCACGAAGGAATATGATAGCAAATTATGGCATATGTTATCTGAGAGGTAGACATGAGGACTGCTCCATCCTCGCAGCAATCAGGCCACATCGGCGGCTAGATAAGAGTGACGACACAGCTTGGAAAAGTGTTCGCATCTGATAAGCTGTAGTCCTCAGCCACAATTGTTTTTCAAGTTGGCATACTACCTATTAGGCTGAAATACAATGCAGGTAATGATGTTTACAAGTATACACGACTATGTCTACATGTAGATGGGTTGAATATAAGATGGAAGGACAAACCTAAACGCGGCATAATGAGCAAATTATACGCGTTGAGAGAGAGACGTGAAGGTCATGTTTTCTACCTCATGTGCACCATGCTTACCTTTCCATCAAAGGGTGTAATTATGCGCGAAGTGGTTGGGGTGCACACAAATGAGGTGTTTTCCTCTCTCATAAACCATTTTTACGATTTCTCAGCCCCGACGGTCCAATGGATGAGATTTCGCGTCCTTATTCTTCCCTTCCAAAACTTACTTCATTAGAGCAGGTTTTCGTAAATCACTCAAGTACTGCTTGAAATCGGGCGGAGTAGACAGTGGCGTTCGTTCCCCGCATCTAATTTCGCGAACTTCGCTCTCTTACACGCTCAGGGGCTCAGGTAATGAAGTCCCGACTATTAGGACTTATGCAAAACGTGAGCTGCATCCGGCTTTCTAATATATAAAAGCGTTCCGGAGGAAGTTGTTCCTTTACAACAGACGGCCTCTAGTAATACCAAGCTACGATTATAGTATCGGTGCTGCCACGACACTGCATACCTTCAATGCCATTGTCGTTTGTTTTTTTGTTGTTTTTTTTTACAACAGGTTTCTGAAGTCAAATGAGTTTGCGGATATTTTATTGCCGGAGGAGGAGTCACTTACCTGCCTGCAATGACTTGGATCCTGGTCTTGTTTCTGCCACGGTACCAAACTTTTTATGGGGGGACGGGGGTTGCAGTAATACATTCGGTTATAGAAACCTCCACGCGCTCGCGTCTAATATTTTGGTTGCCGTGTTGTAAAACATGAGCGACTCGAACTTACCTAAACCAAAAGTTAGCGCAGTTCCACATGAAGGCTGTCAAGTGCGGAGCACTGAATCGCCAGAGACGCTGTGGCGCCTTCTCCCGACTAGTTTCAACATAAGACTGGCGTTGATACCGAAGTTAGTCAAGCGAGGGTGTAACAGTCCCTGAAAGTCCTTTAACGAGACACTGTGTTGAAGTTTCCTTAATATGGGGTAGTTAACGCGTTAATTCATTATTTTTTAACGTTCTATTACTGTGTACATATTTGCGGCCTAGCAACGGCAGCCTCCGTGCCAACAGAGCAGCTCAAAGACCCCGCCTAACACTTCGCTTGTAAGGAAAGTGTGCCTCTGTTGTGCAATGGGATCGACGGCGTCTTCGTAACGCTAGGAGCGCAGGTTCGACCCCGACCTGGGGAAGCGGTGATCACTCCGAAGTCTCTGCTGGCCGCGTATTTGCTTGCTTCACTGCAAATCGCGTCTAAAGACAATAATCGTCTGCCGCCTCTGGCATGTAACCTGTCCTCCACTCTTCGCTACCGTGCACCCCGCTCTTCCCTTCCGTGTCTCACTCGTCTCTTGATGAATTAACGGAGGTTTGTCCAATGCAATTAAACATTTTAGCTTGTGGCCAGTGCAGGCCAGGGTATCCCAGACTAGAGGAAACCCCCACCAGGCGGGTGCCCAGACAGCAGCACCTAAGGCTCGCGTAAATAAAGTTTATTCCTCTTCATCCTCCTTCGCAGTGCTCGAGCGCCTTGTCGTAGCTGGGTGAGGTCGCATCTTTATCTTTTTCTTTTGGTGGTGTAGAGGCCCCAACTGCTGTCCGCTAGACGTTTTGCGCGTGAAGTAAAAGTCTGCGCGGCACATTCACATTGTTGAAACACCATCGCACATCCCGTATGGCGTTAAGATTGGCGCACACAGAGCGGGAGCTACAGAGAGGGAGGGCACGTTGTTTTGTCGTATGTGCCGCCACGAGTGGCTTGTGCGGTCGCGATGGTTCACTTGGTAGGTTTTTGCAGAGTCCCTCAATGCTTTTCTCTAGTTTTAGTCTTCGTGCTACACCACACCGCTGTCTCACTCACTTCCGGTGACTGCGTCACGCGAAACGTCATGAAATGGCTCGAAGGCAGAAACACGTTCTTAAATCGCTGATTTATCAGCAATTAAAGCATCTTTCGCCGACTTATAAACACGGAAATGGCTCCGGGGCAGTACAACTATCGTCTGAACCAAACTTCCTTCCAGCCTTCAATGTCCCTTTAAGCTTACGCTTCGGAAAGCCTCATGCCATGAAGCTTCACGTGATATGTGGAGCACTTCCAAAAAAGTCGCTTCACGGCTTCCGACGCCCGCGTTTTCTCTCAGTAGGCTATTTATTATGCTTTTGCTTTAAATCCTGGTTCCCCGATGGGTCAGGTCGGTTTGCAGCCCAACAAACCTATCGAGTAAATGACGCGAGTGATTGATGGAACTTCGTAATTCCGGGTGCTACAACGACTGCAGTGGCGTCAGTTGTGTTCGGTCGTTTCCTCGGTGTCACGGACATCGAAGGCTACACTGAAGTTTCCATAATTCTTGGTAAACGCTATTCCATCCGCACAACCCATCTACACTTGAGATGAACTGGTCTATGCAGCTGGCGTCTAGTTTAGAAAGCAGCAAGAAGACAAAGTCATAGATTGTCACACTATATTAGTATGAAACTCTATGGACAAAGTAACCGCCGACTTCGCGGTCGCCTAAAACAGAGTTCACCCGCCGTCCGCAACAATATTTGTGTTTGTTTGAGCAATGCTTGAAGATTACACTTCCTTTTAGCGCTGACTCTTGCGGCACACTCTCTAGAAAGCGGTCTAGCGCGAGCAGTTTGAGCCGTGAGTCTGCTCTCTTCACGCAAAGCGGCCTCTCCCGCCTCCTCAAGGGGCCCCCCTGTCTCACTCACTGTTCGAACTGTCCACCTTCAAGATATCCCAGGGTCCAAACACCCTACCTTCCACTCCCACTTCCTCCACCGCAGAGTCCTCCTGCAGAAATACAAGCTCTCTCTTTCTCCAGCGCACGCACGCACACTCTCTCTCTCTCTCTCTCTCTCTCTCTCTCTCTCTCTCTCTCTCTCTCTCTCTCTCTCTCTCTCTCTCTCCTCTCTCTCTCTCTCTCTCTCTCTCTCTCTCTCTCTCTCTCTCTCTCTCTCTCTCTCTCTCTCTCTCTCTCTCTAGCGAGGAATGACAAACTGTAAATACCCAATCAACGCTTGGAATGCGGGCCGTCATTGAAGCCCTTGGGCAAGATAACCTATTCCAGCCTCCAGATGCAGTCGCTAAGCTGGCCGCGGGATTTCTCCTCCCAGGCATACGCGACTGCAGCGGGGGCATTTACAGTTTTGAAGTTCGCGCGGAGTGCAGGATGAAAAATGCACAGGCGCGCGAATATCAAATGAGCCCGGCTTGCATTTCGATCGCATCTTCTGCGGCTTCCATCACCGTCCCCCAGGCTCCTTTTCACCTTGCGCGTGTGTGTGCGTGCGTGTGCGTGTATACAGCCGACGATATAGCAACCAAAGGATGGAGCTGTTCGGCGCTGGAGACGTCGACAGGGACCCGTGGAGGTTATTTTTATTCAAGCCAACGCTCTCTTTGTGAACTGAAATCACGGACTGCCTAGAGAATGCGTGGCGTGCGCGAGTCTCTCTCCCGTCGACCCTGCATTGCTGATTTGGAGGCCAAGTTTTCCGCGTCATTGAAGATGCAAAACGAAGGTGGTTCGTTGCAGGGCTCTGGCCGTGCACTACCGGCCCACACTTTCATTGTGATTTTCACAGAATTTACTGCGCGTTTGTTCTCGCTTTGTTTTTATGTGGCAAGCCAAACCGGGGTGAAACACGGGGTGAAACTTTCTGATTGAAAAATAGAGCGCGACTTGGACAACGACAGTAAAGAAGGACGACGGGACTGTGGTTGTCCAAGTTACGCTCCATTTTTCAATCATGATGCCCCAACTTGCCCTACAGCTTTGTTTAATGAAACTTTCGGCACTGAGTTTGGAACATCTTTGCGAGCCCAGCCAACCTCAACCTCGTCCACCCTTCCCTTTACCCCTCACCAAACTGAAAAGCATGCGGAGCTCTCGCGACCCTTCCCCACATCATTTAGGGATGCAGCAAAGACCCTTTCCTCCCATTTCCTCCAATGAGAATTGGGAGGAGGCACTGGCGAGCTCAGACCAGGAGACCCAAACCTCCCTGGGCACCGGAGCCGTCCACGTCGCTGCCCGGCATAAACCGGCAGCCAAAACAACCTTTTAAGCGCGCAAAGCTCAATAAAGGGCTCTCTCTCTCTCTCTCTTTCTCTCTCTTTCTCTCTCTCTCTCTCTCTTTGAGTGTAGCTCACAGTTCTTTATTTATTTCAAAAGAGAGAAAGGAATGCGAGGGCACTGAAGCACTCCTTAAATAATAGTGAATGCGAAAGCATTAGTGCCCTATTGCCGAACCTGTCGTCTAATTGTCATCGTCATCGTTTCCCCTTATGCGTCAATGTCCAGTGTAAGGGGGCTTATGTACAGTCGCTTCGCAGCACAGCGCCCCACGGGACATGTGCCTTTGCGCGAAAAAAATCGTTGACTAAACGTGGTCATAGTCTGTGCCCTGAACCTATGCGACCTCAAGCAAACCAAACCACTATTTTTAACAAAAACAACACGAACAATTGAGTTCTTCCGCAATATAAAAAAATAATTGCATTTAGATGAAAACAGTAAATAAAAAGTTAGGGTAGGGTCTTCTTCGAATTCTATATTGCATATTCCGCTGCGGGTTCGAGCTGAGGCTCGAACCCAGGCCGTCAGTGCAAGTACCCAGAATTCTCAGTAGAATAGCACACGCAGGGACATATCATACAGGAGCACGAGGTCGCGGGTTCGATTCCCGGCCGCGGCGGCCGCTTTTCTGATGGAGGCGAAAAGCAAAAACGCCCGTGTGTACGAGATATCGGCGCACGATAAAGATCCCCAGGTGGTCAAAATTAATCCGGAGCCCTCCACTTTGGCGCGCCTCATCGCCTGCGTTGCGTCGGCGCGTTAAACCCCACAATCAATCAAACATATCATACATGTCACGTGGGGTGCTGTGCAGCCAGGCGTTTGGAAACACGCGCACGGGCACATGATTGTTATAAAGGTTTGGGCAATACAGGAACGCGGGTATGCACCATCTGCGGGTATGTAACACTTTGGTAGACTAACAGGTGCAATGTACGCGCCTTAGTTTACGAGCTTAGGCCTGACGTTACGCTTTGGCGTATTAATACGATGTCAACCGGTACCTGCATGCTTGAAGTACAATGAGTACTTTTTTACAATGGGTGCCTGTTCACAGCATTGGACGTGCAAGTGCGATGTTAGGCCTCAAGTTCGATGTTTAGGATTAGCGTAAGGTAACATCAACGTTGAGCTTAACGACTTTCCTAGGAACATCAAACTTACTGTACGTCAAGGCGCGTTTTTTAATGTGATGAGTGATTTCCCTTCACCTCCATCACCGGTGCCTGCACCAGCGTACATAGCCGACATCCCTATCATCATGCACACCATGCAGCCGGCCTCGGGTGCAGGGGGAAGTCGCGTGCAGGAAATCGCACCACATCCACTTAACGCCGGACCTTAAAGAGTAACGTTAGGCCTAATGGCAACGGGAGAGCATTGCGGGTCGTTTCGTCGCATCACCTACCTAAAAATTTCTGTTTCAACTTAACATTACGTGACCTTAGCAAACCTAAGCTCCACCTAACCTCACCTAAACCCAATCTGTAGATAATTTAAACATAACATAACTTAATCTGACCAAACCTAATCAGGATTTCTTTAATTTAATTTCACTCAAAAAATCCCGATGCCACGGAACAACCTGCAAAAAGGCTCTCCCAAGAACAGTACACCTATGGGGGTATGTGTCTGTCTGCGGGCATGTAACGTTGTGGAAGTTTGTACTCGCACACGGACGCCAAAAAAGCCTGGCCTTCTGAAGGCTGACAGCTTCGCATTAAAAAAAGGGCCGAAATTCGCTACTGGCCAATTTTCGCACGAATCATTCCAACATTAATTTTTATTTAAAACTACTCTGAAAGAGCCATCTATGTGTCGGTGTTCTGCCCCAAATCGTGTTATCTGCGCGCCAAGCAATGTTGGCACGTGTGAACCGTGGTACAAGTCGTAGTAGTGTGGAAGGCATATCGGTAGCCCTAATGACTTTTCGGTTCCCGAGAAACCGGGCAGCACGAAAATCACGGGGGTAAATTTGGTCTGAACCCCCACAACCCCAGGCCGCTGGCCAAAGAATGCTATGCGTTTACAGAAGAAAACAACAGAACTAAAAACGTTCGTTCCTGCGTTATATATTCACCACGCTCGGCAGCTTTCCTACCGTTAATTACGTGAGTTTCAAATGGTTCTTTTACGTCAAAGCACTTTTATTTTGTCTGCCAGGCATATACTCGGCTTAGTTTTCTCCGCGAGTAATCGTTAGTCCAGTGAACCCGCAGTTTTAATTTGTACCTTTTAAGCTTTCAACGCGCGAACGGTAATGATGTTAAAAGCCACCGTTAGGCCGTGGCATCTCGCCGCTCCTAGAGAACCGGCTTCGTTTTATACTCGTAACGCATTCTTTCCAACTCAAACGAAGAATGCTCTTTCACGCCGAAACATTTAACGCAAACTTTTTTGTGAGCCCGCTAAGCGCCACAAGCAATTAAGGTCGAACTGAGCGAGGACTCCCGCACCTCCCATATGCACGCTGCGCACCATTCCGAGTGTATACGAGTTAACAACAGTCCAACTATCTTAATGGGAGAAAAGACGTTCTTTGAAAAAGCGAAAGAAAAACACGTATCTGCGAAAAACAGCGAAGAGTAGACAATATTGAATTAGGCGGAGAGAGTGGTAATTTCATAAAAATTACACCATCTTCCCGTGGGGAACCCTGATGAGGATGCGAAGCATCGTGGCAGTTCCGTGTGGTGGTTCCATTGTGTTGCCGTTATGTTGAGTGAACTGGTTTTTACTAGCGCCAGAGGGAATTCCGCGTCCGGCTCCACACCGGTGGCAAAGGCACGCAAGTACTGTTGTGTTACGGTGAGTAGGCGGTGGTTCTCGAGGCGCCGAAACTCGTCCATCATGTTCTTGTCGATGTTGTCGTCTCTGTGGTAGAATCGGTAGTCTCCGTCAGCGTTGGTGAGGTAAAGGTTGTTGACATTGGTGCACCGGCTGAGAGCAATGTACACGCCCTCCTCTTCGCAGCTTTGTCTTCTCGTTCTTCTTCTTCTTCGGCGGTTCCCCTACGGGAAGATGACGACGGTGGTTGAACGCGAACCTATCTCGTGATGGATTCTTTGGTTGGCCAATCCCTAGGGGCATCCTGCCACAATCAGCATTAGAGGCGCTGCGGACGGGGCTGGTTGAGCGGCAAGGCGCGTGGCGCTCCCCGCCACAGCTTTCCCACGGGAAATTCAACATCCTCCTCTAAAGTTTTCAGTTCGTCGTTTCCGTTGACGTTCAGCTTCGCGTGCCTTCGTTGTATCAGTAGCTTCTCGACGTAATTTGAATAAGTCAAGGACAGAAGGCGCGTTCGTAGCACTTGCTCCTGTCCCGGATTTGTTGCGGCCAGAGAGTCGTGGGATCGAAACCGGGCGCCGCTAACTATTTCTTTTTTTATAGTGTAGTATCGCGCAGCTGTGGGTGTAAGGAGGAGAGTTGCGCATGCGCAATGTGAGTGCGGACGCCGACGCGGGACATGCCGAGACCATAAGATGCTCCGCATCTAAAAAAAAGCTGAGGGTAAAATAACGTTTTTTTTTTTTAAAGCACTCGTTTCCTTTGAAACATTTGCTTTTTACAGCAAAGTTGTGAAGTTCCCATTCATGTGTACTCTGCATATATAGGCAAGTAGTTCTTTAAAGTTGAGGCGTTAGTGTTGAGTGAGAGGAAATAAAAGTTTCAAAGCCGTGTTTTTATACTCCAGCCAAACTAAAGTGCTTAGTTTTGATAGGAGATATGCCGCAGTTTAAAAGCCGCGCTCTGTTTTCACTGTCATCTTATTGGCTAGTTCGTTCTCTAGGTCGCATTGAAAGGTTCGCTGGTAAGAAGTACATTCAGTTAATTAGAACACTAATCACTCTTCGACTTGAACGTTCAACGTTTGCACATGCTGCAGCAAATGGTTGCAGTATGTGTGACCATCATCGTTTTTTTTTTTTTTTTTGCAGATTCAAGAAATAAATTTAAGTTACACACGCTCTCACTTTATCGAAAGTGTTCCCAGCTCTCCGAGACGCGCCATTAGATAGATTGAACGTAAGTTATGTGTCATGTTCACTGCGGGGTCCTGATTCTGCTCATAAGGTTTAACGCGCCATTTGTTCCGTACGAACGATATAATACTACTTTCTCAAATTTTCGACGTAAGGCTTTTTGAAGGCTACAAAAGAACGCTGCAGAAGTGGTATAATAATTATGCACAAGATCCTGCAGTACTTCATCGCAATACGCATGCGTATGAATGCAGAACGCCGGAGATTCGGCGCGGTCCCTTTGATAGTGACCGTAGATAGTACACTATCAAAACTATCAAACACACTATCTACGGGTTTTGATAGTGTATTGAATAGGCTACCGCGTCCCTTAATTGCAATATATGCGCAGAATATTGGCTAGCAGCGAACCCCACTGAAAAAAACTGCGGTTGTTGCTTGCCTCAGTGTGATTTCTTGTGTGTTCTTGCGCGTTGCGATTTGGATATCGCCTACTACGGTTGTTGAAGTGCCTGCTAGTACGTTCTACTGTTCATGATGTCTCTTTCTCTTTTAAGTAGACCGAACATAACTGTAACTAGTATCACTAACGAAGGTGGCACAGTATAGGCACTCTTTTCTCCTATTGTTCTGTGCCGCCGCCATGGTCATTGCTCAGTTCGCATCACGTGACATTTGTTTAAACTGAGACGGTTCACGGGCGCCGCCATTCTGCTGCTCATGCGTTTTAACTCTTAGTCGGTTAACTGTAGTGGTTTTAGCTTGTCCTCCATGCTCTGCGGCTGCCCTCGACAGACGTCCTTCCGATCACGAATTGAAGATAACGCGTGTAGTAGCATTTCAGCAGCAGAAGTGCGTAAGGAGAGAGAGAGAGAAACAAATTTATTATGTGCTCTGGGTATAGCGACGTGGTGGGTGCCCGTAGTGCAGGACTCCAGTCTCCAGGGCGCCGGTGGCTGCGCTGGCGATCGTTCGGCACTGCTCGTCGTAGTCGGCGGTAGACAGTGCCTCACTCCACTGACCCTCTGTTAGAGGGTGTTTGCAAACTTTGTGGCACCCTGCTGCCGTATGGTAAGGGGTAGCTACTTGGTTGCACTTGGGTCACAGCTTCCGGTATTGGGTTGGATAAAGTTGGTGTAGTCGGGAGAGGTGCGGAAAGGCGTTCGTTTGGATTGAGCGGAGTGGTGTTTGATCCGGCCTTTGCAACTTAGCTAACAAGTAGCTTATAATTTCAGAATAATTGGGCATAACAGGGACAGGAGACTCTGCTTGGGGGCTGTCAGCTCGGGGAAGGGAGGGGTGAGCCCAGGCGTGAGCCTGTTGATTGCGCTTTAGAGTTTCATGGTCAGGGCCCATATGATTTTGATTGAATTATTTGATATGTCGCCGATTGCTAATCTGTTGGCTGTTTTGCCGATGCGCCCTCTCACCCACTTCCTGCAGGCGTTTAGTGATTCGGAAACAATGTGCATTCGTGCATCCTGTTGACCTGATATGATAGCTAGAGCGATTGGCCCTTCTGCTTCAAGAGATGACGATGTCCACACGCTAGCAGTTATAGTACGTTGCTGTATTGTGTTGTGCGCGGAGATGGCGGCTATTCAATCGGTTCTCGAAATGGTAGCATCCGTGTACCCCGTGTACGGTGAATTCCCGTATATTTTTTCAATGTAATGGAATGTGTCTAATCTTCTGCCTTGGTGTAGTGTAGGGTTCATATTTTTTGGCATAGGTGCTACTTTTAGGGCCCTGGATATGCAAATGGGAATATCGTGGGTGGTTGCGCGTATGGTGTCATGTATTCGGTAGCCCAGTCGCTTAAGGGTTTCCCTGACATGTGGCTGGTTTTTAAACTTTCAAATTGGCCGATTCTGTGTGCCTCGGGTATTTCTTCAACTGTGTTGCAGTTCAAGAAATACTCGAGGCACATAGAAGCGGCCAGATTGAAAGGTCAAAAACCAGCCACACGGGCAGGACGCTTGGCTGCCCCTTCGGCAGTGTTTTTAAACAACGCCCCGGTTGAAGTTAGCGGCGAGGCCGTAGAAGAGGCAATCTCGCAACACTGATAAACACCAAAATGGCCACCATTGCTGACTTGGGTGCCTCAGTGGCGGTACTCTAATACCTTACTTATGACACTAATTGTAACGATCAATTCGCCTGCCGCTCCCCCCCCCCCTTCCCGCCTACTTCTTATCATCTTTTTCTTGTATAAGCTTTTTTTAAATTATCCGTTCACGTGAATGCTGTACGTGCCGATACCGAGGGTGTCTCTTGTATACCTCTTTTTTTTTTTTGTCTAACTGTCTGCACCATTCGCAAAGTTGTTACTTGCTGCACTGATCAAAGGGGCCGACGCTTTAATACATTCTTTTTCCACGGTTCCTACACATGTACTACTCGGGAAAATAAACAAATAAAGAAATAACTGCACTTGGGCTGAGGGGCGCGCCGTAGTTGAGGGCTCCGGTTTGATTTAGACCACCTGCAGGTGACCTCGAACATGCACCGAAATCTCGACGTTCGGACGTCTCCGCTTTTCGCCTCCTTCAGAAAAGCGGCCTCCGCGGCCGGAACCGAAACTGCATCCTTCGGCTCAACAACGTCATTGCGGTATCCCAGCAGCACGCTAATTTACGAAGCATAATTTCTATAAGATTTTAGTGCAAATTTGGGGAACGGGTGTCTGCATTTTCTCTCTCTCTCTCTCTCTTGGAGCTGTGAATCGTGACTTATTCATTCGTTCGTTCATTTCAGGTATTCACACAAAATAAAAAAAATCCAGCGATTATTGGAGGGTTTCCTGGCAGGAAGCCAAGGAAATCTGGCATACGCTAGAACCAGCATACAGAGTGAAGAGCGTAATCACCGCTGTTCCGCAGTAAAAGGGAGGCCACAAGGACTAGCGATTTGCGAAGACTGGATCCCTTAGCGTCTTCAAGAATTTGAGCCACCAAAAATCGGCGGGATTCAGTTTACGTTGTTTTTCCGTAAATATTTAGCTGCCTAATGTGGATAATGCTGTGAACGAATTCGCGTCTATTTTAGAGTGATGTTTTATACCGATACCGTTCAACGCAGAAATCCTGTTCGGTGATGTTGTATACCGATACCGTTCAACGCAGAAATCCTGTTCGGTGATGTTGTATACCGATACCGTTCAACAGAGAAATCCTGTTCGGCGTACGTAGACAAAGCAGACCGATTATTTCTTGCAGCAAAGCCAACTTTCTCTCGTATTCTCTGTAGCTCTTACTTTAATGTGGACATCTTGGCAAATTGCCTCAAATCCACGTTGTGGGCGTGCATGGTTGGACACAGAAGTCAAAAGAATGCGCGACACGTGCATGATTAACCGGGGCGCAGTTCAAATTCCTGCATAAAACAAACCACGGTTATTTGTAGCATGCGTCTCATTTCATTAGCGTGATGAAACAATGGAAGTAGTACGGTTTGATCCCAGTTACGGGTGGTTTTGCATGGCTGCTAGAATGGCCCCGGAGAGGCGGCTTCATTGATAGTTTTGAGGTTATGTAGACGTTTGAACAGTCCCACGTTATACATTTTTTTTCGGAAAGTTCCATCAAAACACGAGTTCCATCAAAACACCTTTCTGCAACCACATACCTCCCGCAGAAGTCCATGCATTGACCGTGAATCGCTCACAGCTCGACAAATTACGACGAGTAAATAAAAGTCGGAGTAATGACAGAGCCGTCTCACCGGTCAACTGTCATATAACTGGTTCCACGATAGTTCTCATAGAAGACGAGTTCAGCAGGAAAATAAAAAAGGCAAACCTAGTTGCGCCCAGTGTTAAATCTGCTGAAACGGTGTAGCTGTGGGTTTCTTCACGAAGATTCCGTTTAACTTCGGCTTCTTTCTTGTGCGCGTTGTTAAAGTTGCTCATTTTCATATTATGTATTTCCGGATAGTTCCTGTTAAACAACTGTTACAGCCGTTTTATGGATGTGCTTCCTCCCTAAATGGTCATGTACTGACACAGATAGTAATTTTTTAGCGCTTACAACTTCACTGTGAAACAACTAAATAACTACAACTTCACTGGGTAAATTAAACAAGTAAATTAAACTCGGCGTAATGGTAGAATCGCGTTATCGGCTTATTGTCATATAACGTGTCTCGCGATACTTTCGATAAGACAAGAGTTAGAGCAGTTTTACGAATACATACACCCCCACCCATAAATAGCAAAGCTTCACTGCGCAACATGTCACCTGGGAAATCCAGCTTACAAAGACCAAGCTTACACTGATCTTTTTTTAAGTCAGTTTCACCTCTAAGCACAAATGCATTCATGGGGGTCATTATTTCAGGGGAAGTGTAAGCGTCTTAAATCAAGATATGACGGCCCTGGGACCTTGTATTTGATTTTTTATAAATTTTTCTCTATAGTGAGAACCGATTTATGCCGGACACAGCTTCTAGCGCTCTTTTCATTTGTCAAAAAAAAAAAAACCTGATTGTCAAAAAAAAGTGATTAATAGTAGCGTTTAACGTGCCGACGCATCGCAGGCGATGAGGCGCGCCGTAGTGGACGGCTCGGGATTAATTTTGACCACCTGGGGATATTTAACGTGCGCCTAAATCTCGTACACACGCGGTTTTTGGCTTTTCGCCTCCATTAGAAAAGCGGCCGCCGGGGCCAGGAACAGAACTCGTGACTTCGTGCTCAGCAGTGCAACGCCTCAGTCACCGAGCCACCGCGGCGGGTCCTGCTCCAGCGAGAGCATAACGCAATACCAGCAGAGGCTGCCGTCAAGGCACAGCTCCGCTGTTGAGAGGATTACCACAACCATTACAAATAGCCTTCCCTGTGTGTTGCATTAGGAGATAGCTGCAACTACGACCACAGAACAGGGAGGATTTTAGAGAAGCAAAGGTCTAGCTTTGCCTGTAGTGCCAGAAAAAGCGTAGTGGCGGCGTCGTGAACTACCCAGTACGCCCGCTTGATGGCGCTGTAAACACGGCTTTGTAAACATGGCGGATGCTTTTTGCACAGGCCGCTTGAGCTCCTTAATAACATGGCTGCCCTCGCACGGCGGCCGCCGGCTCGCTGCTCCACGGCCGGACTCGACTCTCCTCCTCCCGCGCGCGAAAGGGGCGTCAAGTCCGGCCGTGGCTGCTCCTGCTGGCTCCTGGCTGGCACGCTGGTCGCGTGTTTACTTGCGCCGCGCTAGTGAAGTGATGTTACGCCAGGTGACCAGATGGCCTCGACTGGCACAGACCACAGTGAGCAGCAAGTGAGAACAAATCGTTTATTGACATCCGCAAGTTTACAGAGGCCAGGACATCATTTCATTTCGATCGCTGCAATTGTACGTCGCTTTCGTGACAACATTTTTTTTTGCCATAACAACTCGTTCACTTGCGCTAAGATTTCGAACGAAGGGCACAAATGAAGTATTGACGGCGACAACGGTTTCCTTTGCACCGTCTTTCTAGCGGAGTGCATAACACTCACCTTCTGTTGGAAGAATCGAATATTCTGGCCTCGACAGCTGCCTTCCGATGCGGAATTTCCCACATTTGTCATTCCACAAGCACTCAATTCCCGTGTTTTGCCAGTCCTCTCAACAACTGCTGGACGCAAAAGCACATAACAGCAATAACAGTCACGGAACCGGTGCTCCGCGCACATTGAAACGGTCGGCCGTTGCAGCGGTTTCAATTTGAATTGGCGGCTTTGTGGTTGCGAATTCAGAAACGAGGTGGTGCACCAGTCGGCTGTTCGTAAAAAGTTGCGTACATTTTTGCTCAACGGATGTTTGATGCGGAACTTGTTAATAGTATTTTTAAATAACACATTGTAAGCGAACTGTGTGGGCTCTTTGAGTCACGGAATGAATGTTTTGTATTCTATACCAAAAGTAACATTTTGCCTGCGCCGTCTGGTGGGCTTGATGGTCGAAAACAGCGCTGTAGGTTGGTCACGTGGGGCGTCGATTTTTACGCCGCCTATAGGGAAGACAGGGAACGTCCAAGCTTGAGAGGCCTGCTACGACCCGATAAATAGAATGCGTGCTAAGTGTATAGTAAACTAGAATACTTCACTGTACTAAGTGGAGTTGGAGCTGGCGCCACGCTAAAGGACGCTGGCGCCGCAGCGTGACGCTGCGACGAAGCTCTCCTCTAGCGGTGTCCTTTTCGTTCAGCATTTGGTACAGACAACACTGAGCGGCGAATCACCGAGCATGGAGGAAAGAAAAGCTTAGGAGAGGCCCTGACGTCACACCCAGCGCAGCCGGAAACGCCATTTCTGTAAGTCGAATGGCGGACCATTGGCCCTCCATGCCATTGGCGGACTCTTTTTGCCTCTCTCTCTCGGTGCACCTTCTCCGCCTCCTCCGTCCTGTATCGCCTCTCTTGTCGTCTGCATCTGCCAGCGCCGAGCCGGCGGAAATCAGCTGATAGGCAGGTAGAAGGCCGTTTTGCAGCGCGTGACCGTGAACCTAAACGCGCGGTTACACTGTTACACGTCTTCAGTGTGGCCGCAGCAGGTTTGCGAAGCGGCTCGCTCTAACAATGCCGCAATGCTCGGTGCCAGGCTGCAAGTCGCGATCGGTACCCAAGGAATTGGGGTCACTTTCCACCGGTTAGTGCATCATTCCGCTGACAAGTATTGCTGTACATTGGTGTGCATTCATCCTTTGTTTGCAATCGCCGCCGTTTATAGGTTCCCAAGCGATGGAGAACGCCGCAAACAGTGGGCGAACGCCGTGCGGCTACCGGACTGGAAAGTGCCCAAGTTTGCGTTGCAGTTTCACTGGCAATCCCAGAGATGACTAGTCAATTAAACGGCCGTTCTATATATATAGGTAAGCGTACTTCATGCAGATTTCACGCTAAAAAATTGTGGAATGTTTTTACCGTTGTTCGCGTGCCTTCGATAGAATTTTTTGCGAAGGAGGAGGAGGAGGAGGCAAAACGTTTTATTCAGTAAAAAAAATGAGAGGGTGGGTGGCGTCAATAAACTTTTTTTCGCCAAGTTTCAACTTGTCTCAGTGTCAATAAATTCAAGGTGATATCAGTTGAAAACGTTCATACACTAACCTCGCAGTATGAAGCGTTGAAAAGCGAAATCCAGAGCGAGACCACAAAAAGATCCAGATTCCAGATCCAGCACTCTTCCAGTCAACAGACGGACACCTACTAAGGTAATAGGACGATGGAATTATATCAACTGGGAATCTACCTTGTAACAGTTGCAAAAGCACTGCCGTGCATTGCCGGCCTAGCAAACTATATATTGCAGCGGCGATAACCAAACAATTGAGTTTCGAATCGTTCGGTTGCAAGTCGCCTACGTACTGCACACCGTGTATCACTTCGCGAAAATCTACCAGACGGGTGTCCGCGCGTACGACGGGACGGCGCGTTCACGATATCTGCACTTCAATAGGCGCGTCGTGATCGCGACCGGAGCAATAGCTTGACGCGGTACAAGGTGCACTAGCAAGTAGAAATTAAATGACATATTCACATCGGCGCAGCTGTCGCAACTCGCAGCATCCTTTTCGAGTTCCGCAAGACCACAGCGCAGCAAAGCGAAGCAGCAATCTTCGCAATCCGACGACAAGGCAGGCGCTGCCTTTCCTCCATGACTGGCGAACGGCGGGCGGGCTGTTGCTAGGACGCCGTTGCTAACGCGACTTCCAATGGCCGCCGAAAACACGTGACTTCCTCCACACTTTTGCCAATGCGCGGGGATAGCTGGGGGCCTCTCCTAAGCTTTTTTTTCCTCCATGTCACCGAGCGTGTTGAAGGTGTGTGCACATGGAGGAAAGAATACTCAGGAGAGGACCCTAGCATCCCAATGCATTGCGAAAAGTGTGGAGGAAGTGATGCCATTTTTCTTGAGCCCATGGACAATGTTGCTTACTTGTTTACAACTGCGGCGATCAAATTTGGGCGAATAGAACGGACAAATTTTTAAGGCGCTTGGTATTTGGCTGCCTCGCTACGCTTGCAAACCAGCGCAGTCGCTACGACAAACGTTTTTAGATTAGGCCAGTTTCAAAACTCCGCCGTCGGAAACGGCCTTAACTCATACCCTGGCCGCAGCGGCGCTTACGTCTTTACGTCGCGTCGAGATCGGCGGAGCGAGCCGCTGCCGCCGCCGGCGACCTGCCGGGAAAATCCCCTTCCCTCAGCGTTGGCGAGAGCCACAGTTCGTTCTTTGCTCACTGTGTGTTTCTTCGTTGTGAAGTGAAGTGAAATTTATCGCTGCTGAAACGTAGCGCGCAAAGACCGCAGTGATGTACCACCCCAAACAATGCTCCCGTCGTCTGCGTTCGCCATCCCGCGAGCATGTTGCTATGACGACGCCAAACGCTACTTTGCCAGGCTTAAGAGCTGCAAAATCGTCCTCCTATCTCAAAAATGAAGGCCGTTTTTCGATTGAAACTTTGGGTGAGGGTTAGAATGGGCAAATTGAAGGCGAAATCAACAGCTTAGAACATGACATCGCTCCGAAGAATTAGCGACGAAGCTGTTTTCGCTTCGAAGCGGGAGGGCAGGGCGACGCCATGTTAGTCAAATCAAACCGGAGATAGCAAAGGATGATGGTATAGAGTGCTGGGCTCCGTGGGCTCAAGTCATGGCGGGACTCGGCTTCACAAATGTGACGTCAGGGCCTCTCCTAACGTTTTCTTTCCTCCATGTGTGTGCACGTCTCGTGGAGCTGGCAGGTGTTGCTTCACGTCAAACTTCCATGCCCTGCTGTGCGTGTAGGTGAAGCATACTCACAGGACGCCCTAGTACTCGCTGTTCGCATCTGTAGAAGGGAGCTCGTTGCGCCCGGCCTGTGGGCGGCGCGATGTTTCGGAGGAACCCTCCGCTCCCGACGAGACCGACTCCTCCTACGTTCGAGGCGATCCAGGAAGATCTGAACAACGCTTCCGAAGACGTCGTGTTTGCGCTCCTGCCTGACGGCAGCAACCTCGAAGTGGTCGCCGACGGCGCCGCGGCGTCCGCGAACGACGGCGACGGACCTATGACGGCCGACGCGGCTTTCCTCAAGGTGAAGCATTTCATGGAGATGAGCGACAAAATCCCCGGTCTCGCAGAAGTGCTCCAGAAAAAGACTGAACACCTAAAGTCGGTTAGGGACGATTTGCACAACGAGATAGAAAGGGTGAAAAACTCTCTACAAAACGTGAAGCCTTAGTCATTTTCCTTTACTGTACATTTTCTGAACGTTCGTGCACAATTATTTTTTTTTTTTTGGTGGTGCGTGCTGTACAGCTGCAAAGTCTTGTCGCGTTGGCCATAACCGCTGCGTCGATTATGTGTCAAGGTAATAAAAAACACTAAAACAGAACAGGTGTGAGAGCAATCTTCTAAAAACAACGCGAATATGAATGCCCAAAATAACAGTGCGTGGTTTACAACGATGCACGAGGGGTGCGGGCACTTCACGAATTTCCCGACGTGTTCAGTATCAGTTTTTGCCGCTGCTGCTCCTGAAGGAACCTCTTAACATCCGGCGAGTGCTTCAGCGCCATTTTCTTTTTGTTCAGCACTTCCGTAAGCAAATAGCTCTTGAGGTACTCGGCGTTACAGTTGACGCTGTCGGCTTGGGCATCGTCCGCCTTTTTGCCAGCCGCTGAACAAGGCGCACTGGTCGACGCACTCTTCGACGTACTCGGTGACGCACCGTCGTCCTCCATCTCGCAAACGGTTTATCTTCGGCGCACTCGCAATTACCGAAGATTATGCAAAGCAAAAACTCACGGCAAGACGTTTTCCTCGACCTTCGCGAGTCTGGCATCGGCCATTGCTTATTTTTCAGTTGGCGGCCATCACAAATACTTTTCATCGCTTCGGCCATGCGTGGCGCTCTCTACCTCGAACAGCTGTTGTCGAAACCGAAACTGCGTCATTACAACAGATGTTCGTCTGCTTTTCAGTCAGCTGTTGCGGATTTTTTTTTCACCTTTCATTGTGACTCGCTAGCGGCCTGACTGCGGCGTCACAAGCATGGCCGGCAACCGCATAGCGAGTGCCGCAAGTATCCCCCTTACCGGGAACCCAACGTCATGACTGTTTCAGTTTTGGTTTGTAAGAAAGGCAAAGGTAAGGCCGTGCATTGGGTGAGCTTACTTGCATACAACACAGTGCGAGTGAAGTGTGTAAAATAGCGGCTTTTACATTTCTACCCAACCGGCCAAACCACTTCTGCTCTCTGACTAGCGAAAGTGGTTGTATGATTATGCACTAGCAATAATTAGATTTTCTCTACGCAACTCTCGCAATGGGGGCGTGTAGATGAAACCCAGCCACAGCGAAAAATGCGTCTGTATGATACCACCAATAGTAATTCATGCGTAGTCATTTCTTAAACCGTTCTGTGAGTGTGGCTAGTCAGTTAAGGAACCAATGGTACGATCGGGCAATCTTGGCTCTGGACACAAAAAGAAGCTAGGCCTCTGCTTGACTGCTGGTCGTCAGGTCTTCCCACAGCTCAGAGGTGGACGGGAGAGAAGGGATGGGGAACGTTTGGGTTTTGCACAGGTAGAATGCGTGTTTGAGAGCAATATTGTCATTCCGCAGAAAATTGGTTGGTGTGCACAGAATAGAGCAATGACGCTGGCTAGTCAGTGAACGGAAGTAGTTTGGCTGGTTGGTCAAAAGTGGAGACAGACTGCTCCCACCACAATTTGCAAAACCGACATGACGCTTGGTTGACAAGGTAGAGTGGGATCTGGCGACACTTGGTAGACACTTGCTGCTGGGTATAAGCAAGACGCGTTTTCCCACATGTGGCCGCGGGGGTGCGAGCACACATGTATGCAATAACATTGCCGCAGGCGTCGTGGAGTCTTCAGGGGGCCCCATCAAACTGACGGACACAGTTAAGTACCGAGGCGTGATATTCACCACTGGATGGGACTGCATGGCTGCTCACGAAAAGGCAGTAAGAGTACAGGCGGCTAGGAGCAAGGGCATGGTGGGCCGCACGTCGCTTTGGTTTTTCAACCGCTATGAGGTGTGAGGGCATTATGGAAAATGGTGGCAGTGACTGGACTTACCTACACCAACGTGCTTTTGTGTCACTCAGCAGGCGGAAGAGAATTCCTCAAAAGGTGCCAGAGGGATGTTGGCCGGCTGGGGCACAAGCGGGAAAGCAGATCCCACTAGAGAGTATTCAAGGGAACTACGTTGACCGAGTTTCGTGGTACGGGAGGCAGTGGCAAATAGCCATTATGAGGTCAGACTGTTCGCCTCCAAGACACAAATATTTCCCGCCAGACCTTGGCGCATGTCATCTACACTAGTTGGGTCACAAGGTGGGTGAAGCGGTCATCTGCACTTCGCCGCAGGTATGGCCTGCCAGCCTTCTCGCTTGTAGCGACGGACAAGTGCCTGACTGCCCAAGTCCGACGACACCGACGACATCAGAAGGGTATAGAGTTTCATCGAACCGTCCAGGACTGCTAAATCAGGGAGGAGCACTAATGAGCAGTTCATTCGCCTTTGCCTTAAAGTGTAACCATAGTCATTGTGTCTGAATAATCTTCATCACCGATATTTCTAGGAAAAGACTACAAAAAGATTGATTTAAGAAGAACTTAACATGCACATGACATTGCAAAAATGGCACGTTCTTCGCTTTAAAATTTTAGGAAACTTTTGTCGCTTTCAATAAGTGCACTCTTTACTGTCTGTACATCAATGTCACTTGTTTGGAACACAGAAAATAAGAATCAAAGAATTTGAAAAATCACATCCCCCAAAACTTTGTGGCTTTAGGTGTTCGGACTAGTAACACCTGTTCACAAGACACAAACCTCATACACAGTTGTACATAGCTTTCTATTTCTATGGCAAGCCCATATCTATTGTAGAAAGAACTTGGTTAATATTGTCCAGGATGGCATCAAGACAAGCCAATATGGCCGCTTACAGTTCACAACAACATGGTAGAAAACTTTTCCTGCAAGTACACAGGTCAGTTCTGCTACCGAGACAGGACTTCAGAGTAGCAGTCATGTATGTAGTAATGTCCAGCAAGCAGACACAAACACACATATTTATTCAGAAAAATATACATTATAAAATTTCGAATGTTGTCAAGTTCGCTTCGAAAATACATTTTTCAATTTTATTGTATGATACACCGGCTGCACTTCACATGTTAAGCATGATAAGTTCTTTATAAAAGATTGTACACCATGACCGTGCTCTTGTAAATAGAGCGGTTAATGATCCTTTTAGTTATCGTCTTCCGCGGAGTCTTCATCTTGCCTTGCCGCCCTCTGTTTCAGCTGAAGAGCAGAGGTGAAGCAACAACAGTTGTATGACTAAGAGGCACTTGAAAATTACACAAGGCAGGAACATAGGGATAATTATGCAGCAAACTACTTATAGGCTGGCACTTCATCTACCCCTAATCTAAAAAAATGTCATTACGCGTTATGACACAGCCGTTCAAAGCTAGACGTTATCTAAAAAAAACCTAATGTTATGTTCCCTCACAATTGGCATTTCATTCCTGGGCCCCATGGCCCAGCTGGATAAGTTGTTGCGAGTAGTGCTTAAGAAGATTTCTGCATCTCAAGGTTGCTTCTAATTGCTGTACTTTCTCGAAGGTTCCCATGTGCCTCAAGACTGCTCACAAATTCCTTAAAGATTCCATTTCGCGTCTGTTTAGCGGTGCGCTTTGCCATCCGTTTCATGCCTAAGCCTCGGAGTGCAGCGGTGGCCGCGGTGACGTTGGTGACTGAATTCATGGCATTGTCCACCACTTGCGCTGCATTCGTCCCGTACCTGGGGAAAAGAAAAACCACGTAGTGCGGATTTCCTACGAGGATGTAAAGCTACACTACCGAAAATATTTGGGGTTTGACAAGAACGGTTAGTTGGTATCTACGAAAACACACGGTAAAACTGCAGCTTAGTGTGCTGAGGGGATATATATGACAGCGAAATTCCGCGGATATCTACGCAATTAAGTTTATATATACCTACCATAAGATAACACAGCAGCTTTATGTGCTCACGGCATGTCTGACCTTGAACTTTATTTGACATGTACACCCTTTGTCGAAATTGTCTACATGAATTCTAAGACTTCTGAACCACAAAGATTTACAAGAATAAGCTTTCTCTTTAAATGTGACAAAAATACTTTATGACAGTAAGAAAGAAAGGTGTTTTATCCAGCTTTCCAGCGTAGAACATTTTAGCCCCGCTCAGGACGTAAGCTTGTACATAGAATTTTTTATTGCGGACTGCCCATTCTCGGCTTGGCCTAGAAAATTTTGGTAAAGGCTGTACCTAAACATACGGCAAAACTGCAGCTTTAGTTCTTGGGGGGTATCAGGCAATTAAATTCAGTTGACGTTTACCAAGCATACGGTAAAACTGGAGCTTTCTTTGCCTTTTATACATCAAACAATTAAATTTAAAACAGAATTGAAGATTTAAAAATTTAAGAAGAGTTAAAATTGAAGTACAAAACTTGCGAAGAAAACTGCTCACTTTCACCTTATCAGCAAACACATCGTGGCTTGGGATCTTCCCTAAACTTATCGATGCACGCATTTATGCGCCGGAATTCTCAAGACTGGTTCTGTACAGCTAAAGGCGCCACACGGGTCTTATGGCGAATTCCATTGGGAGAACAGGAGCAAGTGGAGCGAGCAGCCAGAGCAGCACACGGGAGTAACAGGGACGTGTGCTTTCGTTCCGTGAATGAAACATTCGCGCTGCTTCGGGAGCAGTGAAAAGAGGGGGAGGGTGTGATGTCAAGAGTCATGTGACCAAACTTTTTCCGCTCTCGCTTCCCGGAGCATTTCACGCGCTCGTGTTTTCCGCACGCTGTTCCTCGCCAGTTTTGCCAGATACGTGCCGGTGGTTTTGTGTCTGCCTTCCGCATGGCGACGAATGAAGAAGCCGAGCGGATGTTCATGTCCATGATAGGGTCACCATCGTATCTCCCTAAAATTAGCTGCGAACGACAGCAGCATCCGCCGTCTTTTCCAGATACGACTCTACCTTCGGTTGCTGCTCCGGCGGGGTGAAGAGGTGCTCGAACATAAACTCATGCAATGTCAAATCGTCGTCGTCGTCGCTGCTGCTGCTGCTGTCCGATGATGAGTTTGCGCTTGAATCTGTGGTGCTTTCATCATCTAAAAGTAGCAGCATCGTCCAGACGGCCGCGCTTGGCTGCTGCCGTACGCACTGAGCGACTATCGCGGCTGCTGGATTCCGCCATTTTTCCTCCGCCACCCGGGGATAAAACCAGAAATGACGTAAAAGAGGTCATGTGACTTCCTCGGCGTTCCCTGTTACTCCGCCGCTGGCGACGAAGCACCGAGAAATGCTCTCGGCTGCTCTCGGCGCCAAAAAAGTGCTCCTCCTCGACCAATGAAACACAACGCCCCTGCTCCTGCCCGACCACTGAAAGACGCCAGAACTCCCGAGAGCACTTTGGGTGCAGTTAGAAGTGCTCCTGTTCACCCAATGGAAAGCGCTATTGGAATTTTTTTTCTTCTTGCCAACTAGTTTTTAAACTTTGTGGGATTGTTCAGTATTTTAGCTGATTTCAAATATTCAATTAGTTTCGATGTGAGGTAATTAGTTTATAAGTTAAGTAAAAATCTTCTCTAATATTACCAACAAGGCATGAATAGATACCAGAAGTTGTGGAGAATGAAATGTGAGAAGCAGTTTCTTTTTGTTTTGCAATCCCATACAAGTTTACATCAATTCTAACTTCTAGATTTAATAACTCCTGCTAATCTATTAAAAATAACGCTAATTAAACAGCTGTTGAGATCCAAAATACACAATCTGCTTCCCTTATTGGATTGTTTACACATGCAGCCTCACTGCGCAAAAGAAATGACCTTCCTAGCTGTACTGCATGCGCGAATGTACAGTCGGCAAAAGGCTTGTCTATAACGCTCGAGCGGCGTGCTCCGTTATGCGCGAGAGACACCTAGTGAAAACGCCCGGTTTGAGATAGGTAGTGTGTGAGCACGCGCGGCCCCTATCAGCGCGATGGCTGTGTCCCTCCTAGCTGTGCCCGTCGCCTTGGCTTCCACGCCTTCTTTGACCGTAAAAAGCACTGCATGCCTGCGCTGCCTGGCCGGGAAACAAAAGCAGAGATTACCCACTTAGCACGCGCTGTTCGAATTTTTCGTGTTCATTAGCTTTCCCGAACAGCTCTTCATTGCGTCATTGTTCTGCCAATACGCGGCATGAGTACCGCGTGCACCACTATCCGGTTTCTGTGCTCGGCTTTGCACGTCACTGGTGACGGGCTAACGCCCCATACTTATTGCACTGTGCTAGCGATCGCTGACCGATATCTAGTCACTCTAGAACACCCCCAGCGATGCGTTTTCGGTGATTGTTCGTTTTCTCGCGTAAAGAAAATAAAAAATACTCCTGTCTAAATTGCGTAGGGCGCCGCAAAAATTAAGCGTCGCACGTCATTTAACGCAGTCAACGCTGTAGCAACAATCGCTAATCCCCACTTTTGTTTCCCGGCCCGGCAGCGCAGGCAGCGCTTCTCCCGACGAAAGAAGGTACGGAAACCAAGGAGACGGTCACAGCGACAAGGGAAACAGCCATCGCGCTGATGCGGGTGGCGCATGCTCACATTCTACCGGCCTCAAACCAGGCGTTATCACTAGGTGTCTCCCGCGCAGTCCTGAGCCCGCCGCTCGCGCGTTATAGGCAAGCGTTTTGCCGACTGTACCTCTCCAAAATTTTCTTTCACTGCAAAACCCCATGTGGCGTAGAAATGGGGAATATTAAATATTTGTATTTATTTATTTATTTATTTATTTATTTATTTATTTATTTATTTATTTATGTATTTATTTATTTATTTATTTATTTATTTATTTATTTATGTATTTATTTATTTATTTATTTATTTATTTATTTAATCGCACCTGTATGGCTTTTATAAGTTCCTGCTACTGTTTCAAGTGTACGGAATTTTCGGAGGAAAAACTGTGCAAATCAAAAGAACAGTGATACACAAAAATGCTTTTTGGGGCATTTGTTTTTGTCCCAGAGACCCATGTGCCCCCTAAAAGCATTTCATGCCAGAAACTGCTTGTACATAGCTTAAGGCAGTATTACTTGTGGCCCACCACTTGTCCTGTTTCGTCAACAAGGTTGCTGACAAGAATTTTGGATGCATTCTCCAGGCCCACGTATACATTGACCAAACCTAATCAAAGATTTGAGAAAAAGCAACAGTGTTACCATAAATCAAAAAGCTAAAGTCCACAAAAACAGACAGACACTAGCAACGATGCATACAATTATTTTTCTTGTGCGGGCAGCACATGGAGTTTAAAATGGCCTTTTTATAAAAATACTTCCGAATTGGTAAAACACCTTCAAACAATCTTTCTGCCATGAAATTACTGTTTTTGCAGTCACACCTTTTGCGCTGCTTTGTATGCCAAGACAAGAAAGGATGGAACACTTCCCAGCATTCACATGATGCCACACTGGTTGGTTCACCTGAACACCAGCACCAGATTTACCTCTATGTTTCAGCATGAAATCTTAAGGTTTACGCAGCCCATGCCATAGAATACAGGCCCAGGCTCTGGAATAAGCTCAAGCCTGTGTGAGGAACAGATTCCAAGCAATACTACAAGAACGGAGTAAAAATTGCTATCCCATAACGGCACAATGCAAAATGTGTAAATGAAGTTCAATTCGTATCGTACCAACCCACCTCAAGGAGTTTGTAACTTTTCTCAGGTGACCTTGGGATAATCGCAAGCTTTAGAATACATCATTTCTTACGAACACGATATTTTTTACACTGACACACCCGTACAGATAACGGGACTTTCTAGGAAAGAAAAGTGCTACAAATGGTCATGTTGGTCAGTAAAGGAGACGAAATGTACCAATTGCAAACAATTTTCTGAAAAAAAAAAGAATAAAAGAGAGAGAAAAAAAAGAAAATACTGCGTTTGCGTGTTTCAAATAATGCGTGTTTGCACTTGCGCGTTTATGTGAGCACTGGTCATACGGGAGAGTTGCAATCCGTAAGAATATGTAAGAATGACAAGTGACAGCTCTACCGGTTCTTCAGGGGCACAGAGCACACTGAACCTTAATGCCTTAGTGCCAGCGGCTCAGGAGTTTCGAATGGCTACATAAACCGCAAGTTTTTCGAAGCCCCGTTTAGGTCCGTTGCGCCGTAACGCCGTGGGGCTCTACTTGGGTTCGTTATCTCGCTGCGCCGCCTGATTCCGGCTGTCGCTAGACATTGTGACAGCGAACGAGCTACGACGACATGGCGAGCCACTAAAGTGCTCTGCACCTAAAACTTCCCTCCCCGATCCACTTAGGAGTCGGCTTTCCTAAAGACGTGAGTGCATTGTAAAGAAGACATCTTGGACACAATATAGGATTGTGAATTCGAAGTACGGAGGCCCAAGAACTTTTATAAGTAGCATTTTTGTGTGCGGCGAATGTGTGACACATCAAGCATTACGGACACACTGAGGGGTTTCCTCGTTCGAGTCCATGCACATAGAAATGCTTAAGCATTCAAAACCCGCGGCAGGGAGGGGAATGAAGCGCATGGCCTCACAGTGGCAGGCAAGTCATTTAACCGCTTATCTAGGCAAATTCCACGTAGAGCACGGCATTAAAAAAACTTAAGATGTGAATGAAAAGGTGCCGAGGGGGAAAATAAAACACAGAGAAAAGGAAGACAACCCTTGTTTCTTCACGTTTGTCGCCTGCTGTTTTGAAGCCGTGCGCTTCTCTCGGTGCTGTCTAATCACGCGCTGTTTTGTCGCGATGCCACTTGGAATGAATTCATTTCTAATCTTGGGAAGCCCCTTGATCACACTGGTGAGATGCAAGCATGCGTCCTCAGAAAATGAGGATGGAAGTGAGTGAAGCGGATGAGCTTAAAGGCAGAGAGACAACTGTAAGGGTAGGGAAAAGTAGGCTAGCACTGAGCCTAACTTGTTACTCAATATGGAAACGAAAGAGGAAAGTAGATGAAACAGGCGAGCACGCAAGAACGAGCAGAAAAAAAAAATGCCGGGCCATCTCGACCAACGTGAAGCCTGGGGAGGGGCGAAGCATGCAGTGTATGTGTCTATTCTTTGCTCCTTGGCGATTTTGCCAACGGAGATGAAATCGTTTGGGGGTAGATGTATACAGCTTTGCTGTAAAAGTCTCGCGTCTTTGGAGCACGACGTGTTCTAGCGCGAAGCGTTGGAAAACGAGTGTCCCGGTGTGTTCTTTTAGTAAGCGTTACGTTCTAGCGCGAGGCGTTGGAAAACAGGTGTTCCGGTGTTTTAGTACCGTGACTACATGATACTACTACGACGACGACATGAGACGCCGACAGACCGAGCCCCTAAGGGGCTTCACCCCTACAACCAGCGAAAAATTCAGTTCCCTTCCACCCTGTGAAGAAGCAGTACAAGCGAAGCGGGGCGCAGCTCAACCAGTGCGCGAAAGAAAACACGTTTGTCTGTAATTTTCGATTCACGATACATAGATAATTAGCGGAATGAAACTTCGAAGGGTTAAAGGTTTATCCCAGCTTGGGGCGGTCAGGTCCCCTCCCGTAGAAGCCCATGTATAAATAGTAGACGGCAATTCCATAATATTTACAACACCACTGTGAACAACATATTCATGAGAAGTGAATGCAACTCAGCGTAATGATGGATTTTGTCCTGGCGGCTAGTTCTCATATACTGCATTGTTTAGGGATGTTTAATGTTAAACATGGGTTACAACAGTTTTCTGTAATCATAGTGTAGATTCTGTTGATGACGATACAATTATACTGTAGATTTTGTAAATGGCCATCCATTGGCAGCAGACGGTAATTTTGCAACGTTTACAAATTCCCTGCGAACTGATGATGGTAAGCAAATTAAACTCGCCGTAATGGTAACGCCGTTCTAGCAATCAATTACTGTATTTTTCACGGTTTTGTTTGACTACAAACTACAAAACGTTCACCACGAAGTTGGCTTTGCCGCAAGAGCGACATCCTTTGCCGACGCGACTTAGTACATGGATGCTTTGAGGAAACCGAGACATGTACAGCTTAGCTGTAAAAATATTTGCAGTTAGGCATAGCACGCAACGCAAGGAGCGGATAAAAGCCGTGCGACGGATGTATTAGTGAGGTTAACGACGGGGTCGGAGAAATGTAGACAGCGCCTGAAAACTGTGTCATACGAACTTTGACCCGCATGATAGTAGCGAAAAGGCCCCCTTTCCGCCACTAGTAGAAGGCACAAAATGTCCGTTGGTTGTTTTTATGAGTATTCATCAGCCTTTATTGTGGTGATAAAAAATTGGAGTATCGTAACTGGAAAAGAAAAATAGGATTGACCTGAGTTTAAAGGAGCCATGAAGAGAAAATGCAAGTTGGTTTTATTCGAAAGATTTCGTGTTTTATAGTGCCCCCAGCGCTTGTCCGGATACAAACGGTGCTTTATTCACTGAGAAATTAAACAATTTAGGTTAAAATTTTGATTTTCCCGCTCAATCGTGCGTTTTCGTGGTCCCAAATGACATCACAGGAACCGACCGCTCTGCAGCCTAAAGGTCCTTCATTCACGCATCCGCCGTACAGGGTAGAGACACGTATACGCTGGCGCCGCCATTTTCGGTTGCTCGCTCACCGCCGAAGGAAGTCATTGTGTCAAAACCGCGCTAAAATTATCGCCGCAACGCGGTTTACTGAAGAAGTTTGAATCATATTGTCTGTTTCGCGTTGCTAGGTCTCGTGGGAAACGAAAAGAATAACTCGTTGAGCCCGTTGGCCCAATTGCGGCGGCACGGGACCGTTCAAAGGTTGTCTCCACCCTGTACAGCGGTGTTGGTTTGTTCCCGCGTTTCTTTACGTTCCGTAACCTAGATGGCGCCACCATACCGTGGCAAGCGTTTGGTTTGTATTTGCCCGCATTTAAACCTGGCTTGTTTTTGTTCTGGGAGAAAATATTCGTTCCCTGAGACAGTGCTCGCTCGACAAATGGGGTCACGTAAGACACCGTTGCTTGCGTCAATCGGCCAGTGTCGTCTGAGACAACCCCAAGCCCCGTAGTGCTGTGCAGCTAAACCAAGCATGCTGTGCGCAGTACGAACAGCAGAACGCATCAGTACTTCTATGTTTACATGTGCTTTCGTAACTTCCACTGTTTGTCCCATCATTCTTATTGCTTTGTAAAGAATGTGCCCTAAATTTAAGCGCAAATCGCTCGTTCGTCTAGTTTGTAAGCTCTACCTAATTTGCGTCTGCTTCTGCCAGCCTCCGCCAATCGCAGAGCTTAGCTCATGTGACATCATAGGTTCTGTTGCGGGAAATGAGCTGGTGGGTCGCATGCCCATTCCCGTTTTTCCTAATTATGTAGCTTATTTGAGCGAAGTTTGCGTTAAAAGTGGTGTCAGTATGGTTCTAACGAGACAATCTTTTGAATGAACCAAAGTTGTGTTTTCTCTTCATGGCTTCTTTAAAAAAAAAACTTTATGGAAGATTTAAAAGCAAGTCTTGGGTTGAACGAAGGAGAAGTGGTTAGTACTGTGTCTCAGGTTCTCTCATTTGCTAATGAAATTGTATTTGCAGGAAGAATAATGACTAATTTACCCTTCGATGCTGAGATCTCGCATTAACTGCCTCTCTGTTCTCTTCAGCCATTTAAAGGGGAACAAAGATGTGAGTACCTTGTTCCACATCTTCTTTTCTGCTTCTTTGTTGGCAAAAACTTTCTACTAATCAAAGCAGCCAGAAAATGTAGGAGCCATTTCAGAATCCTGTTACTGTTTGCCCTCTAAAAAAACTTTCATCAGGCTAAGAAAAAAGTTCGTTGTTTTTGGGAAAAGCGAAAGAAACTGCGGCTTGGCTCACTACTGTCCCATTTCTTGCCAATATCCGAACGGACAAACCATTCAGGACGAAACCGGTTATATAAAAAAACGTATACAAATACAGATGAACTGTTAGTTCGAAAGAAGATGCACTCAAAAACTGTAGTCTCGGATCTTCAAAAGGACGACCAACTCGCTCTTCAGAGTCCGTGTAATACGCGCTTCTCAGGGGACCGCACACCACGCGCAAAGCGCGGTTCCCGAGGTTTCAGCTTACGAAAGAGACTGCAGCCTCTCGGACAAGGAGTAGGTCCCATTTCTCCTCTACGCATTCATTACTCTTTTTTGGAGAACGTCCGTGTTTCGAGCCGCAGGAGGCCACTCGAATTTTTTTACTTCGTTCCGTTGCAGCCAAGGGCGTCATTTGGAGAAAGGAACGGTTCAGTCGGCATGTACGGGAGGAATGCGATCGAAACTCGGAGCCGTCTGATTTGGTATTCAGGGGCCCTTTGCATGTTTCCACCTCCTTGTTACATAAGACAGCAGACTGCAAATATGCCACCGCAAGGGCCCGAATCCACCGGATGCCATTGCCGAGAGGAAATCGTTGTGAAATACTGCTCTGATTGCAGCCCGCAATGACAACAGCGCAACGAAATTGAAAAACAACCGAGAACTGCAAATCAAACTTGCCGCCATAGGGATGGCGAGAGTGTGTGGAGAGCGGAGAGGGGTGTGCGGAGAAATTGAAGGCCGATGTGACGACTCTGCCTCCAAGGAAGTTACGCCGAATGCCGCCCGCGTCGATTGAACAGCATCCCGCAATTGCCTAAGTTCGCGAACTGCCTACTTCACAGGGCAGGCCGATGGTGCCTTCTCACCTCGCCTATCGGCGTTAAAAAGGTGGCCTCAGTAGGTTTATTAGCGAGAGAACACTCGAGTTGGTGGGGTTGCGTAAGCCTCAAGTGAACGCAGATGTACAGCCGAACTACGGATAGTTTGTTTGAAGCATTTAGAATGGATACGCCGAAAATGAGTTGCCGAAGACTTATTACCGAATGACGAATGCAGGAAGGTAAAAAAGGAAAAGACCGAGAAAGAAAATACAAGGAAAGAAAGAAGGAAAAAAGAAAACAAGAAGAAAAGAAAGAAAGAAAGAAAGAAAGAAAGAAAGAAAGAAAGAAAGAAAGTAAGAAAGAGAGAAAGAAGGAAAGAAAGAAAGAAAGAAAGAAAGAAAGAAAGAAAAAAAGAAAGAAAGAAAGAAAAAGAAAGGAGAAACAGGAATAAAGGAAGGAAGGAAGGAAGGTAGAAAGACAGACAGGAAGAAAAAAGGTAATGAAGAAGGATAGCAAGAACAAAATGCAGAAATAAAGAAAGGAAGGAAAAGAGAAAGAAAGTTCGCGAAAGAAGAAAGAAAAGAAAGCCAGAGGCGGGTTACCGAACTGAACCAAAATTGAATTGATGTCACAATGATAGTGAATTGAAAATTGGAATGCATGCCAAGACCGTGTCTAAAATGAAAACATAAATCTTGGAATTACGCCAACCTGTTGCGTAACTAAATGACAGTGACCGCAAAGCCACTCTCGTCACACTTCTGGCGAAATCAAGCTCCTTCATCGTGCATTTCTTCGTGTCCATTTATTTTATCGTCTGTCTGATTTTGGTGTACCTAACAACTTCGCTGCCACCCAGTTGCGTAGGACACGATGACCCCTCAGTTTCTTTCGCTACCCAGTTTCTTTACCCTAATCGAGAATTTCATATCTGTTTTCTTTGTTCGTTTTGTATTCAAATAAAATGCTGGTTGTGAGAAGCCCAAGGATGGCGAAAAGGAAAAACGCCCGTCTGTACGAGGTTTCGGCGCACGCTAAAGATCCCCGGGTGGTCAGAATTAATCCGGAGCCTTCCACTACGGCAAGCCCCATCGCCAGCTTTACGTCGGCGCGTTAAACCCTACAATCAATCAATCAGAAGCCGAAGGATCATTCGAATGCAGTTAACTGCTTTGAATTCCGCTTGAAATAAGTCTTTTCAACGCTCTCAGGGACCCAAGCTCTGGGCGTTGGGTGAGGGCCATTTCCCTGAATAGCAGAAGGCCCGCGTAAAGATAGAAAACAGCCTCTTTTTTAGGGTTGTGGCAACAGCACATTCCACACAACCGCTTCCGAGCGCCAGGATTTTACGGTCGTGTGGAACGAACACATGGAAACAAGCAGCAAATTTAGCTCAAAAACTAGCGCCATTCAAAGAAAAAAAAATGAAACAAAAGAGAGAAAGAAGGGCTTTTTGGAAACAGCGACTGGATAATTGAGTGCTCAATAGCTGGTTTTACGCTCCTGTAGCCCTTCAGGACGGCTCGTACAACCTCAGTATAAACTTGAACAAACGCCCGAGGGGGGCGAAAGGCAAAAGAATGTGTTGAGGGAGAAGAGGAGCGCAGCGTTGGAGCTATATATAAGACCGTAAAATGGCGTGTTACCCAGCCATACGCTTACGTTTTTTGCATTCTTCACTTAGCAACGACTACTGGAACCGGTTTTACGTTTTACGGCATTGCAGAAGGCAAAATGACCTGCGGGGCAGAATCGCCGGTGTCGGAAAAAAAAACGAAACAAAAACAACCAAGTAATGAGTCGATCTCGTAGAATATAATAAACAGTACTTTTGCCCAACCTTAGATGCTTTTTTGAGGAATGTTGGTTAAACGGGCTTTTGTCGCAAGCACTTGGTGTAAGCAGCGTAAGCGGCCCTGAGTAATCAAGGCAAAAGAAAGTAAGGAACGAGAAAAAGGTGCTTGCCACTGTTACCAGATGCTGTGCTATCGAAGGTTGCGCGCAAGAAGTTGCGAACAGACGAGCGGCGCTATGCAAGCAAGCAAGCCACGTTGGCGCACGCTCACGTCGCCAACTGCTTCCACAAGTCGTTAAGCAAAAAAAGAAAAAAAGAAAAAAAAAGAACGAGCGACATCTCGGCTATAGGCGACAACGACGCGGGGTGAGAGAAGTAAAATTTGGGCTGCCATGAACTTTCTGGCACGATGGCTATTGCCGTAGAGTCCCTTGGGTGCAGCGTGCGTGTCACTGAATGCGAAGCCCACTGCGTAGTCATGCGCGTAGGGCGGGAAAAACAGCGATGTAGGAAGGCAAAATAAAATAAAAGCCAGGATCGGGCAAGCGATTAACATGTAACTCCGCGCGTCTGCATATGTACGGATCCAGCTGTTGATGATGATGGTTGGTGTTTCATGGCGCAAGGCCAACGAGGGCAAAGAGCGCCAGAAAAGAAGTTATATAATGAAGCGAAGTGATTACCACAAAAAGGTAGGTATAAAGACATGTAAATTGGACATAGTAAAATCAATTAAAGGTAATGGTGATGGCTGGTGTATAGGACCAGATTTGATTATGCGTGATATGAGATAAGGTTTAAAAACTGAACATCTGAAAAATAATCAAACACACGTTTCATAGAAGCACTGGCATCGTCACCTAGAAACAGCGATGGATGTAGTGGGATATGTTGTCTGTAGAGTTCTCTGAAGTGTTTATGTCGTGTTGTGTGAAGTGCCTTGCATGTTATTAGTATGTGGACTACGGATAGGCCCTCCCCGCACGTGCTACACAGGGGTCTTGGAGATCCCGTGAGCAGGTGGGAATGTGTTGCATGCGTGTGGCCTATCCGTAATCGAGCCAGGGTAACTTCGTTGTGTCTGTTGTGAGTATCAGTGGTGTATGCTCCCAAGAGTGGCTTTATAACGTGTAGTTTGTTGTCAGTCTGTTGATTCCAGTGCGCTTGCCATGTTGTGCGAAGGTGTTGTCTGATGTGTGATTTGAGGTCGGTGTAGGGTATTGTTGTTATGTCAACGGTAGTTGTAAGGGCAGCAGCGGCCGCCATTCGGTCTGCGGTCTCATTACCTGGAATTCCAGAGTGCCCTGGCACCCAGCAAACGGTCACCTCAAGGTTTAACGCATGCACAGACATAAGAGTACTAATGAGAGCATCAACCACATGGTTTTTAGACTTCTGTGAGGATAATGTACGCACAACACTTAAAGAATCAGTATAAATTACAGATTTCGGAATTCGACTTAGAACAATATGTTGCCATAGGCCTCTGCCGTAAAGATACTTGTATTTCTATTCATAGTTCTACAGACATTAAAGGTGCCACCATGCGCAGCACAGGAAACAGTTGAGGCAGTTTTTGAAGCATCCGTGTAAAATTCAGCACACTCATATTTGTGCTGCAGGGACAAGAAATGTTGCACGATCGCGCTTCTAGGCACTCTGTTTTTCTCGACACTTATAAAAGATACATCACATGATATCGGGCGAAGCTGCCACGGTACTAAAAGTTCAGTAGCGGAGGTTTTGATGGTGTCTGAGAACATGACATCAAGTTGCGACGCTTCTTCTCTTACTCTGAAAGCGAAGGGAGCAGAGACTGATGGACGATTAATAAGAAGTTGAGATATGGATGTATCATAAAAAACTGATGTAAAAGGATGGTGAGGCATTGATGAGATTTTAAAAGCATAAAGCAGGTCTGTGTAGGCTCGCTGACGTTCTAGGCTCCATTTGTTGCACTCTACATACAGACTTTCGACTGGACTAGTCCGAAAGGTACCACATGACAAGCGGAGCCCTAGATGAAGCACAGGGTCCAGCATTCTGAGGGATGTTTTAGTTTTTAACGCTACCATAATCCAATCGTGAACCTATCAAGCTGGTAAAAGCACGTAAAAGAAGTTGTTTGTCAGCACCAAAAGAAATGTGCGACAGAACCTTCAGGATAGTCATTGTTTTTAAGCATTTATGTTTTAGTTGTTTTATGTGTGGGATAAATGTGAGCTTTTCGTCAAAGATTATACCTAAAAACTTGTGTTCTTTCTTGACAGGAATCGAGACACCATTGAGATGAATGTCTGGATCCGGCCGGATGCCACGCCTCTTGGAAAACAAGACACAAGTGCACTTCCCTGGATTAAATTTAAAACCGTTGCTGTCTGCCCAACCAGCTAGCTTGTTAACACCAAGCTGTACTTGGCGCTCGCAGACAGACAGGTTACAAGACTTAAAGGATAATTGAACGTCGTCTACATAAATGGAGCAGGAAATCGATGGTGGTAGCGCCTTCCGAAGAGAATTCATTTTTACAATAAAGAAAGTGCAACTCAAAACTCCACCTTGCGGCACGCCGTTTTCCTGCACATGAACCCTAGAAAGTGCAGTTCCAACTCGCACGCGAAACGTTCTTTCAGACAGGTAACTGGCAAGCGTGTTAATCATGTTACCCGACATGCCAAAGGACTTCAAGTCGCTAAGGATGCCGTACCGCCAAGCAGTATCATACGCCTTTTCAAGATCAAAGAAGACCGTCATACAGTACTGCTTGTGGAGGAAAGCGTCTTTGATATAAGACTCTAATGCAACGAGTTGATCGTTGGTAGATCGCCCCGCCCTGAAGCCTGCCTGGCAGCTCTCGAGAAGACCATTGTACTCTAAGAAGTACACGATTCTCCTGTTTATCATCTTCTCTAAGAGCTTACACAGGCAGCTTGTCAGGGTAATGGGGCGATAACTGGCGGGAGAGGAAGGGCCCTTCCCTTCCTTTAGGAAAGCCACTACTATGGCCTCCCTCCAAGAGCGAGGAATGTGCCCCGAAAGCCATATGTTGTTGTATAGATGTAGGAGTGTGTGTAGGTGTTGTATCATGGTGTATGTGATTTTGTCTGCACTTGGAGCTGAAGGCTTACATGTGCTCAGAGCAACCTTCAGCTCATGAATTGAAAAAGGAGAATTGTAAGAAGTGTGCGACTTGTTGTTATCACGCAGGGACTTCTTTTCTACAGATGTTTTGTGTTTCATGAAAGTGTTTGTGTAGTGTGCTGAACTGGACACGTGTTCGAAGTGTTGTGCAAGTGTGTTAGCCTGGTCTTCCAGTGTGTCCCCTGTTGTACTAACCAGGGGCAGGCTGTGTGTCTGTTGTCCTTTCAGTTTTCGTATTCATGTCCAGACTTTGTGTGTGTCAGTGTATGAGTTGATGGAAGTGAGGAAGGTGCGCCAACTCTCCCTTTTCGCCTCACGACGCACTCGCTTCCCAAAAGCCTTTGCCCGTTTAAAAGAAATGAGGTTGTCTGACGTGGGGTACCGGCGAAGGACACCCCACGCCTTGTTCTGGGCCTCTCGCGCCCGCCTGCAGTCCTCGTTCCACCAGGGCCTCCTCGGGTTGCGGGACCCACTGGAGGCCTGGGGAATGGACTTTTCAGCGGCGTCAAGGATGTGCGCCGTGACGAGTTGGGCGGCTTCCTCCACGTGTAGGTGTTTTATGGATGTGTGGTGTAGTTGAGATGTTTGTGTGAATGTGCTCCAGTTTGCTTTTGATTCATTAAACCTGTTATGGGAAGATTGACTGCTCGGGCCTATACCTATGTACGTTAGGGAAGTGGGGAAATGGTCACTACCATATAGGTCTGTGCCCACACCCCACTCAAGACATGGAAAGAGAACTGCAGAACCAATCGCCAAGTCAAGATGCGAGTATGTATTGTGTCCTAAGTTATGGTATGTAGGCTGTTTTTTGTTGAAAAGGCATGCTCCGGAGGATGTAAGAAAAGCGACCTCGGGCATCCGTTCTGGAGGAGCCCCAAAGAGAGTTGTGCGCATTAAGGTCGCCTATTAGTATGTATGGTTCGGGCAGCTGGTCAACCAGTGCCTCGAAATCAGAGCTCAGAAGCACAAAATCAGGAGAGATGTAAATGGAGCATACCGTTATCAACCTATTAAATATTATCGTACGGATTGCTACAGCCTCGAGGACAGTGCTCAGAGTGACAGGGTGGCAGGCTAAGGATTTCCGGGCAATTATGGCCACACCACCAGAAGAGTGTGTGCAGCCATCCCTGTCCTTTCTGAAGACCATGTAACTATTCAAGAAATTTGTGTGCTTGGAATTCAAATGTGTTTCCTGAACACACATTACACTTGGCTGATTAGCATGCAGTAGTTCGTATACATCGTCAAGATTTTTAAGAAGGCCTCTACAGTCCCATTGAATTGTGTTTTCTCTTCCCATTATTTAGTGTGAGAGCTACTGGAGTGTGTGTGTTTGTTTATGTGTCGTCTTTCGGGGCTGTGACTCTCGCCTTTTTTGGCTTGTCGGGAGGCTTTGGCGTCGGGACGCGTTCCTTGCGCTGCGTTGCAGGCAGGAACGGCCCGACATCCATCTCGTCGTCGGATGTCCGAGGGGTGTCTGACGGACCGGGCCCCCCGGACTTGGCCCCCCCTCGGGAGCCCTTCGTTTGAGCCGCCACCGCCGATGGCATCCGGGGCTCCAGAGGTGGCACGGGCGGTGCGGTGGGAGCCGGTGCGGGGCCCATAGTGTCCATCACCTCGGTACCCTCCAACACACTGGAGGATGGGGAGACAGAGGCGGGAGCGGCACCGGTCCCGACGGAAGACGTTGCCACCACAACCGCTGCTGCCTCAGCAAGCGGCGTGGTGGCGGGTTGGGCTGCCAGAGGCAACCCAGGGGGGGGGGGGGGGCGGGGGAGGGACTAGGTCAGACTCGCTGAACTGGGTCCCTGTGGAAACCAGACGCCGCTCCGCCCCCCGGCGAGCTGCGTCGGCGTACCTCCCCAGAGGGAAAGAGGCGAACCTCTTTCTCGCCTCTGGAAAAGTGATGTTCTCAGTGACCTTGATGTTTATGATCTTTTTTTATAGTTGTAATTTTTCGCACTTGTGGGAGTATGCTGCATGCGGCCCCCCGCAGTTTACACAAGTGAGGGTTTCGGATGGGCAGTTCTCGCTCGGATGATCGTGCGCCGCGCATTTTGCACACGTCGTTCGGCCACGGCAAGAGTTCGTACCGTGCCCGAACCGCTGGCACTTAAAACAGCGCCGCGGGTTCGGGATGTACGGACGGATGGAGCAACGGATAAAACCTGCATTTATGTGTTGTGGGAGAACTGCGCGGTCAAAGGTCAAGATTATGTGCTTGGTGGGAATCTCCTTGTCGTCTCTGCGGATGATGATGCGTCTCACGGCAGTGACCCCTGATCCTTCAAGCCGGCAAGGAGATCCGCATCCGTTTCGTTCAAGAGATCTGTCTCTGATATCACACCCTGCGAGCTGTTTAGGCTCCGATGGGGTGTGACCCTGATGTCTAGATCAGCCAGTTTTGTCTGAGCTAGAAGCTTTGTGGACTGCTGCTTGTCATTTATTTCGATTAGGAGTTCACCAGATCTTTGTTTTTTGCATTTATACGATTTTCCTATTATGGCTTCAAGGTACTTGGCGATCAAGAAGACTGACTGAGATGCAAGAGGGTGGGTTGGATTGAGGGACTCCATGACAAGAAATTGAGAGTAATGATCTTGTTCAGGAAATGTTAAAGATGGCAATGCGGGAAACGATACTTCGGTGCGGCCCCTTTTAGGGGCCGATCACGGTTGGGGGGGGGGGGGGCTTAGACAATACCATAAAGCATAGTATAAAAGCAGGGAGACGGGGGTACTTTCTCCTTTGACCTTACCCTGGTAGTCAAAGAGGTCCCGGAGCTCCCTGCCTGGTAGACAGGCAGGGAGCCATCGGCCGGAGCTTGACCAAGGCTCCGACGGCCACCGTTTACGGCTTCTACCCTTCACCTTTAAACACCTCGCCACGGTTGGACACGGCTTATGTTGGGAGCTCGGGGTCCGCGGTGTCGCTGCTCACCGTCACCATGAATACTGAAGGTGCCCCGTCCGGGGACGAATCCAGCTGTTGTTGTACACGTCTTCAAGGGACACTAAAGGCTGGAAACAAGCTGCCCTGTGTTAGTGGATTACGCTGCCGTGAATACAAATACGTCACCTGCAGCGGCAGCAGTAGTTTAATAACGCGTGAAATGCGGAACGCGTAAAAGCAGCTCTCGCCGCCCCGCTGCTGTTTCTGTAGTCA